>NC_069104.1:10043238-10357929 GCF_947172395.1 Bicyclus anynana | reverse complement strand
GCAACAATGCGTGAGCTGTTGCGACGACGAAACGAAGCGCACTTGTTCATATTTTAACCAAACAAAGTAGGTGTAGGGAATTCATAATATTACAAACAAATTTTGTATAAATTATGCACTAACATATATACATAATATAACTTCAAATTATCCACCTTTTAGTTGTTTTATTAATTGTATAACTAGGAGTTTATCCGTGAACTTGGCAACTTGCCAGTGTACTATGTAGGGCGTAATTTATGTATAGAATAACCGCAAATTATCCAACAATGCATTCAATGATTCTAAATAACATAATCTAATGCGATCGATGAATCTAATAGTAATTTTCAAAGTCAAAGCCAAAAATTCATTTTATTTAGAAATAAAAAATTCACATTGGTTTACAAGTACTTACTTCTGAAACGTTGCGTTATGTTATCATATTTAATAGTGATTAGTAAATTCGAAACTTATAATGAAAAGTACGAAGATTCCAAACGTTTGTCAAAAAAGAGCTCACATCTGCTAGGTTTTTTTTAATCGTCATCATTATCAGCCTATTAGGGCCAGGTCTCACTCCTCATAGAGATATATAGAGTTTAGACCCACCACGCTATTTCATCGCGTGCTTAGCATGATATTGTTTAATTTCTAACGATTACTGTCAGATAATTCGTGTCGCGAAGCTGAAGTGGCAACGGGCGGGGCACATAGGTCGAAGAGCCGAGCCGTTGGGGTTCCAAGGTGCTGGAATGGCGGCCCCGCACCACAAAGCGCAGTGTTGGTCGGCGCCTCACCAGGTGGACTGACGACATCAAACGAGTTGCAGGTATTCGCTGGATGTAGGTGGCTCAGTATCGTGATGTTTGGAAGTCCCTACTACAAAAGGCCTATGTCCTGCAGTGGACGTCCATCGGCTGATATGATGATGATGGATGATGATACTATAGGTAGCTATTGGCTGGAACCGACGGTTTAAGGAGTGAAACAGTGGTAAGGAATCCTTCGTGCGCGAGTCCGACTCGCACTTAGCCGGTTTTATTTTCTTTTGTCTGTCTGCCATAATTTTATGAAGACTATGACAATTTCACATATATTTTTAACAGAACAATAAGAGACTTATAAAATAGGCAGACGGTATCACGCTGTCAAACAACTTAAGCACCTTATTAGCGCCGATTATCTATGTGAAGTCAATCGTGTTGGCATGTCCGTACAAATATGTAAACTGGCAGAATTGGGGTGCGTTTCTTTTTGGTTACCCACTGGTCGCCCAGTGACCTCTGTCTCCGATGTGTACGAGGGTGTACGTTACACCCTCCGAAAGGTGTAGGGACCAAATCCGGTCCGTGGCACGCACCTCTAACTTTTTAGTTATGTGAATTTTAAGAAATCAATTGCATACCTGAGAATTTTTATAATTCTCTGCGTGTGTGAAGTATGCCAATTCGCATTGGGCCAGCGTGGTGGACTATATTTTGGCCTTAACCCTCTCCATTCTAAGAGGGGCTCAAGCTCAGCAGTGAGCTAAATATGAGTTGATAATGATGATGACTTTTTGGTTCAGGAGACGTAGTCTGGACTTTTTATTACGTCTATGTGAACAATTTGATTCTACGTGGTTTACAAAGAAAATATCACAAAACGAACGGCTTACAACCCCAGGCTAAGCGAAAAATCTGATATAAAGTGTGCAAAATAATATTATACTCATACTATAAGTTTCTGTAAAGTAAAAAAATCTGCTTATCAAAAGCTGTGGAGCTTTCCAGAACTTACAATTTATTCCAATATAAAAAGATTACACAAGCTCAAAGCAGCTTTAAAAGTTCTTCAAAACTTGAATGTTGTTTCAGTACAAAACTCTACTGTATACATTATGCTTAGCTTAAGAGTTTCATAATCTGCATATTAACAAGTGAATATAAAAGCCTTGTACACTTAAAAATAATGTCATCATCTTTTTACCCGACTGCAAGAAGGGTTATGTTTTTCGCGCGTATCTTGTATGTATGTATGTATGTATGTATGTATGTATGTAATATTCTTTATTACCTCATATCTTCCAAACCACTGAACGGATTTACGTAATTAGGGTATCGTTAGATTTGTCTCAATAACCCAAGTGTTCTTAGATAGGTGAAACTGAAAAAAACCAACAAGACCACTGTGAGACGCTATAGACTCGAGATGAAAAAAATTTTTTTTTTCCTAATATTGCAATATGGGTGTCAAATTCAAGAACTTTTTATGAGGATTCTAAAATGGTATGTCATTCCCCTGTTTAAAAAAAACTACAATTAGATAAACGTTATTTATTAGTTGTCTATACAAAATACGCGAGGCGGATGACTATAGGTGCGAGCAGGTTTGTGAAGTGAAGTTATAAAATAGACTAAATTAAATATATTGATTATAAAAATCCGCCAAGTGCGAGTCGGATTCGCCCACCGAGCGTTCCGTAGGTTTTTTTGAATATTTGCTTAACCTCGGTTGAACGTATAACTTATCGTACTTTGTAATAAACGTAATAAATAAATCCGAAATTAACCGTCTATTGTAACTAAATCCATCTTAGACTGCATCATCACTTACCATCAGGTGAGATTGTAGTCAAGGGCTAACTTGTAAAGAATAAACAAAAAAGAATAAACAAAAAAAAGACTTTCGGACTAAGATCTGGATTAGAAAGGATCTTCACCCATGTGTTTGTTGGGTGATTAATGTTTTTTTTTCGAATTTAATCATCATCATTATTAACCTATTTGTATAAGTCCATTTTAGGGCCAGCCAAGCCTCCTTAAGGCAGGTGTCTACAGGTCCGCATTGAACGCATCAAACGGATTTTAGTATTTTTTGAATAGATTTTATCTGCCGTAAAACTAAAAAAAAAATTAATAAAAAAGAATTAAACTGACTTTAAAAACATAAAACGTACCGACTAAACTAAAAACCGATAAATAACATCATATTATATTCCTGCTGCTTTGCTGTTGATTACCAACTGATTAATTTGAAGGCGGTGCTAAGCAGTTAACATTATCAGACCATCAACCGGCATTGAGCAGGCGTGGTTGGCCTAAGCTTTCAACCTCTCTCTCTCTCATATATAGGAGAAAAGAAGCCAAATAATAAATAAATTAATTAAACAAATAAAAAAACCCGACTGCATAAAGTATAAAAAAACTGAAAAGAAAAAAAACAAGCTCAGTCCAGAAGTGTAGAAAGCAATTAGAAAACAGCCGGGACCTTAGATATGATTTTCTTCTACATTATTTAATAGGTCCCGACTGTTTTCTAATTGCTTTCTACACTTCTGGACTGAGCTTGTTTTTTTTCTTTTCAGTTTTTTTATACTTTGTGCAGTCGGGTTTTTTTATTTGTTTAATTAATTTATTTATTATTGCTGGCTTCTTTTCTCCTATATGAGAGAGAGGTTTAAAGCTTAGGTCAACCACGCCTGCTCAATGCCGGTTGATGGTCTGATAATGTTAACTGCTTAGCACCGCCTTCAAATTGATCAGTAGGTAATCAACAGCAAAGCAGCAGGAACAAAATATGATTTTATGTATCGCTTTTTAGTTTAGTCGGTACGTTTTATGTTTTTAAAGTCAGTTTAATTCTTTTTATTTTATTTTTTTTTTAGTTTTACGGTAGATAAAATCTATTCGATGCAATCCGTACGACTTGTATGACTTTCTATACAAAAAATACTAAAATCCGTTTGTTGCGTTCAATGCGGATCTGTGGATGCCTGCCTTAAGGAGGCTTGGCTGGCCCAAAAATGGGCTTATGCAAATAGGTTAATAATGATGATGATTAAATTCGAAAAGAAACATCACCCAACAAACACATGGTTGGGTGAATCCTTTCTAATTTAGCACGGCTATGCTCTAACTATGTTTTGTAAAACTCGCAAATGAGAGTTTCGGATTCACCGCTATCTTTCTCATTCTATAGTGTCGTGTTAAACAGAGAGAGATAGAGGTGAATTCGAACTCACACTTGCAAGTTATAAAAGCATCGTTACAGAATAGCCTAGCAGATCTTAGTCCGAAAGTCACTAAAAGCAGACAATCTTGAGATATCAGACTTGTAATAGTAGGGGAGCCCGGGATGCTAAATTTGCAGTTACTCGAGCGTCATTGAGACCGATTACATTTGGTAGATTAAATTATAGGAAGAATACATGGTTATTTACTTTTTCCGCTTTTGGCGGTGGAAAAAAAACTACAGACTTTAAAAACAATTTCTATTACTTTAACTTACTGAAATTGTAAGAAAATTTTAGCGATTAATTAGGAGATTATTTCCTTAAAAATAAGTAAAAAATTAATCGCACTCGTACCTCGACCACTAAAATATAAGGGTTTAATTTTGTAACTTTAAAACCCTCCCATTCCATTACGTTACGCTCAAATCGTCAGATTTTCGAAATGTGCAGTTTTTAGCTATCAACTCACCTACCTTATCTTAATCTGACGTGCTGGTTGAGTATTTATGAAGTTAGTTTTTTTTTTTGGTTGCCCTAAACGTACCCACCAATATTAAGGGCTCATACTCGGTGGAGGTACTCGACAAAGTGTAAGGTATAGTCCCTCATGTTTATCTGCCGCGCTCGAGTAACTGCAAAAATCCCCTCTTCGGCTCCTCTACTATAAAAGCCTACTCGAAATAAACAATTTCGAATATAAATGTATCTCAAATCATAATGGACGTTGTACGTTGGATGTGGTCCAAAAGCGAGACTTGAGCTTGAAGGACCCAATTTATGTAGCGCAACACCGGAAAATGGTCCTCATTGAAATTCTCCATGCAATAAACACGTGATTTACGTGTAAATTTTCTTAAAGGCTGCTCGCAATTTAGTTTCAAATTGCCTCTTTAGTGCTGCGAACTGCGAGATTTCGGCATAGTGGGGACATTGTTGCTAAAAATATACCTGCTATTTATTTCGGGTATACCTACAAAGTGAAAGATATAGCCACTTGATTCACTCAGGTCATGGTTACCCCCTCTCGAATGGCCCTCTAAGCCGAGGTCCAAGTCTCATAGGAGACCCTTAGAGAGTTCCGGCCTCTATCTTTCTTTCAGCCTTCGGGTCTCATCAGGCGATGCTTCTGCGCTCGCCCAACCCCCCGGGTGACGCTGTAGTGGTTCCGCAGAGAGCTATCGGCACCTACACAGACAGAAAAAAAAAACACGTTTTAGTGTAGTGTAGGCCTAATAATTATGTTAGACAACGTGACAAAAATTGATTAGATGTTGAAGTTAATTTTTAGTATTTTATTTTTTACTATCGACATGAATATATAGATAGATTCTTGGTTGAAATAACAGTAAGCACCACAAAATAAAGCCTCCCAAAACCACCGCGGTTTAAACTCCATAATTGGAAAGTTTAGTTAACTTAACTAGTTAAGTACTGGCTGGTGGGAGGTTTTGACCGTGGCTAGTTAGCACCCTACCGACAAAGACGTACCGCCAAGCGATTTAGCGTTCCGGTACGATGTCGTGTAGAAACCGCAAGGAGTGTGGATTTCATCTTACTCCTAACAAGTTAGCCCGCTTTCATCTTAGATTGCATTATCACTTCATCCATCAGATCATACCATCAGGTGAGATTGTAGTCTGTCTTTGTCATCTGTAGAAAAAGAACTAGTATTATGTAACTTAATTAAATAGTTAAATATAACTTCAATTAAATATAAATATTTATTACTTAATAAACTTAAAATAGGGAGTAAACTTATGGCCTATGTTTGGAGCGCGATGACAATTTGAGTCTTCATAAAATGTGGTAAGTATGTCTTCTTCTAAAGTAGGTAAGTAAAAAATTATTGTAAGTTGGAGTTGAACAACTAATTTATTCCTACATCCTCACTAATTTGGGCAAAATATTGAAAAAACCATGTAATTGAAATTTTGTTACAATACTCGTAATGCATGATGTCTGCAAAAATTACGTTAAGTTAACTCTAAGTTAATTGAGCAGTACGTTCTTTTTTGGAGAGACAAAAATCTTTAAACCGAAGTTCGTAGTGAAAACAGTCTTTTCGTAGTGAAAACAAATTTCCTTTTTCTAGTAACTTAACTCAGTAAAAAGGATACAATGTGTTTGAATGCCTGAAATTTCGTTGATCCAGTGGTTAGCATATGTTCGGATCACGAGGTTCTGTGTTTGATTTGTAGGTCTGGTCATGGAAATACCTACTGATCTTCAACATTTTCACCCTAATCCCGCTAGCCCGCATTGAAGCAGCAGGGTGGGTCTAAGCTCTATACCCTGTAAGGCGTGGGGATATAGAGCCTGTTCCTATATAGTAGACCGTAAAGTAATTTGAAAATGTATTTCAATGGCTTTTGAGTAGTTTGAGAATGACTATTTCAGACTCTGTTGTTATTTCAAGATGAAAACGATATAGCATCAGTGTGAACACGCCTTATATCACAATACGGATATATCGCTTAAGGAGCGCATAAACTATTCGCAAGCTTGAATTGGATTTCACTACAAAAACACTTTACCGGTTGAAGTAAAAGAAGATTTTCTTTTCGAATACAATGTGAACTTTTGCATAATTCAAGAGGCCAACTCTTTGCTTATAGCAAAAGAGAAAAGCATTCCAAGGGAAATGGCGTTCGAATAATTTGAAATTTATTTTTAAATCAGCTTTTCCGTTCCAGCGTACTTACTGATATTTAGTGATATACTGACGGACGCCCGCGACTTCGTCCGCCCTTAGATCTCCTTAATCCGGCCCTCTCGCAAACTGCATTCTTAGTGGACCTACCTGTGAACTAACTCCCTGCCAAATTTCAAGTTTGTACGTCAAGCTGTTTTCGATATATCTTGATGAATGGCATTTATATAAATTCTTAGCTGTATTATAAAAAAAAAAAACAGAATGCAAAAATTCTAAAATTTGTGGTAACTGTAGAAAAATTAGCAAGTGAAAGTACCCATTTTTTGAAAAACAAGGAAAAAAAAAAACATTTTTTGAATTAAGCCATTTTTCTCAAGACTAAAAACTTAAATTAATAAAAAAAATCTATATTCGTATAGCCCATTATGATTATCTTCGGCAGGTACAGGGTTATCCATTATTTACGCCACACCCCGTTTTTCCGGGATGAAATTTTCGCTTTTATAATACTTACTAGTGGGATGTGATTATTCAATATTAATTTTTACATTCGGTATTATACTACTAAGACGCCCGTCCGCGTGGAATTCAGTTTTTCACAAATCCAAAGGAACCACGAATTTCTTCGGAATGAAAATGTGTTATTCCAGAGTTCTAAATCTATTTCCATTCCAGATTCCAAGTTAGTCCGCTTCCATCTTAGACTGTATCATCACTTACCATCAGGTGAGATTGTAGTCAAGGGCTAACTTGTGAAGAATAAAAAAAAAAAAAAAAAAAAAAATTTCAGCCAAATCGCTTCAGTACCCGCAGCGTAATGGAGGAAGAAACATACTTACACACAAACTTTCGCCTCCATAATATTAGTGTGCTATTTCACTTGTTTCGTCTCAAGAATCAAGCAACCTATGCTAATGTAGGTACTGTCTAAGGGTTAGCACATACATATTATTTAGTAACTAGCAGCATACCGCATTTGTTACTATACTACATTGATCGCATATTAATGAACACGGCAACTATTCTGCAAAAGGCGACGAGAGCAAGGTGTTAATTAATTTTCGGCTTTACTTCAAAGACAAGAATTTGCGGTTCGCCTTTGCCATTAACTAGCACCAGACAAGACCGTTTAGAAGACAAGACAATTTAGAAAATATTAACTAAGCTGACTACAACTTCTAAATATGCGAAAATACCCACTAAAAACCAGTGGTCCATATTGTATCAGCCCGTCCGTGTCTCGTCAAATCTGGAGGCCCATGGCCAGGATATCAGCACACAGAACCTCCGAATGCATGCGCTACACAGCGGTCCAGGAGACCGGCAAATAAAATGGCGGCGAGTGCACTGTCTAACCCACAGATATAAGAGGTAACTAGATTTATAAAGTGTCAATTATTGTATTAGTATTGAAACCAGCGTACCCAAGGGCGTGGCCTAAATGACTGTTTAATATTTAGTGAAAAATGAAATATGTCACCCTTACTTTAGAGTTGAATATTATTTATTCCTTTTGTCACAGAACAAAACAAGACTGCTAGTATATGCGCGGACACGCTTGCGATGTTCCGCACACCCGGGTGTACGCGGGCCACGCCCCTACCTATTCTATTGCTAAAAGCATTAGCTTTTAGCGTTGTCTGTTCTGTGGTCTAACCTGCAAATTTAGAATAGAATAGAATAGAATATCTTTATTAGAATTGAATTTACGTGACATTTGGTATCGGCCACACCGCGGAGTGTCCGGAATATGTTTAGGTCGTGTAAGGTATAGTATTGGTACGCGCTCGGTCCCTAAGGCGCGACCCGCATTGCCTTTTGATCACTTTAAAAAAAAACTAAAATTGTAAGTAATAAGTTTTTAAAACATTTTTTTTTTATTCTTTACAAGTTAGCCCTTGACTACAATCTCACCTGATGGTAAGTGATGATGCAGTCTAAGATGGAAACGGGCTAACTTGTTAGAAAGAGGATGAAAATCCACACTCCTTTCGGTTTCTACACGATATCATACCGGGAACGCTAAATCGCTTGGCGGTACGTCTTTGCCGGTAGGGTGGTAACTAGCCACGGCCGAAGCTAGACCTGGACCAATTAAGAAAATCTCAATCTGCCCAGCCGGGGATCGAACCCAGGACCTCCGTTTTGTAAATCCACCGCACATACCACTGCGCCACGGAGGCCGTCAAAATATAATAATAAGTTCAGATTAGAAATAACATTACAATTACATATTTAGAAATTGTATTACTAATAAGTTACTAGAATGATCTAAATATATAATACTAAGTTTGTAGGTGAGAGTCGTGATAGCCTAGTGGATACAACCTCTGCCTCCGATTCCGGAGGGTGTGGGTTCGAATCTGGTCCGAAGCATGCAACTCCAACTTTTCAGTTGTATGCATATTAAGAAATTAAATATTAAATATCACGTGTCTCAGACGGTAAACATCGTGAGGAAACCTGCATACCAGAGAATTTTCTTAATTATCTGCGTATGTGAAGTCTGCCGATCCACATTGGGACAGCGTGGTGGACTATTGGCCTAACCCCTCTCATTCTGAGAGGAGACTCGAGCTCAGCAGTGAGCCAAATATGTGCTGATAATGATGATGATGATGAAGTTTGTAGGAATCAGATTCTAGTTAATCAAGTTTCGTAAAATCAATTTCGTAAATAATTGACCTGAAAATCGGTCCAATTGTTTTGAAGTACTTTTCTAAACAATCCGTTTTTCAATTCAATCGTTTTTTGTTGGAGCCGAGTTTTCCTTGATCGGCAATTAATTTTCTGTTTTCATTCTGTTTTCAGGATATTTGATGGGAAATATTTTAACTCGTACCTTTATAATGGGTTCAATTTTGTGTTTTTGACGAGAAACGTGATATTTGACACGCTGCTAAAGCCATTTTGAAACCAAGGTTAGGAAAAACTTACGGCTACGTTCGAAGAAACCATTATAAAAGAACCTACTATAAAGTCAAAGTCAAGTTGACTTAAAAAAAATCTTATTATTGTATTATTTTTTACATAATTCATAAGTATTATGATAAATTTAATGATTAATTTGAATTAATATGATATTGTTATTATTTTGAATCATTCAATTCATCATTGAATGATTTCTCGAAGTTTCGGCTCCACGTTGTTACGTAAGTCGCGAACCCCCTGCCGTCGAATAGCGAACTCCTAGGGGTTCGCGTACCCCACTTTGAGAAACCTTGCATCATTCCATCAAACAATTTATGTAATATCAAAACATTTACGATGATATATTTGCAAAATAAAGTTAAAGTATATACTAGCATTGTTTATTGAATGATTTTATTTAAGTGCTTACATGAATTACGTATCCCAAATTGACAAGTTTTTTAAAGTTGTGGGCATGTAAATTGTGCCCACACAGTGAATTTTGAAATGATATCTTTTTTTTTTGGTTTTTAGCTTATTTTGTGAAGAATAGCAATACATTTGATATTCATAATTCGTAATGAGCGTCCACAAAGTATCCGTTAATCAAGAATCCGTTAAAAAAATAAGAATAAACTTTCCCATTTCATTTCATAGAAAAATAATAATCACTCATTCCCATTACAGTATCGCGAAAAGCAATTTCAAAACTGCATTCGCTTATGAAAACGACAGAAACAAAAGCACCAGAAAACAACGGAAGACTGCGAAGAAATGCAACGAAAGAAATTAAAAGTTTATTAACAAAACGAAACAGCATCGGACGATCTGGGGATCGTGTAATGAAACGTTTGAAAATATTCCTTCATAAATTCGTTCAACTCGACTGCCCTCTGGAGAGGAGTTAACGCTTTTTGCAAGTTTTTATTAAACCCATTAGCCTGAAAGTTGACCTTAGTATCGCTGAGAGCATTTTTGTTGATAAATTCTGCAGTTGGTGATTCGTTGTAACTTGTAGCAACTTAAGAGGATATAAAAGTTGATTTTAAATTTATCAAACAATATAGATTATAAGTAATAAATGCTCGTCTTGTATAAGTACAATCACCATAAATAATATAGTAATCCACCAAGTAGTCCTAAGCTATAGATAGGTTACGTCCCTATAAAATCACTGCAAAAAGTGATCCGAATTTAGCTACACCGCTGAGCGCACACATGCACAGTTTTGTCTTTATTTCCATTATATATTCATGTACCTACATATAATTTTTTTACTTCCTGAACACACAATATGACATTGTAGACGATATTTAGGTATTGCTTGTTTAAATAACGTTCATTGTTTATTACGCGACTAAATGAAATTAAGTCAATTTTCCACATTTGTCTGCCAGTTTTGATGCGCTAGAGCCTCATCTCTAGTATAATATATCATTGAGCCTAACTGTGTCTTTGGTTTTGGTCTGAAGAGTATTAAGTTGTTAATAAAATTATTTATCTTAAGTTGAATATTATTACCTGACGTTTCGAAAGAGCACGTAAACTAAGCCTATTTGAAATAAATGAATTTTGACTTTTGATTTTTGATTTGATTTTTTACTAGGACGAAAAGCTAAGCCTCTGGTTGACGGGTACAAGAAAAAGTATTGTAGGGCATATTTTTGCGATTATTTCTAGTTATTATCAGGTAGTTCATCACCATAATGTATCCACTAGGTCATCATCATCATCGTCGTATCAGCCGATGGACGTCCACTGCTGGACATAGGCTTTTTGTAGAGACTTCCAACTGTCACGATCCTGAGCCGCCTGCATCCAGCGAATTCCTGCGACTCGCTTTACGTCGTCAGTCAACCTGATGGGGGTAGAACAGCGCAGTACTTTCTAGTGCGGGTTCGCCATTCCAGCCTCTTGAGACGCCAACGTCCATCGGCTCTTCGAAATATGTGCCTCTCTCATACCCTGCCATCGGCTTCGCGACTCGTTGACCTATGTCGGTGACTTTGGTTAATCTGCGGATCTCCTCATTTCTGATTAGATCACGCAAAGATACTCCCAGCATAGCTCGTTCAATCGCCCGGTGTGTGACTCTGAGCTTTCTTATGAGGCCCATAGTTATCTAAACGGATTTAAGAAACGCAACATAAGTGCTTTTTGCTCTGTGGTTATCCACTAGATGTACAAAAAAATATCCCTAGATTTACGCAGTATTTTCGTCTTAACATTGCTTCAATCTCTATATATTTTGTATGTTAAAATATGGATGTTATGGAAATTCTGTTCCCATAAATATGTATTTAGATATTACGGTAGATCCCCCAATTGTCTTGCAAAGCCTTCAAAGGATTTCGAAACGAAATACAAGGAAAAGAAATAAGGAAAGATCGTCTTAATTATTCTAAGAGATAAAAGAGAAAAAACTCATTCATAGTTTGTAAATATTTTATTAAAAAACATTTTCTTATATTATCACAATATTGTACATTTATAATTATTTTATCAATATACTATAACCGACGTACGGTCAACAAAAGCACCGATATGTAATTTATTTAATAATAATTTTAAACACCATTTTTAATTATATTAATAAATAACTATAATTTATTCGTGTTATGAAAATAATGACTCCTAACCATTATTTTTATTTCAACCAATACAATGCTGACAATTTATTTGTTTTGACCTGACTTTGTTCCATTTGTTATGCTCTATAAGCTGTAAGGAATATTGTAGCATATATTGGTCATTGTTTTTTAACTCAATTAAGTATATATATAGTAAATATATAGTATATATCAAGTATATATTATATAATGACAATTTATTTACCTGATAGTTCATTTGGTCTGACCAATTTATATATCAACACTCAACAATCAGCATATGGAATATCGCGGCAGAGTTAAGGCAATATTTTCATAATTCGAATGAATTGTACATACATACAATTCAACAATATTTCTAATATTGTGTGTATAAAAACAAGGCACAAAAATCAAATATGAAACAGAAGAGTTTTTATATTATCTATATATTATAGTGATATTTTTTATTATTTCGATATTATATAAAATCTTTATCATACACGTAATTATTTTTATTAATAAATATATCTACTACTATATTGTTTAATATGTGCAATTTTACAATATATTACATGTGAAGTTATAAAAGCATTAGAAGAAAAGTAGGTATTTTATATTTACCTACATACAAGTTAAATATAGACGATGGAAATGGTATTTTACTATTTTTAAACAATAGATCGATGAGTTAATTTTTCTAAGTTTTGGAGTTCCTATAGCCATCTTCTACCATCAAACCAGGTAGATGTTAGGATGTACGTTGTCAGATTAGATAAGAAAATTTACAAGAATAAAAAATAAGATTAGAAAATTAGTATGTTTAGTAAAACTTGAATTTGATACACGTTAAGTTGCCGGACTTAGTTTCGCTGCGGCACTGATTTTTCTGTACTTTCCTCTGCTGCGGTACGGGGTTTTTTGACCTCATACTAAAACTTGGAGTGGTGAGGTACGAGGCCTATTGACCTCGTAAATATCGAAGTCATTAGACGTACGAGGTCAATTGACCTCGTACGCCTTAGTGATTAATAATATAGAAATATCGTATCCTACTAATATTATAAACGCGAAAGTTTGTATGGACGTTTAGATGTTTGTTACTCTTTAACGCCGCAACTACTGAACCGATTTGGCTGAAATTTGGAATGGAAATGAATTTTACTCTGAATTAACACATAGGCTTACTTATAATTTTTATCCCGAAAAAATCATGGTTTCCCGAGATTTGCGAAAACTGATGGTTTTGATGATATGAATGTTTGTTACTCTTTCACGCCTCGACTACTGGACCGAATTAGTTGAAATTTGGTATTGAGATATAGTATAGCCTGGATTAACACATAGGCTACTTTTTATCCCGGAAAAATCCATGGTTCCCGAGGGATTTGTGAAAACCTAAATTCCACGCGGTCATCCGCTAGTATAAAATAAATGTAGGTATTTTCCTTGCTACTAAGCGTTACGCTCTGCCTTTGTTTATAATACTTAAGTATAACTTTCAACAAAACACAAGCGTGCTTAGAAACAAAACACCTGTTAAAGCAGCCGTAAGACTCTCCATGAAATAACATATAGTATTCATAACAAGAGTACCGTCAGCAACAAAAGTGTAAAAGTAAAAATCTATATGATTAATACAATTCTGTGCGTGTTTATATGTTTCTCTATTAATAAATAATAATAAAAAATCAATGTACCTGTACCATAGAACTAAACATAAACATACTTAAGCAGCGCCAGTAAAATAAAAAGCTATAGAATTAAAAAATTCGTAATAAGCTAAACAGCTTTAAAACTTGGAAACTACCTCAATTTCTCATAAATTAATAAGAAATTAATAACTAAGTAGTAAAAAAAGTAGTAAAAATCGGATAATTAAACATAAGGTAAAGGTTGATTCAAATAAAAATTTAGGTAAGTAAATACATTTTTTGGGCCAACGTTTGTCTCTGAGTCCTAACAAATACTGTTTCTAAATTGAAAAATACATAACACATTAGTGTTTTTCAGCATTAATATTGCAAACTTCGTTTTTCCTACAAGTAATGGAATAGATATGGAAAAAATTAATAGTCATCTTCTAGACAAGTTCGTTCTAGCAATGGCTGTAATCGTTTACCATCAGGGATTTTGTAGTCTAGCGCTAGCATGTATCACAAAAAAGTAACTATACAAGAATCGGCTAGTAGACATAATTATAAAAAAATATTACCAATGTAAATCTAAACATAATAGAAATTTAAACACTTTTTTATCTAACCGTACCACTTTTCCACCTGCAATAATAATATACATAGTCTGTCACGCTCAAGTTTCCGTTAAAGGTAAACTGTAGAAGTAAGCTACATAGTTTGTTTACTTAACTTTTTGAAAATATCAAATATACCTAGTAAACATTATCACTAGTTTTAGTATTAGTATGGGTAGGACCCTAGTTCTTATCATTTTAGATTAGAGGTTTTTATGGCAAATTAATCCCCTGAGGAGTACGAATTATTAGGCAACATTGTTGTTTTTCAATCTCTACGTATACGAATGAACAAGCTCTACGTTAAATACCTAAAACTTAGATTGATAGCAAAAAGGCAGCTTCTTTATAGGCATATCCTGCTTAGTACCTACTTTTAATAGACGATGAATTGTTCAATAAATTATCATAGTAAAAAAATTTCAAACTAATTTTACAAAAGAATATTTTTAACGTTCACTTTTATTGTTTTAAACATGTTTTTAAAATAAAGAGTAGATACTTGTATGTAACAACTCATATTTGGCTCACTGCTGAGCTCAAGGCTAGTAGTCCACCACGCTGGCTCATTGCGGATTGGCAAACTTCACACACGCAAATAATTAAGAAAAGTCTCTGCTATGCAGGTTTCCTCACGATGTTTTTTCTTTACCGTCTGAGATACGTGATGTTTAATTTCTTAAAATGCACACAACTGAAAAGTTGGAGGTGCATTCCCCGGACCGTATTCGAACCCACACCCTCCGGAATCGGAGCTAGAGATCATATCCATGGCTCTCACTTTTAGGTATATCGTGTCCAAATTATTGTATGCTTTGTCTAAGCTTGAAGCTATATACATATATAGCTGATATAACATCATTATACCCAGAATACAAAATTAATTTTGTGTGTGCCACATACAGGAGTTTACCCCATTTTCTGATCAGGGGCATAAAATTAATGAACTACGCTTCAATATACCTCAACCCCAAAATTCTTGATCGTCCACCTATAAACTTACGTATAACCACCGAAATGCGACAATCATTTTGTTGACGGTAATTTAATCGCTATTGTAAATAACATAGGGGTTGTTGTTGTGTGATAATAATTTATTAATTAATTTGTTGGCTGTACACGTCCTTTCCATATGCGTAACTTCAATCATTATTTCGAGTACCTATTCATTTGTCGATTATCCTTAATTTGAAATTTGCTACGGACGGGTGTATTCTCTATAAAACAGGGCTCTTGCAGACGGAGAATATTTCCCAAAATTATATGTTTTTTGACTTCATTGTCAAGGCTTTTCTGTGGTAAGAGATATACAGAGCTTTTAAGCTCACAGGTATAATAAGGTTGAAAGATAGATTATAATATATATGGTATGGTGGTATAGGAGGGTAGAAAAGATTTCCTTCTACTAACGAAGTTGACAAGATGTGATGTCGTTAAGTGAAAAAGCCAACTGCTTTATAACAAAGAAACTCTTTGCAGTGCTTGCAAACGGCACGGTATTGCGCTGGCCGATAATAATCTGAAGCGTATTTTAAACCTCATTTGCATGTAATTTTACTGAATTAAATTTGACATACTACCTACAGAACGATTTACAAAAACGATTTCCGAGAAATAAAAAAATTTCAAAAAATCTTGTATACTCCATTAGAATCTTAGCCGAAATAATATTAGCCAACAGGGAAAAAAGTTGATTTCATTATTTTTACACCGATCATAGTGATTTTTGTATCTTCTTTGATTCGTACGTATTTCACTGATTGTCAGTTGTCTTTGCCAAAGCGGACTGTCAATATCAAAGACTGACTGAAGAATGAATGAAAAGTCACTGTCAAATTTTATGTCGAATTTTCAATAATGTGATGTGTTTATAAAACTTGACATTATAAATTTTCGTGTTTTGACTAAATGTGTCAAGTTAGTGTCAATTCCTTACTAAAACTATCTCCTGTCAGTTTAACACTAATAATACATGAGTTTTGTATCAAAGGGATACAAATTATTGTCCACCCATAACAACTAATTTAACTGATTAGGCAAATATAGATTTCTTTGAAAATTAGCCTCCTTAATTTTCCTCATTTTCAACCAATTTTCTGCTCTGTACTGTTCGTATAATTTGGGCCCGAGTTTGAATAAAGACTGGTTTCTCTTTTCCAATGTTTTGATAGTCGTTACTTGGTAACTATTAGTAATCAAATATACTATTATTTTAAACCGACATTATTTTTAAAGACTGTTTTATTCATACGTCTATCCACAAATTTTTACTATCAATTACAATTTAAAGGAACACTCGTAATTAACACAAATTCAACATTCGCGACAAAAACGATTTTTTTTATTTTTTACAAGTTAGACCGTGACTACAATCTCACCTGATGGTAATGCAATCTAAGATAGAAGAGGGCTAACTTGTTAGGAGTAGGATAAAATCCACACTCCTTTCGGTTTCTACACGACATCGTACCGGAAGGGTACGTCTTTGTCGGTTGGGTGGTAACTAGCCACGGCCGAAGCCTCCCAGCAGTCAAAAAGTGCGATACGAAGAATAAAACGATACATTAAGTCAACCACAAGGTCATAAAAATCGGTCGGTATACGCCCACAACTCAACGCCACATATATCTCCAACCTCGCAACTCTTCCAACAAAAGTACAGGACCACAACGAAAATGCTAAAAGGAAAATGCGAACGGGTAAAATAAACAGCATTTGTAGTCGGTACAGCAAAACGTAATATTAGATTACCTTTGCCGTGTTGCACGTGTGTGCCTTGCCTAAGTTGGTTTGGCTTCGCCTCAATAATTCAGCCTCAATACTATTTACATTGTGCGATATGGTTATCAACGATATGTTAACAATGACAACTTCCTCGTTCTGTTAAAAGAGGCAGCTCGATAATTAAAAAAAAATCACTATAAATTCACACCAACGTTTATTGTAGCGACTATAAAAAATAAACACTGAATTCACACCAACGCTTATTGTTGGTTACTTCTCGAGATAAGGCTGACTGACCATATGGAAACGTACGGTTTCATATAAATCACGTTTATAATAAGAACAGCGAAGATGTAGAATGCCCGGTTACTGTGTTTCTTAACACTTAGGATTTATGTAACTTCAAGACAAGAGTGAATAGGCATCTTCTAGACAAGCGCGCTCCAACCTAGACCTGATCCATTGCTTTCCACCAGGCATGATTGTAGTCAAGCGCAAGTCTAAAAAAACACAATATTGATGATATAGACAGCAGAACTAATTAATAAAGTTAGTTCGATGGCTGGCATAAATGTCTTCGGATAGGTATATCGGTTTCAATTACAGGGTGGGATTAAAAAAACTGAATTTAATTTCTTCTAAGAAATTTTCAGTAAAAATCCACGTTAGTAAATTGCTATTATAACCCCGTGCCTCCAATACAAATTAATGATAATAATTTATTATGATTCGCCAGCCGCAGATTTTGATGACCAATAACTTTCCGGGCAATAACTCGTGAAATGCTTGAAAGTGCTAAAGCACTGTGGAAGCCAATTGCGGATTTGAGGGTAGATTGAGTAGCGGTAACCTTCAGAATATAATTTTTTTTTAATAATTTCCTGTCGATTGAAATTAAGGTGAAGTAATTAAAGACAACATTCATTGGTTGAGTAGAAGTAGGCTTTCTAGTTTACTACTCGTACATGATTTTCAATATGGTTTAGTAAGAGGTGTAATTCAAGACATCGTGCGGGAAAATGTCGTGAATATGTGATAGGGATCCAGATCCTCAGTAATGAGGAACACGACGCGGAGAGAAGAGATGTAATTAATTAAATAATTCTAATAAATCTTTCATCAGTTTCTGATAAGTCGTATCGGAGCCGTATCGTTTACTTGCGATCAGCTGGATCATACTTTACGTACGTGTGATTACGAGGCTCACAAAAGGTCGCAGTACAACTGATGCAGGTGCTAAACTTTTAAAACATATATATGATGCATGGGAAAATGCTAAGAATGCTATTGGTGTATTTTGTGATTTGTCCAAAGCATTCGATTGTGTTGACCATAACATTCTTTTACTTAAGTTAAGCCACTATGGCATAAAAAGTGTTGCACTCGATCTCATCGCCTCTTATCTTAGTGATAGAACACAAAAGGTATGCATAAATGATTCAAAGTCTCGCGGTTTTTCTAACACAATGGGCGTCCCACAGGGTTCAATTCTGGGTCCTTTTCTATTCCTAGTGTACATAAACGATTTACCACACCATGTTAGCGGCATCTGTGAGATAGTACTGTTTGCTGACGACACATCCCTAATTTTTAAGAGTGACAGAAGTAAAGATAATTCCGACGATGTAAACCGTGCCATATCGCATGTGTCGCATTGGTTCACTGTTAACAACTTACTTTTAAATGCAAAGAAAACTAAATGTATTGAGTTTTCATTACCAAATGTTATAAAATTAGATAAGTCTATAATGATCAATGGTGAAACACTAGAAATAGAGAATTCTACAGTTTTCCTGGGAGTGACCTTGGATTCTAAACTTCAGTGGGGTGCTCATATAGAAAAACTGTCAGGTAAACTCAGCTCAGCTGCTTTTGCAGTGAGAAAAATAAGACAGTTTACTGATGTTGATACAGCTAGACTTGTTTATTTTGCGTACTTTCACAGCGTAATGTCTTACGGTATTTTGTTGTGGGGCAAGGCTGCTGATATACATTCTATATTTGTACTTCAAAAAAGAGCAATTCGAGCAATATATCAACTAAAATCACGCGAGTCCCTTCGTCAAAAGTTTAAAGAAATAGGCATTTTAACAGTAGCCTGTCAGTATATATATAACAGTATAGTTTATGTAAGACAAAATATTAATTTGTACAAACGAAAAGGAGATCTAAACCCACGTCTTACTAGACACGGGCATAAGTTAGTTATTTCTGCATATCGTCTCCAAAGAGTTAAAAAATCTTTTGTGGGTTTGGGTGTACTCTTCTATAACAAGATCCCCAAGACTGTGATGGACTTGCCAATGCACAACTTTAAGCAATGTGTTAAAAAACATTTACTTAGTCAAGGTTACTACACTATTGATGAGTTCCTTAACGACAAAGGTGCATGGAGGCCATTGGATCAGCTTCCACCTTCACACAGGAAATAAAACTATAAGAAATTGTAATTTAATTGTTATCAAATGTAAATTGTAATACTGTATGACTTTTTCAAAAGAGCAACTGTTGAGTTTCTTGCCGGTATCTTCTCACCAGAACCTGCCTTCCGAACCGGTGGTAGAATCTTTACAAATAGTCAACTGACGTGTCAAAAGTGCTTGTAAACTGAGCCTACTTGAAATAAATGAATTTTGAATTTTGAATTTTGAATTTTGAAAACATTTTACTATTTTCTCCTAACTACGAGTACAAAATGAATTTCTATGAAGAAAAAAGAGAAAATAATTTTTTGCCTTCGCTAAAATATTACGTTCAACTCGAAGACATTGTATATTACTTAATATTGCTGACACAATTTTCCGAAAGGATCGAGTACAAAAATGTTTGGAAAATAATGGCTCAGTGCAACGTACCACCCAGATACAGTCTTCTCAGTTATTGAACGTTCAAGTGAGCAAAACGTTCTGAGTATCTAGGAATCTATTTCTGAGACAAATTGTCGCTTCTTGGTAGCGGTTCCGCACAGACTCCTTGGTCTTTCGCGATAATGTCACCTAATAAATACGATAAAAATCCCTCCGCTTGTCTGACAAACAATTATCCTGTGTGAAACGTGCGTTAAAAATGTATTTGTCTGTGTCGGCCTTTTGCGACAAAGTCCCTAGAATACAACACAAAAATGAAACTGGTTGAATATTTTGAGTCAACATCTGCAGAGTACGCTATGGTTTCAGAGTGAAACTTGCATTCAAAATTTTTGGTCGGATCTTTGTGGCGTTTCCTCACAGATTCGTTGATTTTACGCGATCATATTACAACAACATCTATTGTGCGTCCTGTTATGCTCAGGTTTTAGCGTGAAACGTGCATTCAGAATTTTTGACGTAATCTTGGTGGTATTTCTTCATAGATTCGTTAGTCTTTCGCAACAATGTTGGTGACATTGTCACGAAACACTAACAAATGTATAGAATACTACACAAAATACTGAAATGCTAAAATTAATAATAATTAGTAATGATTAAATTCAGCTAAACAGCTCCAATTTAGAAAAAATAAAAAGTAAGTTGAAGATTTTTTTCGTACATTTTTATTTAGATTCACATGTTTTACGCGAAAATAACTTAGTATCTCATTCATTCATTTATGTACATTTTCGATCATAATTGTATCATTTAATTTTATGACCAATATGGTTATGTTGGTCAATTTACATTATGTGGTCAGGACATTGGTCAGTGTAAATTGTCACAATTATCTGAAAACATTGTTATTTCCTCTACATTTTTAATAACTTTTAAAAGAATTAATAAATATGTGCCTTGCTTTTTAATTAATTTTAGTACAATAAGTAATTAATTTATTGATTTTTCCTTAGATTTTAGTTGCATTTTTCTATATGTATAAGAAGTTTAAATCTATAAGTAAACGTTAAAAGTGGTTGTAACGCTGATTACATAAAAGACTATTGAAGTGTGTTGTATATCTACATATAATTTAAAATTATAAAATTCATTAAAAAATAATGTGCAAAATGTAGAAAGAGAGAATGCTTATCCTAATAATGTATAAAATAATTTATATTACCTATATTTACATTCGGCCAAAAATAACAAATATTAAACGTACAGGCTAATTCACTGATATGACGTATGTTACTTGACATATTATATGTAACAAATGTCATACGGTGCCTTGACAACCCTTCATGGATATCATACAGTAGGTAGATGATATTTCTAAGTGGATTTTATGTTTATATGAATAGGTTGTTAATAAATACCAAATTAGTCAATAAACCAGCTGTTCTATACAAAATTAACATGCTTTTGCGTTAAACCATAATGTGAAAACACAGGGAATGCCTAAATATAAGTCCTTTTGTAATACTTTTTCATAGAGATGGTCTTGAATTTGGTACATAGCTCAGGTCTGGTCTAGTAAGCTTTGTGGCCTGATGGTTAACGGATATACTACGATGAAATGCGCTTGCTTATTTAAATCTTGACATGAAGATACCCAAGGTGGCAGATATTAATTAATTAATAAAAACCCTGTCTTATGGGGTAATACCTGCGAAAACGTACTGCAAAACATTTTTTTTCCGTTAGGTATAAGTCGGTTGAATAAACTACTGCCAGAAAAGACCTGAAAAATCATTCGAGTGCATCAGAACTTAATATTAGGTGATATCGCAGTCTATTAATATTAAATTACCAATTAAATTAATTAATTTTTTATTCGCACTAATTCCCAAATCAGTTTTAACTGTGCTGACTAACATGTCAAATATCTCATAACCTTAAACACCAACAAAGTATTTCCATACAATAACATTATTATATTTTAATCTATGGATATGTTACAACTGTACAGTGATATTATACAAAAATTCTCTTTATCTAAGACCCTTGGACGGCAATAGTCTACGACTACTTGGTAAGGATCGTTAGCCTCTGAAACGCTGGACAAGCAAGTTACATACGTGAGCTTACACAAAAGCTAGGAATAAATCGTGGATATTTATTTACTGATATAATTATTCTTGATGTAAAATAATGAATACGGATACACATATTATTTACACACAAAATATAAATACACATAGTAAGTACAAATATAAAATATTTTTAAACGTAGTTTAAAACAGCAATTTTACTTATTCTTATTAAGGAAAGATACTTTAAGATTACGACCCCTATTTTTAAGTTATTTTTTTATAAGTTCCAAATCTCATAAAGATTTAAATGTGTTGTTTTGCATTGTACGATAAAGTATTTTTCTTATCTTTAATTAGGATAAGATAATTTTGTTTTCAAAGTCATAGATATTGGGATAAGTTAAACATAATTATTTTTAAAGACTTCAATTTACGTAAATCATAATACGGAAATGTTAGTTTAGGCATGTGTGTATTCAATGGCGTGGAATATTTATATTCTAAAACACAACCAATATTGATTTATTTGATTCCTCTTCAATTAGGTAAACACAAAGTCGTTAGTATTGGATACAGCATTAGTACAATATTAATCAAACTCAGGAACTTTAGAAATTTAATCTGACCAGTTGACTGTAAAGGTCAGATGACATCAAAATAATATCTATACTGGGTGTCCCGTAAGTAGCAAGACTTACGAGAACTGTACAGGAAATTAAATAAAATTAGTTAAAAGTATTATTTTAAAATAATTTCCAATTAAAAATGAATGCTTATACAATGTTACAACATATGGTACGACTACATTACATTGTATTTTGTAAAACAATAAATATAACTTAAAAACCATAAAAGGAGAATGGCGAGATTGCATGTATTTTGGGACTAGCTGATAAAAGTAGCGTGCATAATAAAAACGTATTAATTGTTGTTTATCGTGATTAAATTAAGAAATAAGTAAATGGTAAGCGGTCTTAAAAAGCAGGGGAAAAAAAATACCTTACATTAGTAGGTACCTTATTATACATAAATGTGATAAAACAACACCGCTGACATATAACTGCGTGATTGCTTCATAAATAAGACAAGGCGTTTTTGCGGGCGACTTTTTTTAATAAAAAGCACTTTTTTTCTTTTGATTCCCGTTCTGTAAAATCTCAATATTTTTTTTACAAGCATCTTACAAAATAATAGTTTTAATCAATACAAATATAAGAGTGTACGACACTTCAAAGTATGACTCCCACTTTCGCCAACCTTCTTTCGGTTAACGTTTTAGTGGGCCTTGATGTCATCATTCATGTAGAATATGTTGTGCAGGACAGTCTGTATTATTAAAGTCCGACACATAAACTTCTTACGTCACCTACGCCAAATTATTGCCCTCTTTTTATGAAGCCAGTTAAAAGGAATAGTTAAATTTCCCATCCATTAACTCACCCGCTAGAGTCTATTATAAAACAAAGCCGCGGTTTTAAACTAGGGATAGAAGCGCTGCAGTTAATTAGGTTAGGGGGAGTTGTGTAAACACTTAAAGTAGCGAACTTTGTAGTTTGAACTACCCTTCACCATGTTTACTTTGACGACAAAATACACTCGTGAATCTAGCTTCATCATCATTAAATGGGAAAATGGAGAAAATTCTATGAAAATTTTTCACTAAAATTTGTGCAAAATTAAAAGTTTCTTAAGTTGAATTCAAATTTCGTTTATATATTTAAGACCATATCCAAAATCTACAAAAATAAGAAAGTAAGTTTGTCTGTCTGTCACCTTTTCAAGGCTAAGCCACTGATCCGATTTGGATGAAATTTGGTAAAGAAATAAATGAGACCTTGGAGCAGAGCCTAGGCTACTTTTTATTCCAGAAAATACATTGTTCCCGCGGGATTTAAAAAATCTTTATTTCTCCCGAGCTGATCCATATTATAATAGCCTAAAATATCTAGTCAAATAGTTTGCATAATTGAAAATAAGTATCAAATAATAAACCTTTTGAACTAGAGAATTGTAAAATTTCTGATATGACTTTATATGATATCATCACTATAACAAAAACGTTATTTTAAAGTTGTGGGTTAGAATAATAATTTATTATCATTCTATTCCAAATTATATTTTTTAGAATAGGCTCTATGATAATATAAATTCTAATTAGATTTATACACCGCCTCAGTTTATTTAAATTATAGTTCATTTATTTTGTTAACGTGTAAGATAAAAATATCCAATTGTATGTTTTATAGTTGATATGCAAATTATTTTAAAATTAATTATATAGGTATAGGGTATACCGAATGTATAAATATAATCACAATTGTTTAAATAAATAATATATATTTTTACAAATATACCACAAAATTTGACTCAAGTATAACAATGTCTGCTTAGTATGAAAACATTTCTAAATGAGCAAGATATGCAATTAGATATTACAGTTTATGAATAACATATTTCACGACACAGCTTTTGTCACTTGAATATGCATTACTTTTAATTATCCCCATCAATACCAGTTAGGCCCAACCATTAAAATTAATTCGCAGCAATTTTCAAGACATCGTATTTTGATATTTGATAAATATTTAAACTTCAACGGATAAGTTTCGTCTCGGAAAGCGTTCATTAAAACTTGTAAATGACCTCCATTCGATAAATTTGACGCCATTCCGGCTTGTTTATAATTCTAATATTCTCTTCATCAAGTTGTAATAAGCTCGTCGGGAAATTTGACGAGGATTTATTAATATTAATTTGCTCCCAGGGAAATTCTTGCGTTATCCAGCCTTTCCAAACAGGTTTGTCCGGACTAAAGAGGTCACCTTACTCCGTTTTGGGTGGCGACGAGGAAGATAAGCGTCGTGAGTAGGAGACTCACGTAGCTGGTCGTTGTTTTGACGCCGCTCTGGAGTTCTGCGAGGCTCGATCCTGGGTACAAAAGTAAATAATATTAATAATTTTATATATTAAAAAACTGGGTATACAGTCATCATTATCATTAAGCCGATGGACGTCCACTGCTTCATCCTAACCTGGGTAATCCGAACTTGGGTAACATATTGTGTATTCGTGAAAGTAAAGAATATTACTCGTACACATAACTTGATTTTGTGTGTTCCACATATACTCGTATATTATGTTTTGTTGCATTAAAGATATCTATACTAATATTATAAAATTGAAGAGTTTGTTTGTTTGTTTGATTGAACGCGCTAATCTCAGGAACTACTGGTCCGATTTCAAAAATTATTTTATCGAGGATGGCTATATATTATTCCCGTATTCCTACGGGAACGGGGACCACACGAGTGAAACCGCGCGGCGTCAGCTAGTTTAAAATAAAATAAATAAAATGACTTGTTTCCGTTATCCAAACTATTCCTCTATCAAATTGTTTAATGCTTTTTTATTCTTGTAAATCTGTACTAATATATTAAAGAGTAATTTATAATTTTGAAAATTCTTTTATCATCTAGAAAACCACATTATTTTTGCTTGTCCTAAGCTATATATTATCCCCGAATGCGCATAGAAAGGAAAACTACGCAGCTGAAACTGGGTGTGCTCATGTAAAATAAAGAATAATTAAAAATAAAATAAAATAAAATGCTTTTAACATAGACGATCATAATCTACTTTCAAAACATTGTTCAAGTCTGTCATTTACATTACTCGCATCTCTAATCAAGCTCCTATAACTTATAGCTGTGTTCACTGCATGACTCCGTTATATCCACAAGACTTCCTCTGTTATCTTACGCGTCTCTGTAATTTAGCCAGAAGTTTGTCACATCCTGTTACCACACTGAGGCAGACTTCCTGGCTCCATTGTGACTTGGCCGTTTGTGCAATACATTTGCTTGCTGCGTTCCATTAATGACTGCTTAGTAGTTTGGGATTATATTAGCTTTTAACTACTGCTTCCATGGTTTATTATTATCATCATCATTATCAACTCAATTCGGTTCACTGTTGAGCTCGAGTCTCCGCTCAGAAGGAGAAGGGTTAGGCCAATAGGCCAATATGAATCCAATGCGGATTGGCAGACTTCACACATGCAGAGAATTAAGAAAATTCTCTGGTATGCAGGTTTCCTCACGATGTTTTTCCTTCACCGTTTGAGACACGTGACATTTAATTTCTTAAAATGCACACAACTGAAAATTTGGAGGTGCATGCCCCGGACCGGAATCGAACCGACACCCTCCGGAATCAGAGGCACAGGTCATATCCACTGGGCTATCACGGCTCAGGGTGGTTTATTGTTCAAGTGTAAATTATGGATGATGACAGTTTTTTTAAATCTTCATGACGAGCCAGTGAAGAAGGAGGCTCCTTCACAGCAGATACTGGCAGCTTAGACCCACAAGGCTGAATTTTCTTAAAGAATTTAATTTCTGCGTGTGTTGAGTCTGTAAATCCGCATTGTGTCCGGTGGACTATTAGCCTAACCCCTCTTATTTTGAGAGGAGACTCGAGCTCAACAGAGCCGAATATGGGTGTGTGTGGATATATGAATAGTGATGATGACGACCAAGGTTCAAAGGACATGCCCCAATTTTGTATGGAGGCTGGGCCGTTATTCCGAGTGTCAACTAAGCAGAACAAATCATTTTTTTCTTAAAAGAACATAAAATATAGCGCTTAAAACCCAAAATTAATAAAATTTTGGAACCCGCATTTTTTTTTAATAAATTAAATAAAATGTATTTTTTTATAACTGACAACATTAATTAAGAATTTTTATCATGGCAACATGCTTGAAACTCACACCCTGACAGATTGTATCTACGCGTAGTAGCGTTCGTTTATGGCCTTTTTAATAGCAATTTAAGGATTTTTTTGTTTAACGGTTCTCTGTCTACAATTTAATGTTTCTTTTTAACTTGTGTTTTATTGACATTCGACAATAATACATGACATTGACAGTTTACACCAGGAATTCAATTCCAGGTGTTAGACAAGGGAAACAAAAAAAAAATTATCTAATTAATGCGGGTTCCAAAAATTCTGCAATTATGTTCTCAACAGCAATCTGTATCTTCTATCCGTAAAAAATACTATCAACCTACTTATAAATTATAAAGGCCCATTTTGGGACATATCAAAAGCTTCCTCGTGCACAAAATTGCAAGCGTCCACGAGTTTAGTTTAGTGTATTATACATACACATCTGATTGTATTTATATTTCGCGTCCATATAAACGTCCATACAAACACACCGCAGCGAGTGCTCGAGACCCGTACGTATCGTATAATCCCTTTATTCAGAAGCTCTGCATATTTACTTGTTACTCGAAACTGCGTCCAATCGTAAAATCTCATACTGGACGATCTCGCATTAATGTATGATTCATTACTATGAGAATTGAACA
Organism: Bicyclus anynana; assembly: GCF_947172395.1. Lineage (NCBI taxonomy): Eukaryota > Metazoa > Arthropoda > Insecta > Lepidoptera > Nymphalidae > Bicyclus > Bicyclus anynana. Next base: position 10,330,570 of record NC_069104.1, on the reverse strand, counting down.
CTGTATCTTAATTGAATACTAGCGGATGCCTACGACAATGGTCACATATGATGGTCTCCGTGGCGCAGTGGATTTAAAAGACGGAGGTCCTGAGTTCGATCCCCGGCTTGGCTGGATTAAGGTTTTCTTAATTGGTCCATGTCTGGCTGGTGGGAAGTTTAGGTCGTGACTAGTTACCACCGGCACCCTACCGGCAAAGACGTACCGCCAAGCGATTTACGGTACGATGTCGCATAGAAACCGAAAGGGGTGTGGATTTTCATCTTCCTCCTAACATGTTAACTCGCTTCCAACTTAGATTACATTATCACTTACCACCAGGTGAGATTATAGTCAAGGGCTAACTTGTTAAGAATAAAAAAATTAAAAAAATTAATACTAACGGATGCCCACGACTTTGGTCACATTTGATGGCCTCCGTGGCGAAGTGGATTTACAAGACGGAGGTCCTGGGTTCGATCCCCGGCTGGGCCGATTGAGGTTTTCTTAATTGGTCCAGGTTTGGCTGGTGGGAGGCTTAGGCAGTGACAAGTTACCAGCAAAGACGCACCGCCAAGCGTTCCGGTATAGAAACCAAAAGGGGTGTGGATTTTCATCCTCCTCCTAACATGTTAGCCCGCGTCCATCTTAGATTACATCATCACTTACCATCAGGTGAGATTGTAGTCAAATTGTTAACTTGTAAAGAAAAAACATGAGCTCAAATTTCAGATTTCAGTTTTATAAATGATATGCCACTGCAGATTCTTATACCAAACTAAGAAACATTTTGCTTTAATTAAATTGGAAACCACCTCATAACAAACCTGGAAGTCAAATCGAAGAGAAAACTGAGTTTTCCAGAACTTCGATTTCCGGAAAACTCGTTATAAAGCAATGCACGGCAACTAAGTTATAGAGGTCGGCAAACATTACATTTTCAGAACATATTGTTTAAATAATACTAAAGAGTTATATTTTATACTAGAGATGGGGCGCTATAGTCTAGCAAGTTCGTTAATGACACTCCCATGATATGCGGGCGACGGGGGGAAAGACTGGGCGGGTGTGAAATCGTGCATGCGGGGAAGTGAGGCGAAGTTGCCAAGCCATAGCGCATTAAAACTGAAGAGGACAAATGTGGAATATTGACTAAATTTAATTTCGTCGCCAATTAAACAACGAACTAACGAACGAACGAACGACTAATAAAAATAATAATATATAATATATATATATAAATAATGCCTATATATATATATATATATATATAGGCATTATTTGTTATATATATTCTCATAATTTCATTCTCTCAGAATGAGAGGGGTTAGGCCAATAGTCCACCACGCTATCCCAATGCGGATTGGCAGACATCACACACGCAGAGAATTAAGAAAATTCTCTGGTAAACCTACATCCTCTGGAATCGGAGCCAGAAGTCATATCCACTGGGCTATCACGGCTCCCTCCACCCCATTGTAAAAGGCGTGGCAATTAAAACAGTCCGATAGTAATGAGTAATGCAATTCAAATTATGCATTCAGATTTGTATGCATTCAATTCAGAATTTAACACCCCTCGGAATAATTATATCACGTCACAATTACAAGGGATCAACCTTCATTAAGGTCGGCAAACAATCGGTGGTACGTATTTATTTATTTAAATCTCTTTACTTATTCATCATTAACAGCCGATGGACAATCAATCAATCAATCAATCAATCAATCAATCAATCAATCAATCAATTTATTTCTTTGCAGATACCTACATGTATTATTTATACAGATGGTCGGTAGATGTAGATGGTAAATGTATCTTGCCAATTAGGCATGCAAATTATTTATTAAGTATTTAATGATTCAAATGACAATTTCACCATTTAAAATTTACATCGTCACAATTAAAATATGTATGAAAATAACAATAATAACTTAAATACTCATTTACACTGTAGAATGCCTGTTGAGTTAGGTATTTATATAAATTATTTTTAAAGCAGTTTATATTCTTTTCTTTCCTAATTTCTTTTGGTAACTTATTATAAATTCTTACTGCCGCAATGAATAAACTATTATGGTACAGAGTAGTTTAGACATCCACTGCTGTACATGCCTATTGTATGGACTTCCTTATGAACTCGAGCTGCATGCCTCCAACGACCTCAATAGCTCAACGGTAAGGTCGGACTCATCACTAAGGGGTGGTGGTTCGATCCCCGCCCCGTTGGTCTATAGACGTACCCACTCCTAATATAGTCTTTCCCGACTAGTTGGAGGGGTATGGGAATATGGGTCATATTTAAAAATATGGCAAATATTCTTTCTTAAATAAAAATAAAAAAATAGGTAACACTCTGTTATTTGCTTGATGTCATCGGTCAACCTAGTGGGGGTTCAACATTTTCGAGGGCAGCTAAATAGAAACCGAGTATAAAATGGGTTTAGCCCCCGCTGTTACACTAAACTTTCACTACGATTGCGAGATAATAAAATAATTCAGTACTTACAGTATTTACTTTAAACAAATTGAAAAAAAAAACATGCGTTTTCATAATTTGTTTAAATTATTTTTTTGTTTGTAAATACATTACTACCTATACTATAATACTCGCAAGGAGAGTATTTAATACAAAATCCAATAGTGATAAAAGAGATAATGATAATAATAATAATAATAAATTAAAAGAAAAGGCCAAACAGAAAAAAAAACAACAAAACTTAATTGATCTATACTAATATTATAAAGAGGTTTACGTCATTATTTACACAACTAAACTTAAATCCTTATCAAAATAAATTATTTAATAATCACAAGGATATTATAGAGATAAGATTTGCCCTTTACAGTATGTTAATTAATTATATAGTTTCGGAGATAATACAAAATTTACTGAAAGTCACAGAAATGCCGCTATATGACGCCCCGCGGTTTCAATTACGTGGTTCCCGTTCCCGTGTGAATATGAGGACCAAACATAGCCTATGACACTCGCAAATAATGTAGCTTTCTATTGGCAAAATAATTTTTCAAATCGGTCCTGTAGAATCAGAGATTACCCCCGACAACCACACAAACTTTACCTCTTTATAGTATTAGCATAGAAGTCGCTTGGGAAATTATAGTCTTTTGGTCATTGCACCACGCTCAAAAGGCTGGACCAATTTTGCTGAGGGTAGGGATAGGATAGGGGTAGGGAAGAGGTAGGTTAGAGGTAGGGTACGGGTAATTTAGAGAAAGTCTAGGGTAAGGTAGGGTAGGGTACGGATAAGGCAGGGGTAGTGTAGGGTAGGGGCAAGGTAGAGGTAGGAGAAGGATATGGAACGTATAGGGTAGGGGAGGAGTAGGATAGGGGCAGGGTAGGGTAAGGTAGGGTAGGGGTAGGGTAGGGGTAAGGTAGGGGTAGGGAAGGGTTAGGGTTAGCGGTAGGGTAGGAGAAAGGTAGGGGTAGGATAGGGGTAGATTAGGGGTAGGGTAGGATAGGGTATGGATAAGGTACGAATAGGGTTAGGGTAGGGAGGAGGTAGGGGGAGGGTAGGGTTAGCGTCAGCGGTAGGGTAGGAGTTAGGTAGGGGTAGGGTAGGTTTATCAGCAGGGTAAGGTAGAGGGAGAGAAGTTTACATCAATTTTTACGCGGACGAAGTCGCGGGCGTCCGCTAGTAAGTAAATAAGCCAGTTAATATATATCGCAAGTCAAATCTATACTATTATTATAAAGCTGAAGAATTTGATTGTTTGTTTGTTTGTTTGTATGATTGAACGCGCTAATCTCAGGAACTACTGGTCCGATTTGTAAAATTCTTTTAGTGTTACATAGCCCATTTATCGAGGAAGGCTATAGGCTACGGGAACAGGAACCACGCGGGTGAAACCGCGGCGTCAGCTAGTTTTTAATATTTGTAAGAAACTAGATTCCACATTTTTCAATATCATTTGATGTTAAAACGTAATGCTTTTAGCATCATCACCTAACACCAGGTGACCTGTTTTATCAATTGGTATATCTTAAGAATATTGGTACCTTGTAACACATGGACCCTCGCGAAGGTCTTCATCAGCAGGGGTGCTTCCAATGCGCAGGTGTAGTTGCCAGCGTCCTCCACTTTCAAGAGTGCCACCTGCGGAATAAAGTGTATTAGAGCGTTTTACAACCATCCGATCCGATATCGGAGACAAAAACATCCTAACAAAAAAAAAAACGGCCAAGTGCAAGTCGGACTTGCGCATTACTATCTAAAAGGCGAAAATCGAAAACTCGAAGCATAGCTCGTTCCATCACCGTATATTCTAGCAATTGAATAACCTATGTCTGCCGTGTAAACCCAAAACACGGTAACTGAAGTTACAATGTTTTGGGTTTATAGCACTCATTTGACTATTTTTGATGAGCTTTTTAACCCAATAAAAAAAATGTTATATGTTTTTTTTTGTGGTTAGTTTACATGTCGTAAAAATGGGTGCAAGAGGCATATCAGCAAAACCTTTACTTAAAAATCTAAAAAATTATTGATATCTTATAATACAATTGAACAAATTAAGCCTAAATATTTTGTTGCATTAAATGTAATAGGTATCCGAAAAGCACCGTTTCTTAGTAGGTATATAAAAAATAAACTAATATATAATTCTATACGATATCGCATCGGTATGCCAGAAAAAAACCCTAGAAAAAAATACACCATTTCAACACTGCGTAAATAAAGTCGCTTAGTAATATTGCACAAGAGGAAAATACTGGTTCACGTAAACAAAAAACGTAATATAATACGACGCGAAAAATTCCTCTCTTGTTATACGTAAAAAATGTGTGAATTCATATAAAACGCTTGACGTTGTATTTTAAGCTCTCGTCGAGCCTTTTCGGTTAAGAAAAATGTTTTAGTTAAAGCAATATGCAGAGTGAGAATTTGAAATGGGTCAGTGAGGCCTACATTTTTTGAATAAATAAAATTTTAGCAAATTTAAATTTTTAATAAGCAGATAGTAATTTTGATAACATTTTGCGTCAAGGTTCTTCCAATCAGGCTTAGAAAACGGGACATAAAACAAAAGACATGTTTTTCAAAAACCACAACTGAATTGAATCACAGTTATAAATATTTGAGGTCCTTCTCGTATGTTAATATATCTTTACCCATCACTCATAGGCCAAAAAGGGCTGGAAGAACATAACTGGGGGAAAAAGATCCCAGCGTCTTACCCGGGCAAGAAAGGAGGTTCAGTCAGTTGTCTGAGCAACTACAATTATAAACAAAAGTGTTAGTCACGTTCTCCGTAGTTGTCAACTACCTACATTAAAAGGATGTCAAATAATTGAAACTTTCGTACGCGATTGTACGAGTATTGGCGTCAACATGTTGCTACGGTTACTCGTGGTATCTCTACCTACTTATACCTATACCTCTTACTGCAAGTCACTAACACCCGAAAAAGGGGTTACCAATGCGCATAGTTCAACATTCAGGCCGATTACTATACCAACACTAAAAACCCATTCGGGTTTGAAACGTTTAGCCCTTTTACTATTCAGTGGCAAAAAAAAATCCTTCAATGCCACTTAATTTATACAAAAAATGCATGAATCTGTGGACCGTGAAGAGAGGATTATTTTTCAAATTTCAAGCTTTAAAAGAAACGGAATACAAATAGAGGAATTTTATCAGCAGGTGCACAGTCCCACCGGCTTCCAAATTTTGAACAGCGCGATATAAGAGACGAATTTTAAGCTCAGTGCACACAGACTAAAGTGTGCGTTGGTTTGTTTGAAATGTTATTTCACAAAAATATATTAGCTTCTTTAAATGAAATAATCGTCAAATAATATTCAATATTTTGTTATTTAATACATTTTGTATCAAAATTTGTATACATGTCATCGAGTATACATATTATTTGATGTTTTCAATGCGATACAGGGACCTAGGTCATGTTTCATTTTGTATAAATTTAAGCATTTTTGATCCACTTGTTGTCACAAGTTTGTGGTAATTATTGCCACTTAAATCTCAAGATATCAACGGTTACGGCGTAAGCTCATGCTTCAAAATCTGGGGCTTTATCTTCACTCGATTGACTATTACCAATTAAGCTCATACCATGGTCGTCACTTTTGTTACTCTATTCAAAGGGTACGTCTTTCACTATTGGTGGTTCGTCGTCTTCGTCCCCGGTATTGGTGGTACTTCAGTATTTGTGGCTCATCTGGGTTGTTGTCATCGTTGCTCGCTTCAATGGTATTAAGGCCAACGTTCTAGCACATTTTACCACCGTTGGAACAAATGGTTATCAGATGGCTGAACAGTCTTGAATTTTAACCGCGCCCGCTGGACAATTATCACGTACAAGCTTATCGTTTGGTTTAGTTAGAAAGCAGAACATTATTTAAGTGATGGATATCAAAAAATCGTGGGTATGGAAATGGGTATCTAGGGTTAAAGGTACTTCTCAAAGCACGGGGCTTTAATATCGCGGACTTCCAACAAACGGCCTCTAGCAAAAGTTTTAACCCTGGAGTGGTCACTAAAATTTGTACCTGAGCTCCGCAATGTGTAACGTACTACGGATGTAATTCGCACGACCACTCCCGTTACTTTTAAGTGCTCGACCGCTTCAGGGTTAAGAATTACGATAAGATATTCATAGTCTGACGATCTAGTACCTTTAATGTTAGTACAGCATTGCGTTATGACTTAAGTGTCTACGCTCAAGTTCATAAAATCATGTGTACGCTGCCTTAGCGTAGGTAAACCGATAACCACATATTATCTCGCCGAGTAACGTATAATTCTCCGGATATTACGTTACGGCCATACCTTGCCGGCGGTAAATTCGTTTTAACGACATTGACTAATATTTTTTGTCTTCATCTCATATAATCGTCACATAAACAAATGCAGGTAGAAAAATAATAACTATTTTGTTTCATATTCAGCGATAGAGTACTACGATCTTCTCATCATTAACCGGTTGTTAAGAGCTTTAATAGAGGTTTTCGAAAAGGTTCAGGAGTACGGTGATATCGGCCAAACTGACTAACTGACTGACATCAATCCAAAGTACTTGGGCTTAGCCTAGCACTATAATTATGTTATATGGACATATCACATGGTTCAATATCTTCTGATGATCTGCGGGCCTATTATGTATCTCGGTGTACTATTGAAATAATGAGTCACTACATCGTTTAATCGACTTTCAAAAAGGAGGAGGTTCTACGTTCGGCTGTATGTACGTTTTTTTTCATCGTATTTTCGTTTTTTTTGTTCATCTAAAATACATTTAAATCCCCCAAACCAATATGAGCCAAATTAGGAAATATAAAAACCGTGCTAGGAATTGAACCTAGAACCCTCTACTTTGTAGACTATAGCCCAACGCTGCGCTAAGAATTTTTCATTGAAAATTTCTCAAGCTTAGTATTTTATAGACATGACTCGAAACCAGAATCTTGTGATTCGAAGCCACTTATAATTCAGACGTTGTGGGGGCGCCTACGGGGGACCATTCACCCGCTGAGTGTCGAATTTTTTAACGCATAGAGTTTAAATTCGACGCTCAGGTGAACGATCCCCTGAGGGCACCTCCACAATGATGAATTTCACTTTAAGATTGACCACAAAACCAACAGTTAGTATTATTCTGAACGTAAACGTAAATTGTAAATGCGCGGCAACCTTTACTATATTCGTCAGAGTATTCCCAACATTTGCCAACTCAATCTGAGCTCACAAAATTTACGAATACGCTTTTTTTCGAGCGAGTATAGCTTTATTATACAAATAGTGAAACAGAATGTGCTCCAAGCGTAAGCGAGCGCGAAAAAAGAAACAATTTCGCTATAGCATTACGACACAGGGATAAAAATCGCGCACTCCTCATTTCGTTTTCTAAATTGAATCGCTGGATATAAGAGACATAACTCGTTGCGCAGGTTTCATGTAAAATGTGCAGTTTTACTACTACAACCTCAGACTAAATACATAAGGACTAGTATCGCACCCAAATTCACGAACAAAATTTTCTGCCATTTTCTAAGGAAAACGAGCTTATTTCGATTTCATACATATCATAGACTAAACTAGGAGTTTTTGTTCGTTTTTTACACCATTTAACTACACAAGAAGGTATTTTTACGGAGGTTTTTAACCGACGGACACGATTGTAAACTATGAAACATCGATTCTATAAAGACAGTGTTTATAATCGCATAAGATCGTTGATCATATACTTTGACAGAAAAATAATGTCTTGCGAGGCAGGTCTTTATCTAATTAGTCTGAGACTACAACCAATGATGTTAGAAAAAAGAGGTAGATAGGTTATATAAACCACATTCGATGTTTACAACGGGCATATTTCAGCAGCGTTGTCAACGGCGCGACGAAAGTGCTGCGACTGAGCTCAGGTTTGCTAATTAGCATAGTTTTAACGTGCTACTTGGGATCCGCGTATAACCTATCTACCTTCTTCTTCTAAATCTTTTTGCTTCTAACGTCATTGACTACAACATATTGCCTGGAAAAGAACACTACGAACGACAAGGCCGCATTTTGTGGATACAAACATCTTTCTTATCTGTTCTGTTGTTGGTTTTCTTGTTTTATAGTATTTTTTTATCCTTTACAAGTTAACTCTTGACTACAATCACACCTGATGGTAAGTGATGACGCAATCTAAGATGGAAACGTAGTAAAGTAACTTGTTAGGGGGAGGATGAAAACCCACACTCCTTTCGGTTTCTACACGCGTGGCGGTACGTCTTTGCCGGTAGGGTGGTAACTAGCCACGGCCGAAACCTCCCACCAGCTAAAACTACAAACATATTGACTGAAAAAGAAAACTACGAACGATAAGGCGGAAAGGAAAAGGAGGAACAAACATACACGCTTACACTACGAGTATGTGAAGCACAATGCACGTTAGGACGCGTGTTCATGTTCAATTTATTATTTTCCGTATGCTTTCTATATGCACTAGTGCATATGAAAACAATTGCAAAAATATAACGTAAGATCCCGATATCTAATGACGAAATTGTGTGTTAGTGAGATTTATTATACGGTTCCTCTAAACGCAAAACGTAAACGCGTCCTAAAGTACTACTAGCGCCATCTAGTGTGACTTTAGGAATAATTATCAAGCTCTTTGGGCAAACTAATATTCCGATAACTGTTCTTTCTAAAATAAATAAACTACGAAACCTTAAAAACCAAATCCAATAAATCCAAAATATTTCCAAAATCATGTAAAACAGTGATATTATCTTCACGTCTTATTTTAACGATTATAAATAAAAGCCTTAGTTTAAAATTTAGATTTTTACTAAGGTGATATCTATTTTGACGGCCTCCGTGGCGCAGTGGTCTGCTCGGTGGATTTACAAAACGGAGGTCCTGGGTTCGAACCCCAGCTCGACCGATTGAAATTTTCTTGCCGTGGCTAGTTACCACCCTACCGGCAAAGACCTACCACCAAGCAATTTAGCATTTAGGTGTAAGAGTGGGCGCAGAAGCGATTTAGCGTTTCGGTACGATGTCGTGTAGAAACCGAAAGGGGTGTGGATTTTCATCTTCCTTTTAACAAGTTAGCCCGCTTCCATCTTAGACTGCATCATCGCTTATCATCGGGTGAGATTGTAGTCAAGGGCTAACTCGTGAAGAATAAAAAAAAGAGTACCACCTTCTCATTAATAAGAATCTTACAAGTATCTCGAAAAACAGCTTTTTATACAAAATGGTCCATCTGTTTAGGAACTTCGTTGTGGGAATTATAAATTGTGTATCTTAATATTATGATAAATCTATACTAATATTATAAAGCTGAAGAGTTTGTTTATTTGTTTGAACGCGCTAATCTCAGGAACTACTTGTCAAATTTGAAAAATTCTTTCAGTGTTAGATAGCCCATTTATCGAGAAAGGCTATATTTTATCCCCGTATTCCTACGGGAACGGGAACCACATGAGCGGAACGCACGGTTTGTGCGGCGTCAGCTAGTTCTGCAATAAAGAGTGCAACTGCTGATTTTATTGCTTTCTTTTCATCACAACCTGAATTCCGGAAGAGTGCTAGAGTGTCTAGAAATAAGTAAACTTGACGTTTCAAAAGTACTTAAACCAGTAAGTTTAACCATTTTAAGACAAACGAATTCTGAATTTCAATTTGTACTGCAAAGGAACAAAAGTTCATATTATTAATAATATTATTAAGATACAAGTATAATTATACTACAAGTTAACGTTTTTATAGGCTAAGTTACACTAAGAGATTCTCGACCTGCATCGATAAAAATAATGCTTAGAAAAACAAACGTCTGCGTCTCTGGACGACAACTTAAACCTGCTGCCGTATGAGTGAAAGGGAAGCCAGACAGTGGCGCCGTAACGCGTTACGTTACCAAGTTTACATTCCCATAAGAAGTCACTTCAACAACAGTCACACGTATCCAAGAAACTGACGTGTAACGTAGCCTTAACGCATTGCAAATTCATACTAACGTTCTACAACTATTCGAAATTCAACGTTCCACTATAAACTCTATTTTGCATAATACCGCTCCAAGTCCGTGTTCCGTGGAACGGAGTTGGCAGCAAATCCTGAGAGGAGCTGCGGGGCGGTATATTGATACGCATTTACTAAAGCGTCGAGGGCTTAAATTCATACTCGAAATATCCTTTGACCTGCCATGTTACCGGCCTTAAGCGGGCTGTGTTTAATATTCAACAAAGTGTACCTAATCCATTCCTGAGGAATATTCTAACTAAAATTTAACAGGACCCTTTAATATAATTTATGAACTATTTATTTAAAAAAAAATAAAAAAAAAATTCAACCGACTTCAAAAATCATAAAACGTACCTACCGACTAAACTAAAATGTGAAAAAAAACATCGTATTACCTACCTACTGATCAGTTTGAAGGCGGTGCTAACCCTATAGATCCCAATCACTAAAACACGCGTAATGGCAGTTACCATTTTATTCTCCTACAAAACCTTCCGGTCGCTGCGCGTAAGTTGGCTTAAAAGAGCTTTCTTAATTTTAATATATAAATGCGATAGTATAGAGTGATGATCACTAAATCTCAAAATATAGAATATAGAGTGATGACCACTAAATCTCGAAAACTGCTTTTCGAACAAAGATGAAATTTAGCAGGGAGGTCTATAGTTGTATCTATCTTGCAGTATGTATCTGCTAAGGACGGATTTTGCTTAGGGCCGGATTAAACAGATCTAAAGGCGGGCAAAATCGCGGGCGTCCGCTAGTTCTATCTAAGTCTATTACTTTGTCAACAATCATCAAAAATAGGTCTTTTATTTCACCTAAAAAATTAGCTTTTTGCAATTGCGGTTTTATTCTCCGGGAATGGCGAAATATCATTCATTAGCCTGTTTGTTGCGGATCGCAGCTTCTTAGTTTCGTTTCTAATATTGTAATATTGTAGCGCCCAGGCTCTCTCTTTAGCAAAGCTTTAACATAAGCTTAAGCCCTCCGGTAAAGCTGCATCTTAATAAGTCTACAGTAATTCACAATCAGAATAATATTTCATTTAATATGCATTCCGAGAACAAGATCCTTTGTGTATGCGTTAAATGCCTTGAGAAATCGTAAGGTTCTGCCTTCCTTTGTAACAAACATTACAATTAGCATTATTTGAATGATGTTAGGGTAGTTATCCGACTTCAAAGGAGGAGGTTCACAGTTTAACGCGTGTATTATTTTTTACTTCTTGTACTACTGTTGTATGCTAGAAATGGCTGAATACATTAGATTGTATGTGTTCTCAGCAAAAATAAATGAATTGTGAAATTATGAAATTACTTCGTCTTTTTTGTTTGAAAGATAGGTATTTCTAGATTGGTCTTATAAATGTTTACGAAAATTTATGTACTAATTTGGTTTTCAAATCAAAATGACTGAAACAAGTCACTACCTATACAATAGTCCCAAATCTACTTTCTGATATGGTTCCGATTGAATATATAAAAACAAATATCCTCTTGGAAGCTATTATTATCTTGAGAGCCGTGATAGCCCATGGTTGTGGGTTCGAATCCTGTCCGGGGCATGCACTTCCAACTTTTCAGTTGTGCGCATTTTAAGAAATTAAATATCACGTGTCTCAAATGGTGAAGGAAAAACATCGTGAGGAAACCTGCATTCCTGAGAATTTTCTTAATTCTCTGCGCATGTGAAGTCTGCCAATACACATTGGGCCAGCGTGGTGGACTATTGGCCTAACCCCTCTAATTATACTGAGACTCGAGCTCATCAGTGAGCCGAATATGGGTTGATAATTAATGAATGAATTATCCTCTATTGGAATAGTTAGTCATTGAGAACAATTAGTTATCATCAAAATTTAAAAAAAAATTCAAAATTCAAAATTCATTTATTTCAATTAGGCTTAGTTTACAAGCACTTTTGAAAGGTCAAAATTATGTCATAATTTAATTTAATCTAATGGTGGTAATAATAGTCGAAAACTTAAAATTAAAGTTACGAGGGTTCCAAAAGCGTCTTGGTCCGAGAATATCATCATCATCATTATCACCCCACTGCTGAACTACATCTCTAAGATATGGAGCTTAGATCCACCGCGCCGATCCAATACGGGTTGGCGGTTATAGCCGGACCCAGGACTTGAAACTAAGATTTCGTGACCCGAAGCCGTATAGGCTAACCACTGAACCAACGGGCAACGAAGCATTCGAGTAAGTGGAGAATGACAATTTTATTACCGGTATCTGATTGTAGTAACGAGATCCGAGAATCAAGGCTTTACGTAATCTTCCTTGGTATAGAGAAAAAGTAAAATGCCAAATCAAAGCCTACTCTATCAGGGATATAAACGTTTTAAAGCCTTTGTTACGAAGACAAAGACAGGCTTCTCGGGGAATCGTAAATCAAATCTAGATCCCGAAAATAAAGGAAAAACGCATTGATCGGATGGCAATGTTGTACGTTAACTAAAGAACGCTCGCTACTTCGTCTGCTTTAGTTTTTTTCCTTGTAATAGGACAAATCATCATCATCATCATCATTATCAGCCGATGGACGTCCTCTGCTGGACATGGATATTCAAACAAACCGATCTCGAGCTTCCAACATCCAGCGGCTCCCTGCAACCTGCTTGATGTCTTCGGTCCACCTAGTGGGGTGTCGACCAACACTGCGCTTTCCGGTGCGGGGTCGTCATTCCAGCACCTTGGGACCCCAACGTCCATCGACTCTTCGAACTATGTGGCCTGCCCATTGCAACTGCAGCTTGGTGACTCGCTGAACTATATAAGTTTTTTTAGTTCGTCTGCGGATCTCCTCATTTCTGATTCGGTCACGCAGAGAAACCCAGGCGTAGCTTGCTCCATCGCCCGCTGAGTGACTTTGAGTCTTTTAATAAGGCCCCTAGTTAGCGACCAAGTCTCGGATCTTTCGTCTTCAGGCACTGAGGAATTTCGGATGAAAAGAGTTTCCCAAACGCTGCCCAGTCGAGCTGGATTCGGCGATTTACATCTTTCTTGAAATTGGACCTACCTAACTGAATAGGATAGGACAAATAACTTGGATAAAATATTTTTTTAAATTTAAAAATCTCAGTTTTAAACCTAAAATTTACGTAAAGTAAATCATCAATCAAATTGGATGTTTAAAAATAGTATGAAGTAATGATCAGCCTGGTTGTCCTGCGCTGAAATGCAACTAGTATTCTTGCCAACATGGAGCCCAGTGGATATGACCTCTGCCTCCGATTCCGGAGGGTGTGAGTTCGAATCCAGGGCACGCACCTCCTACTTTTCAATCGTGTGCATTTTAAGAAATTAAATATCATGTGTCTCAAACGGTTAAGGAATTACATCGTGATATCTGCATACCAGAGATTTTTCTTAATTATCTGCGTGTGTGAAGTCTACCAATCCGCATTGGGCCAGCGTGGTGGACTATTGGCCTAACCCCTCTCATTCTGAGAGGAGACTCGAGCTCAGCAATGAGCCGAATATGGGTTGATAATGATGATGAAATAATGGTGTATGACCAGATCAAAGGAAAATAAATAAAAAACGTTTCATGGTTCATCCAATCGGTATCTCTTTGGCAACTTTGCGTTAGCCCGCGTTGTCATAAAAAGAAAACCAAGCTTCCAATTCCGACGCAAACAATCGCGTTTGAGGCACACATTTTTGGAAACAAAGTGTCGGCTTTGCCACCGAGTTAAGGCTGACATTGAAATGTGGTAAAAATCCGCGTTGAAGGTATACCCACGTAGGATAGCTTTGAACAAATATGGGACATCCAATGCAGAGGCAAAGACCAACATAAAAATGGGTACAAGGTATCTCTAGTCACTAACCATGACTGGAATAAGCACGAATTGTATCTAACTAACTACCAGGCTGCAACAGATTTTTTTTAAGCAGGTAAGAAATGTTTTTAAGCATGTAGACAAGTGCGAGTCAGATTCGCCCACATAGGGTTCAGTACCAATCATTCTTAGTCATAAAACTTTATATCATAAAAATAATAAAATTCTGTTTATGCTTGTGCTAAAGCCACTTCATGCGATGACCCACATGACATGGTTTCAAATTCCAAAGGAGGTCGGTCATGTTTAACTTGGAAATGCCAGTTGTTGAGAAATACTAGAAAAAATAGTTAATTGTTGGAAGACTCCATAATAACTGTAACAATTTATTTTTAAAGCAGAATAAATAAGATATAATTATTTTATAATCTTTCCTTCATTTTTTTTAAACTGTTTGGGTTCTAACCACACATATACGATGTGACAAACGCAATATGACAAATAGTCATTCAAGTAGCATTTTATTATGTGCGGTGCCATAGATAAACTTACACCACAGCTAAATAATTTATTAACTTAACATCGGGTTTCATTATTTGTTTACGTGTTATTTATTGTAAAAAATAATATAAATTATAGATGGAGCTAATAAATGTGTCAATTTGAAATTCACTTTTAACATAGTTACTTGGTACTTAGTAGTTTATGGTCTGATCTGGTCACTGATCGTATGAAAGTGGTGAACTCCTTTGGACAACAATTCGTTTTATCAACCGACGGTCTGATGGACCAACATACAACAAAGTGATCCCATCTGTTTTTTCCTTTTGAGACACGGGACCCTAAAAAGAAGAGAAGTTTTTTTTAAATAGTAATTTATTTTAATCTTCAGTAGCAAATCCTGTTGGTTTATTTTACAAATAAATACAAAAACTAATCTTGATTTTAAATATAATTAAGAAGATATTTGATTGTATAAAATAATACGCCAGCGCCATCATCGTTCATTCCAAACAGAATGTATTTAAATGTTTTCGTAATGCTCCTCACTTCTTGTCACACCGTGCTAGTGGACGGACGTATTGCCTACCTTGCTAAATAATAATATTTTGGATAATAATATAGTGATCAGTTATATCCATCGAGTTGTTTTAATAGTATAAAACCCACAAACCAATAAATCCTTATAAAGAATATCTAGTTCTTTGCTGAATATCTTTATTATCAAATCCTATGTATATATAGCATCTAGTGCTTAACTGAATACTGAGCTAAAAGTCAAGTAGGTATAGTATAGTAGTTTGCCGCTTCGAGAGTCGTTAAACTGCACCAGGGACTCTCATAAGCGAGCTTAAGCCATTATAGCCCATATACAGCAAACGCTAGCTCTAATATCTTTGCTATTTCACTATAAACTAAAGGATATATAAGAAGTAAGTACAGGAAAATATTTAACTCACCACTTACACTTTAGCCCGCAAATATATGACGGCAATTCGGAACGAACGGGCGGGCTAAATTACATAGCCCGAGGTGAAGGGGTGTGGCCTTAGTGACAGCGGGACGCTATAAATTATTACAAGCTTTTATTTAAAGTACCTTGTTTGTAGGTATGTATGTATGTGTAAGTCAAACCTAGAAATATAAATTTGAGCAACTTCCTCTAAGCTTAGGGGACTTCGACATTTTGCATGATTTAAGAACAGCTAAACTCGGGTGACAACATACTATATAAAAAACTTATTGCCACAGTCAGTAAGCTTATACATACGCTCGTGAGGGTAGTCTTTAATGATTTTTTTTATTTTCGACATGATAATTTCCATATACGACTGTGGTAGCAAATTTTCATTTTCTAGCATTAACATAAAAGTTTGTTTTCAAAGATGTATTTTAGATTTAATTTGATTGTGATTACGCGTAACAACTATTAATTGTATTGGTAAAAATACTGATATCTAAATATTCTCAGCTCATTATTATATTGTGGACCGGTTTCACCACCTTTTCGTATGTGTCGGATTAATTTTATTTGTCTGTATCGTATGATAGTAAAAGTTAGGAAGTGACAAAACTTACTCTCAGATTGTCTGACATATATCAGAATCAGGTAGTAAAATCTGTTCTGCATATTTTATTAACATATATCAACAATAATTTTCTCACACTCAATAGTTTAGCGAATTTTTTTATCTCTTATCAAAATTCGCTGTAAGTGACGCCATAACCATCAAACACTTACCCCAATCAGACAGTAACATACTTTACTACCAGAATAAATTATTTAGAATTATTGTGTCGCTGACAGTAATGAGCCACGAGTCACGACAGGTTTTAACTCTCTCTTGAACAGAGACAGAAGAGATATTTCATGATAATAATTTGAAAGTCTTAGGCTCCATTTACACGAGCAGCAACTGCTACCGACAACTGCAGTCGACTGCATTCGGCGAAGTCACGGCGGCAGGTCAAGGGCAATCAACGGCAGTCAATTGCTACAGACCACTGCCGTCGTCTGTAGCAATTGCTGCTCGCGTAAATGACAACTTAAGTTGCCCACACACTCAATATTATGTATACTAATATTATAGAGGAAATATTTGATTGTTTCTTTGCATTGAATAGGCTCTGAAACTGATGGCTCTGATTTGAAAAATTCTTTCACTGTTTGGAAGCTACACTATCCCCGAGATATAAGCTATATTTTATCCCCGTATTCCTACGGGAACGGGAACCACGCGGGTGAAACCGCGCGGCGTCTTTTAGTTTACAATAAATAATTATATTATTATGATGGCTTATAAAATAATATAGACAATTACAAGTTTTCGCAAATAAATTTTACACATTAAATAACAAGCCCGCAAAGAAAACAATTAATAATACAAAATCCAATGTGATGTGTTATATATCACTAACCATTTCCTAAAGAACACTCTTACCCTAAATATTATCAAAAATATTGGCAATATTAGAGACAAAATAAAGGCTAAACATGCCCAAAGTCCTATCACGTTAATGAGATAGTATTTAGTATTTCCTTAGAAATAACCTTACTTTCCCTAAAAAAATAATAAAAAGTATTGGATATACCGCGTACAAGTTATATAAAGTTTAAGTTAAATATAAAGTTTATACAGAGAACCATCCCCCAATTATAGCCTAAAATAAAATATGCAAAGACCCACAGATGCCAAAGTCCCAAGCGCCTCAAATACGTTCCTTACATCTGACCTTGTAATGTACGGCTTAAGCGTTTGAGCAAATTCCGCAGCTGCGCCAGCAGTTTGGGCCGTGCTGATTAATGTGATGCTACTAAAGGACTAACGCAAATCGCGTTAGTCTAGTCTCTAGCAACGTTACATATCGATTCTCTTTCTACTAACGCAAACGTTTCGAAAACTAAAAAAAATATGGAAATGATGTAACCGATTGGTAACGAAAGTCATTCCCTAACAATTAAGGTATTAATATAAATTCAACACACAGAATAACAAATTAGCTAAAATCCGAAAATTTTAGGCGATTTATTTACATCAATGACATAATCAAAGACCTTACTTTGCGGAAGTTCATCATGAATATATAATAATTTATTTGTTTTGCTATCATCCGCGAAAAGCTGACGAATCCATACGACAACGTCATCCAGCTCCGACAAAATACTCTCTACGTACGTTTCACCCCGAAACCGGAGCATCCTCAGGAGATGTTGACTCTATAACGTGCAATTGCAAAGACTTTGCACGTTGTAGAGTCAACATCTAGTGCACGTACGTAGAGAGTATTTTGTCGGACCTGGGTGACGTTGTCGCATGGGTTCGTCGGCTTTTCGTGGATAATAGCAAAATAAATAAATTATTATATTATATTATATTCAAAGAAGTTATTGAATTCATACCTACCCATTTTTAAGTATACGAGTCTCCAAGTTACGAGTAACTAATATTAAAACTTAATTACTATCGTTATGAAGCAACCAAAGTAGGTATAAAATTTTATACACCTTGCAAATAGAAGCAAGGTTGGTTGTTATAAAAATACGCCTTGTTTCAATTAATTAAGTCCTAACGCTATCGAAGGCGAAATTAAAAGCAATTCCGATAAAAATGCGGTTGTAAAACCGCCTTACTTTTAGTGGCGGGTTTCAACGGAAACTGTAAGAGCCAACATCAAAAAGAATTGTTCCAGTTATAAAAATTTAGTCTCAATTAACATTGAAAGTAACGTAGTAATGTTCGTTTCGAACTTAATTTATATTGAATAATACAATTAAGATTCTTTATTAGTTTTTAAGGTTCCGTAGTTAAAAAGGAACCCTTATTTTGTATTTTCAATGATGCTACGAAATATAATACGAACCTTGTTGCCTATCTGATATTGTGCTTTTTTAATATGATAAATGTTCCTCTGTCATAAATTTTATAGAATTCACTTTATTCGTTTTCTGCTTTCACATTTTTTAATATTAAAAAATACTTAGGTAACATTTAGATACAAAAGAAGATAGAAACAAATATCCAAAACAATTACCAAAAATCTCAAAAAATCAGAGGTCTTGGTTCTTTAAAAAACTGTATATTATTCATCCATTGAAGATAACATTTAATGATTCTGACGTAATACGAAGTTTGTCGTATTATCTAGACAGTACATCATAAATCATAAACTACTACGTACTAAATTAGAGTACAAATATTGTGTAATTACTTTGGAACAACAGTAATTGATGTGGAAAATTTTACAAAGTAAATTTCCTATATGAGCAGATTCTCATTTTCCAACTATTGTTCAGTGTATACACAATTCTTTAGTGAAAAATTTTCCTGCACATTTTCGTGGGTTTCTAATTTTCTTTCCTTGTAAGAGGAAACAAAGTTAGCGTGGTCTTAGTGTGTTATTTTTCTTTTCAATCTTCGTGCTCTAAATGCGCGTTCATGCAGCAAGCATGATACATAAGTTTGAACTTTGTAAAGGATTTATGAAAACAACAAAATAATATCTGTGGAAAAATGTCTATACTACAGCCTTTCTTGATGAATTGTTTATCAACAAATAAATTGAAAATGAAGGCAGAAAACGCATGTAATTTCATAACTTATTTATTTTAAATTATGTATGGTTTGTTTATATATTCAAAATTTATTAGCCTCTTATTGTTCTAAGCTTATTGTTCTAAGCTTATTAATCAAATTTGTTTTTATTAATTTGATTTATTCATTTTAATGAAATGACTAGTTAAACCCTCATTTTTAATTTTTTTGTTGGTAAACAGTATTCATCAAGAACGGTTGTAGTGTAGATACTCTGTTTTAAAAAATATATTATTGGTCATGTTCTTACTAACTAAAATTTTGAGTAATTGCTTCATTAATTGACACTTTTGGTAAATGAAAAATATATTTAGGTAATATAATATTATGTTTCTTGAATTGTTAATCTGCCCAAAAGAAAGAAAAGAAGGATTATAATAATCGACCTTATCTTTGAATTAATTTTACCGAAGGAACTTTATGATGAAAAACAGAAAATTTATACATATAAACGAAAGGTCATTCTTCACGAAATATCGGAAACTGCTTACCGAACAAACTTGAAATTTGACAGGGAGGTAGTTTAATGTTAGTAGATATCTGCTAAGAAAGGATTTTGCGACAGGGCCCGATTAAGGAGGTCAAGGTCGGACGAAGTCGCAGGCGTCTGCTAGTCAATTTATATCAGCAAACTAAGAAAATCAAACAATAATACTTTAAAATCTACATAATTAAATGACAATAAACACTAATAAAAATGATTTTATTCTTTCTATATTAACAATATCTAAAAAATATTCAACAAAAGTTTAGTAAAAAATATTAGTGACAAATTGAATGCTATCTCTTAAATATCTACATAATTAAATGACGTCAATCAACACTAATAAAAATAATTTTATTCTTTCTAAATTAACAATATCTAAAAAATATTCAACAAAAGTTTTGTAAAAATCTTTGTGATAATTTGAATGCTATCTCTTAGCCTAAAAAAGGTCTAGCTATAAAGAATTTCCTCTTCCTTTCAATTACGAGAATGAACATCAAAATCAAACGAGTGTAGCGGAACCAGGATCAACAGGGTGTGCACTGAGGGAAAGGTAAGGGTTAATGTAGCAAAACCCCCACTGAGCATCGGAAAGCCCCACCATACTGCTATCTTTTAATGTTATATTAGCTGTTCTTCGCTATTTTATTCGCATAATTCTCGTTTCTTAGGGTAAATTGGGATAAAATTTTGTATAAAAAAGGCGTTTTTAGCCTCGTTTAAATCTATTTTGTTAGATGCTTTCACTTAACCCGACGAGAGCACAGTGAAAAATATGAACACCAATACGAACTTATTTATTATTTCGTAAATTCGCGTAAAAATGCAATTCGCGAAGCTAAAGTGACAATGGACAGGCCACATAGATCGAAGATCCAATGAACGTTGGTACCTACTCCAATGAACGTTGGAGTAGGTACCAAGGTAATGGAGTGGTGACCCTGCCTCGGAAATCGCAGTGTTGTTCGTGAAAAATTCGTAAGTTCGTGGTTTAAACTCATTGACTGAAACTACTGAATTTCTTGCTCACTTTACTCGCAAAATTTGTGAACCGGTGAACAGTCACTAATTACTGACAGACTTTACTTTTCAAAAGTGTGTATAATATGTGTGCATAGTAGGAGTAAAGTGGATATACCAACATTTTGAATTTAGTAACAAACGTTCTCCTAAATTGACTCTTCCAATATCTGTAGGAATTCACGATATTGTCGAAAAGTGAGAGATTTAATTTAGTTTGACAAAGCCCGGTCCCAGTTTGCATTAAACTGTCAATAATTCAATACGATATTCGTTAAATCCAATAGGATCTGTACAAATACTAAATTGGTAGAATTCTCGCTTAATTTGTTCCGTTTGACCCATTTAAAATGCGTTTTTTTATTAATCGATAAATGAGCGATCTAAATACGTTGAATGTACATATTTTGGCGTTTAAAGTAGCTCTCGTAATAGTTTAGGAGACTATGATCACCAGACAATTGTCATGGAAAATATTAAAAACTAGCTGACGCCCGCGTGGTTCCCGTTCCCATAGGAATATGAGGATAATATATAGCCTCGATAAATCTGCTATCTAACACTAAAAGAATTTTTTAAATCGGACCAGTAGTATTAGCACGTTCAATCAAACAAACTCTTCAGCTTTATAATATTAATATAGATTATAAATCTTTTGAAATATTTTAAGACTGTGCAAAGACAATGCTGCCTATAGTATTTACCACAGAACAGAAATCGCTAAAAGCTAACGCTTTTGTATTTACCAATGCATGACTCAGCTGTTCTAAAATATTGTCTTTGATTTTTGAGCTACAGCCAGTAAAGGAGCGTGGATATTTCACGTTTATAAATTGCATTAACGCTTTGAGTTTAACCATGCATTTATTGACCACTGCTTGTAGAGCAGTTGATTTTAATCGTAAATTCTAGAGCGAATTAAGCTATTTGGAGATCGATCTCGTAATAATTATTTTATTATTGCATATTTATATAATATTTACTATTTATTTATTTTAAGCTATTGTCTTTTTTTTGTACACTAACAACTATGGGTCAAGGCCTGAAATAAACATATTTTTATTTTATTTTTTTTTTATTTTTATATTATATAAATATAACACGACTCACTCGAAACCTAATAAACAATCCAGAAATAGTTTTCAGAACACCGTCTCCTATCTCGTCGAGTAACGCCGTGCTATTGCATCTGAGCCAGCGTCTCGAATGAGTGTTTCGACATAAGGCTTGCTAAGTTCAGGCAATACATTACCTACTTGTCTGACATACTACCTACCTTCGGTTTACACCGAATTCTTGCACATTTCCGTCATTAAATAGTCTGATTATGATGACAAAGTAACCTGTAACCTCGTCAGTGTCAAAAGATCCGTTTCTATCAGAACACCGCACCGTATTTCGACCAGTGACGGTGTGCTATTGACCCTTATACCAACGTATTTCAGGCGACATTTCAACCTATGTCTCTCTATAAGTCTAGTCAATTACCTTACCCTTGATTTTGAGCAAAATCAAGTGTATTCACATCTGTTATCGCCGCGTTGCAACGACTTGCGGTACGGACGGCTTCAGTGTGCTCGTAGCGTTCGAGCCATTCGCATCTCTTGTTGTGTAATTCTTTATGGGTTACTCGGGATAGGCGGGGAGAGTGACTTGAGTGGATAAGGGATGTGTTTGTTAACAGTCAAAGGATCCTTTAACCCTACACACAACGTTCACAAGTGCGTGACTTCACTCAAGGTCATTCTCTGCCATTCTAGGGTATACTTTTGGTTACAGTTTGATTTGTTAATTAAGTTGTCCTGACAAATGTTGTGAGTCTGCTCAAACATCATAATTAAGATGATGAACTTACCTGTAGATGACTCGTCAGCGTCAAAAGGTCTGTCTCAATCAGAACGCCGCCTCGTATCTCGTCAAGCGACGCCGTGCTATTGCCTCTGTACCAACGTATCTCGGGCGATGTTTCCCCGGCACTGAGGTGCAATACGGCGCATTTAAGCGACAGAGTCTCCCCGCTCTCCAGGAAAGCTTCTTTGTTCATTTTTATTTCGGGCGCTGGAAAAATTTTGTAAGGTTAAATAACACACATTTTCACATCGATATTCGTATATAAAATTGTACCTAAAAGCAAATATATTTTTTTTTTATTCTTTACAAGTTAGCCCTTGTCTATCTCACCTGATGGTAAGTGATGATGCAGTCTTAAGATGGAAACGGGCTAACTTGTTAGGAGGAGGATGAAAATCCACACCCCTTTCGGTTTCTACACGGCATCGTATCGGAACGCTAAATCGCTTGGTGGTACGTCTTCGTCGGTAAGGTGGTAACTAGCCACGGCCGAAGCCTCCCACCAGCCAGATCTGGACCAATTAAGAAAACCTCTATAGAGACAGTTTTTATAATCGCATTAGATCGTTGATCATATACTTTGACAGAAAAACAACGTCTAGCGAGGCAGGTCCTTACGTAATTAATCTGAGTTTCAGGTACTTACCATGTACAATAAGCTTAAAGCGCTTCAACATCGGAGGATGTGTGGACACGTGACAGCAGTATATGCCCGAGTCGTGCACTTTGGCGTCCGACAGCGTTAGCTTCCACGTCTCGCCCGCTACGTCCACTTTGTACCTAAGAAACAGTAAAATTGTTAAGTGCATCTGCACTTAATAGACTAAGAGATGCTTCGAAAGGAATTTTTTTTTTTTGTTTTATTCTTTACAATTAGTTAGCCCTTGACTACAATCTCAGCTGATGGCAAGTGATGATGCAATCTAAGATGGAAGCAAGCTAACTTGTTAGGAGGAGGATGAAAATCCACACTCTCTTTGGTTTCTACACGACAACGTACCGGAACGCTAAATCGCTTGGCGGTACGTCTTTGCCGGTAGGGTGGTAACTAGCCACGGCCGAAGCCTCCCACCAGCCAAACCTGGACCAATTAATAAAAAGTCAATCGGCCCAGCCGGGGATCGAACCCAGGACCTCCGTGTTGTAAATTCGCAGCGCATTCCACTACGCCACGGAGGCTGTAGTTTTAGATTAAATTATTATTTAAAAAAATATAGTTTTAATAATACGCTACTTTATTTTTGTGATCCAGAACTCGAATTCAAGACCTCATGGTCACAACCCAGGGATTTCATAAAGTAAATGAGTAAATGAAAAATTTAGCCCCTACACCAACTACGCTGTCTTGGAAAATTGAGCGTAAATAGAAATATTCAACCTGCCAAATTCTAATTTAAATATTACATAAAACATAATAATGTAATTTACTTTATATGTAATTTTTACTATGTATGTAATTTACTTTGTAATAATAATATAATTTAGGACATCATTTGTAATTTTAAAAACCTCCCTAAAACGATTTTTTACATGAATATAAAAAAGAAAACATTCGTGTGGAAAGGAAAAATTAAAATATAATTTGTGAGATAGGGTTGTAATGTTTTTCCAAGGAAAAACAAACTTCCGTGAATTTGAAACTTCAATGAATTATCTATATTATAAAGAGGAAAGATTTGATTGTTTGTTTGCATTGAATAGGCTCTAAGACTACTGAACCGATTTGAAAAATTATTTCACTTTTGAGAAGCTAAACTATCCCCGAGAGCTATAGGCTATATTTTATCCCCGTATTCCTACAGAAGCAACGCGGGTGAAACCGCGCGGCGTCGGCTAGTATTCATATAAAGAGCAAGAACTCTATATTGTGCAACTCGCGGTCTCACAAACATAATATAAACATGTGAGTCGAATACAGAACCACTTTTTTCATATCGGTTAAATATAAAATATGATTAAACATACCAAAAGAGGGTTAAACCTAAATTAATTTCTGCACACTGAGTTTCGTAACTCGTGTTAAACGAGTTAACAAATTTGCTGCATTAAATTGAAAATTCTTCCTGCAGTCTGCAGAAGTGACCGAAGTTAAACGAGAAATCTATATTTTGTACATTACATTTTAATTCTACATACATGAATTTCTGTTTGTTACTCTCAATAAACCAAGAAAACGGATTGATCATTTTGAATAGGCCCGACGCCACGTGATTTCACCCACTTAGTTTTCGTTCTCGTAAAAATACGGTGATAAGAAATAGCCAATTACACTCACAAATAACGTGTCTTTGAGTGGTAAAAGAAGTTTCAAAATCGGTTCAGTACATTACCCCTTGCAACACCACAAACTTTACCTCTGTATTAGAAAGTACGAGTACTAGCAGATGTCCGCGACTTCGTCCGCCCTTACACCTCCTTAATCTGGCCCTCGCGCAAAATTCGTTCTTAGTGGACGTCTACTTCCTACGAACTACCTCCCTGCCAAATTTAAACTTTGTACGTCAAGCGGTTTTCGAGAAATTAATAAAAGAATGATCTTTCGCATTTATATATTAAGATAGATTAACTAACTGTCAAAATAAAAGTAAAATAAATTATGAAATTTAAAACATAAGCTGCTTAAAGTGAAGTAGTAAATAAAGACAATATTAAACCCTATGTCACTCTTACCTTACACTTAGGTAGTTATCATCATAAGATAGATAGAGTTAGATAGATTTTATCACGCGGACGTTGTTGCAGGCGTTAGTATAAGCCATAATACCTTCTACCTACGTCATATAATTAAAATAATCATTATTATTATGAATTCGGCAATAATCGTTAACTACGCTTAAACCATTAGGTAACCGGGGTACAGAGTTATTATTAGTATCCTTGAAGGACGTAAATGTTAACAGTCTGTGACTCTGAGATAGTAGTTAACGAGACAGTTATCGTAAAAGCTCGTACAGATGGTGTTCTGGTTTGGAATATGTAAGGCTGTGTCATTTTATGGATCAACTAGCTGACGCCGCGCGGTTTCATCTGCGTGGTTCCCGTTTCCGTAGGAATAATATATAGCCTATAGCCTTCCTAGATAAATGGGCTATCTAACACTGAAAGATTTTTTCAAATCGGACCATAGTTCCTGAGATTAGCGCGTTCAATCAAACAAACAAACAAACAAACTCTTCAGCTTTATAATATAAGTATAGATATTTATAGTACACACACTCAGACCAATTTGGACTTTTATCGCACTTGGACTAACACACTCAAATTCACCAACAAAATTGTCTGTCGTTTTTTGAAGAGGACGAGATAAACTCACACATCGAAAGTATTGAACACCAATAAACATTATCCTGTGTCCTTACACTATACACAACTATAAATTTAAATCGTAATACACACACGTGTAATTTTAATACACTGAAACATCGATTCTTTATACGCAGTTTGTATTAGAACGTTAGATCGTGATCATATATACTTTTGACAGTGGGATAACGTCTAGCGAGGTAGGTCCTATGGTAAGTGGTCAGAGTATCCACATGATTATTATTATAATTATTAATTTCGATATTGCGATTAGATTTTTTTATTTTTAACAAGAATTTTTTTCGAGTATTTTTAATATTGTTACGGAGAACCCTATTACTGCAGACATAGGGTTCATAATCGCTCGCCCCTTCGAGTTGTTTAAAAATCGAGATGTTTTTATCTCATATCTATAGTTATGATTTGGCGAACTCTGTGGAATAAACAACACTTAACAGTTCAGTTCACTTCAGAATGGAGTGAAGTGAACTTCGGAGTGACACAAGCGATTCAAGTGAACATAACTGAACTCGGCTACGATTTTGGACAACGAATTTCCTACGTTTGGAAGTGTATTTGGTAGAAATTAAAGTGTAGCTACGATAGCTGTCCTGCTTCATTTTATCCTTTCCCCTATCTTCCATCTCACGTTACGCACGTTCGCCTGCTGCGATCGACAATGGTTGGAGTCGCCCCGCTAATTCGTTGAGAGCTGGTCGTGCGCACGCTGAGAAATATTTTACCGCCATCACAAAAAGCCGTGTACGCGTGTGTTTTGTGGATAAATCATTAAAAACCAACAAGTTGAGTGCTCCTTATAAATAATAGACTGTGAATCAATTTTGCTTGTTTTGTGTTGCCACGCACCCGCTGTTTAAGTCTTATGGTGGACGCATCCTGGACAAAAGAACGGGTCGAAGATCACGTGAGTTCCTTCCTATTCCGTATCTTATCATTCCGGGTGTATTCCAACGAAGCTATCGATCGAAGTTAACGTAAATTACCACCATAACATTTTTGGTCCTATTCGAGCGGATTTGTACTATAATTTCGTTGTCTAACCTACCTCCGTTGTGACGTACTAAGTTCGCTATTTCTTATTTCGTATTATATTTTTATATTATTGTTATAATATACTATTCCGCACATATATATATTTATTATAATCGAAGAATAAGATGTTTTCTTCGGTTAGTTCCGCTATATAAATAAAATCGATACGCTAATTACGCTAAACTATTACGCCGCGTCATAACTAGTAGGTAGGTACATAACGGTACATACTCCGAATTCATTCATTCATTCGTTACGAGAAACGAAGTATTCCATTTTATAGCATAAATCTTTTGATACTTATAATAGATTTCAAGTAACTTTTTGTTGACATCTTAATATAACGCTATTTGTTAATATTTTTTAACACTTATTTAAAGAAGAAGTATTTACTTTCTTTTATTTAATTAATTTACAAATTAATATTTCATCATGAGTAAAAAAGAAGTCTTGCCCGCAAGCTACAGCGCAGATGAATGCCATCTCAAGCTGTTAGAAGCGAAGAAAGAAATGATGTTTAGCCGCTTACAAGGTATTTACGACTTGACCTTACTAGTTAGCGATGACAGTAGCAAACTACCTTCGTTATTGGTACAGGCAGCCAATATAGACGTTTTGCGTAAGGAGTTTGAATTAAATTTGGATCAGTATACTATGGCGCAAATGAAAGTAAATCCAAACGCTGTTATCAGTTATCAAAGTTGGAACGCATTTGAGGAAATGTTTTGTTTTATTAAAAAATCTTTGGAACCCTATTATCATAGTAAAAATGATTCTACAAAACCTTGTCTTTCTAAATTTCCCACAATGAAATCCAGTCTCCCTGCTATTGAATTACCCGACTTTTCGGGAGATTCGTCTCACTGGCAGCTATTCTATGAACAATTCAAGAATTTAATACATAATAACCCAACGCTTTCTGACAGTGAAAAAGTGTGTTATTTAGTTGGAAAATTGAAAGGTTCTGCGGCATCCGTGTGCGCAGGGTTGCCAGTATCGGGTGAAAATTATTCTATTATATGGAAAAATTTGATAGACAAGTATGACGATCCTCGTTCATTGGCTGGTACATATGTAAATCAACTTTTGAATTTTAAATCATTAAATAATAATACCGCTTCTGGTCTCGAATTATTTTTAAATTCTTTCAACTCCTCCGTCGACGCTCTTAAACAATTAAAATTGGATAATTTAACAGATTTTTTCCTATTACATCTCGCACTTCTGAAGCTTGATCCCGAAACGGTGAAACTTTTTGAAATAACTTATCGCAAAGAAAAAATTCCTTCTTACGGACAATTAGTAGAATTTGTCAAAGAACAAAGTAAGGTTCTTTCTAGAGGATGTAATAGTAAACCATCTGATTCGCACGTTTCAACCAAACCTCATAATAAAAAATCGCCTATTGCAAAATTTACTAAATCTTTTGTGAATACGGAGTCTATTCAAAACTCTAAAGACTCTAAATGTATTTTATGTAAAAATGAAAAGCATAATCACTTATATAAATGTCCGAATTTCATGAAATTAACGCCGCAAAAACGATTTCAAGTAGTAAAAAATAATTCTTATTGTACTAACTGCTTAAGCACTCTTCATAAAACCGCCTCTTGCTTATCGACTCACAATTGCGCTCATTGTAACCAGAGACATTCGTCTCTGTTATGTTTTTCTCACGCAAATAAATTTAATTATAGTGATCCGGTTAATATAAACACGGCACAAAACGCAACGCACTCTCATTCTATATCGCTACCCGCTAATAAAACCGCTAACTCTCATAATAATTTTAATTCTTACGCTAATATACCCGCTGATGTAGCTACACAAAAAGCTAAAAATGAGTCGAATAATGACTCGTCCGCTAATGGACACACATCGCTATGTACAATTTCTCGTGATTTTCATGAACGCAACGCAACTACATTGTTAGGTACCGCTAAAATAAAAGTTATTGATAACTATGGCCGCACTCACTTTCTGCGATGTCTAGTAGACCCTGGCTCGCAGAGTGATTATATTACTATAGCTTCTTGTAAAAAATTATCGCTTCCTGTATATTCACAAAATCGCTTTACAGAAGTACAGGGCATAGGTGGGACTTCTCAAAAAATACTTGGGATTTCTAATTTGAAATTCACCTCACGCTTCGATGACACCAAAGTATACGATATACGCCCTCTGGTGGTAGAAGGTATTACTTCTCAATTGCCTGATGCTAAAGTAAACTTGTCCGCACTAGAAAGCTTGATAAAAAACATTCCATTAGCCGATGACAGTTTTTCAGAACCAGGTTGTGTTGATTTATTAATTGGTGTTAAATTATATTGCGATATTTTGCTTTTTAATAAAATTACCGCTGAGAATAGGTCACCGTCTGCTATAGAAACCTCGCTCGGTTACGTCATCATGGGCGACGCGCCGATCGCTTCTGGGCTTATATCTACTTCTGCCTTTTGCGCTTTCAGTCGTGAACCTCTAGATAATCTCTTAGAGAGGTTCTGGAAGGTAGAAGAAGCTCCTCATCAGAAATTTTTGAGTCCCGAAGAGCAGGAATGTGAAAAAATATATGTCACAACGACTACTCGTAAAACTGATGGCAGTTTTATTGTATCTCTTCCCTTTAAGGAAGACCCGGTTCGCTTGGGTAACTCTTATATACCCGCTAAGAGAAGGTTTCTCAACCTTGAGAAGAAGTTTAATAACTCACCTGATTTAAGAATAAAATATAACGAAGTTATTCAAGATTATTTAGATAAGGGTATTCTTTCTAAGATTTCTCCTCAAGAAAGCATTATGCCTGGTTTTTACTTGCCTCATAGGCCTGTTATACGGGACGACAAAGCGACTACCAAACTTAGAATTGTTCTAGACGCTTCTATGAAAACTGATGTTAATATATCTTTAAATGATTTACTTCATACAGGCTGCAACTTGCAAGCTGAAATATTTAATATTTTAATAAACGTTCGCCTCTTTAAAATCGCTTTTTTCGCAGATGTGAAACAAATGTATTTATGTATTGAAGTTCTCCCCGCTCATCGTAAATTTCAGCGAATTTTATTTAGATTTTCTAATAATGAACCACTAGAAATCTACGAGTTTAATCGCGTTACTTTCGGATTGCGTTCGTCTCCTTTTTTAGCGCTTCGCACGTTACGCGAATTGGCTAAAAGAGAGAAGGATAGATGGCCCGCGGCCGCAGCGATAATCGAAAGAGATGTTTATATGGACGACCTCGCTTCCTCTGCCTCTGATCCTTCAGAAGCAGTAGAGAAGGCTGAGCAGTTGATCCAAATGTTTAAGTCCGGAGGGTTCGATTTAATTAAATGGACTAGTAACTCTCCTGAATTATTACGTAACATACCTCAAACGCACCGACAGTCTGAAGGAATATCGTTTGACGACGAACACACCTTTAAGATTTTAGGATTACATTGGTTTCCCGTTCATGATAGTTTAAGTTTTTTTGTATCTCCCCCCTCGCTCAAATGGACGAAACGCTCTATTCTCTCCGCAACTGCTCAACTCTACGATGTCTTAGGACTCGTTGGGCCTGTGATTTTATACGCCAAATTGATAATTAAGGAATTATGGATTTTAAAGTTGTCATGGGATGAAACGCTCCCTTCTCATATTATAGAGGCTTGGTTACAATTTATAGATGAGCTGCCTCTTTTATCAAAGCTTAAAATTCCGCGACACCTTGGTGTAGAAAATAACTCTAATTTATCTTTACTCGCATTCGCCGACGCCAGTGAAAAGGCGTATGGTTGTGTAATTTATACACACGTGACAAATGGAGATAATAAACCTATCATTTCATTAGTTTGCTCTAAATCACGTGTGTCTTCTCCCTCTAGTTTAGTTACGCTGGCTAGACTAGAGTTAAACGCTCTTGTATTACTTGCAAAATTAGTTCGCAACGTATATGATACTTTAATATCGCGACAACCTGTAGACAATATTTTTGTATTTTCAGACTCTACTGTCGCTCTGTGTTGGTTAAAGTCCTCACCTCACAGATTTCAAACTTACATTGCTAATAGAATATCGCAGTTTCAGGAACTATTGTGTACCGATGATCTTTATCATATTTCTGGTATAGAGAATCCTGCAGATTGTATATCTCGTGGACTATTGCCTTCGCAATTATTAACCCATGAACTCTGGTTCAATGGGCCAACATGGGCTTCATCGCCTATTAATCAATGGCCCGTTCAGAAATTCTCACCTAACGCCTCTGCGCTTCCAGAACAGAAATCTATATCTCTTGTCATGCGAAGTGTAGATGAACATCCTTTACTGACGTTAAGTACTAAGTTTTCTTCTTGGCATAAGTATCTGAGATCGGTTGTCTTTTTATTGAAATTTCTCAAGAAATTACCTAAAGGAATTCATATTACCGCGGAAGATTTAAATGTCGCAGAAACAAAAGTCATTGAAGTTGTTCAAAATACAAATTTCTATGAGGATATTCAAAAACTAAAAAAAGGAATTTCGTGTTCGCGTGCTATTCAAAAATTAAATCCGTTTATTCGCGATAATATTCTTCACGTAGGTGGTCGCTTAACTTATTCCTCTTTAGATTATTGTCATAAACATCCGATTTTATTGCCTAGAAAAGGTCATATAATCGATTTGTTAATTGATTACTACCACCGTGAAAATTTACATGCAGGTCCTCAGATTTTACTTTCTATAACTAGACAAAAATATTGGATTTTATCCGCGAGGCGCGCCATAAAACAACGCATACATAAATGTATCAAATGCTATAGATTAAATCCTAAGCAAATATTCCCGTTTATGGCTAATTTGCCGCCATGTCGCATAGAGCAGGCTAACGCTTATACCTATACAGGCGTGGACTTCACAGGTCCGCTCTACATTACTCTATGTAGAGGCCGAGGTATACATAGGCAAAAAGCTTATCTTTGTATCTTTATATGCCTGGTTACCAAAGCAGTTCACTTTGAACTTGCACCTGATCTTAGTTCCGCTTCATTTTTAAATTTATTTAAGAGATTTATCTCTAGATCTGGTGCAAATTGTAAATTTATATATAGTGATAATGGGACTAATTTTGTTTCATCGAAAGGATATTTTGATGAATTATTTTCGCTATTAAAAAGTGATGAGTATTATAAGGATTTTAGTACTGAACTCGCTAAACGCCGCATAATCTGGAAACTAAATCCTCCCACTGGGAGCCATTTTGGGGGCATATGGGAGAGCAACATAAAAAGTGCAAAATCCCTTCTTTTTAAAGTGATAGGTAAGCAGATTTTGACGTATGAAGAGATGCTTACAGTAGTTACGCAAATTGAAGCGATATTAAATAGTAGGCCGCTTTACCTTGCGAGTACGGACCCTTCTGAGCCTTCTGCTCTAACGCCAGCTCACTTTTTATATAGAGTGCCTTTAGAGTATTTACCTGCACCCGATCTTAGTGGTGAAAAGGAACGGTTACTTAGTAGATTTATGCTTTTAGATTCGCTAATTCAATCATTTTGGAAACGCTTCAGGGTTGAGTACTTACACACCCTCCAAACACGCGAGAAATGGAATACTACGTCTCTTTCGGTTAAGGCAGGGACTGTGGTCCTTATTAACGTAGATAACGCTCCGCCCTTGCAATGGCCATTGGGCATTATAACACGCATATTCCCTGGCAAGGATGGGATTACTAGAGTCGCTGAAGTAAAGACTAAAACTGGACTCTTCATTCGGCCTATGGTGAAGCTTTGTCCTTTGCCTGCGCAATAGACTAGTCTTACGTTATTTTAAGTAAGTGTCTTATTGTATTAAATATCTATTAATTTATCAGAATTATTTTATTATTAACTATATTATTTATCGCTATTAATATTTATAACTCATAAATATTTGTCTCTAAGTACTTATACGTATAATTTGTTTATTTGTATTATGTACTTTCGCTATTTTCTTTATTTTTTTTATTGCGAGCTTAGTAGCTCACAGGCGGGGGAATGGTAGAAATTAAAGTGTAGCTACGATAGCTGTCCTGCTTCATTTTATCCTTTCCCCTATCTTCCATCTCACGTTACGCACGTTCGCCTGCTGCGATCGACAATGGTTGGAGTCGCCCCGCTAATTCGTTGAGAGCTGGTCGTGCGCACGCTGAGAAATATTTTACCGCCATCACAAAAAGCCGTGTACGCGTGTGTTTTGTGGATAAATCATTAAAAACCAACAAGTTGAGTGCTCCTTATAAATAATAGACTGTGAATCAATTTTGCTTGTTTTGTGTTGCCACGCACCCGCTGTTTAAGTCTTATGGTGGACGCATCCTGGACAAAAGAACGGGTCGAAGATCACGTGAGTTCCTTCCTATTCCGTATCTTATCATTCCGGGTGTATTCCAACGAAGCTATCGATCGAAGTTAACGTAAATTACCACCAGTATTGGTACTTGGTTTAAAAAGTGAAATAAAGTCTTATACGAGTCACCGGGTGTTTAATTCCAAATCCTCGAACCCTAGTTCGTAACAATATTTTTTTTTTTAACTGACTGTGAAGCCTCAGCAGAATACCAGCATCAGGTATTGCATTTTTTGCAATTCATGGCATCATGGCGTTAATGGTGAGCTGTAAGCCCATTCTATTTTAACAGTCATGTATTATGTTAAAAAGAATGTATACTGATTATGACACTGAAGTGAATTTTCTTTTTAAAAGTAATTTAAACTAAAATTAAATGCATTGAAACGTAATGAAACCAAATAAATAAAAACGAACAAACTTTGACTAAGTTTAATAAAATGAATAGAAATTAAATGAAATTAATTGCAGCCAAGAATTAAACCAATTGGTTAAAAAAAACACACCTGTAATCAGCTGTATGCGTTTCTAAATCAACGGTCAGCAATTCGAGATTATCTTCATCAGAAACCCTTATCCATGAGACCTGAAACAAAATATTACCTAAAATTTGTTTTTACATGAAATTTAGAAGCTCTTAATGTAAAATTTGCGCTTTTTTTTAATTAATAACTTTAAAAAAGCGTAAATTTTGTTTAAATAATAACTAATATCTTTTGATCGAAGGCAGAGGTTATATCCACTGGGTTATCACGACTCAATAGCGGCCTCTTTATAATAATTACTACCTGACGCCGCGCGGTTCCACCCGCGTGGTTCCCGTTCCCGTAAGAAAACGGGGATAAAATATAGCCTATAGCCTTCCTCGATAAATGGGCTATCTAACACTGAAAGAATTTTTCAAATCGGACCAGTAGTTCTTGAGATTAGCGCGTTCAATCAAACAAACAAATAATTATTTAGACAAATACTAACTGTTTTATCCCGCAGCGATGTTACTCGGCAGTCGAATAGAACAGTAGCGCCTGTATCAGCATTGATAAGCGTATCAGACGACATGTCACCGTCGAACGATGGCGCTTTGAACCTGCAGCAAAGCAAAATGATTTAAAGTTTAACTCATCCTCCTTGTAGTAGGCGAGCCCGGGATGCTAAAAGAGTTGGTCCATTCCAGGTACACTCTTGTTCTCCGTATCATTAAAACATACAGGGTATTTGTTAAAATATAAGTGAGTGAAGAAATGTAACTACATAAATAAAAAGAAAAAAATGAAATCCAAGTTTTTGAGTTATATCAAGATGGCGCCCATAAACCAACTATGACATGACATTTGACAGCAAACGTCATAACGACTATTGCGTTGAAAAGGTCATCAATCCGCCACTGTTACCCATATTAGTGTTGCATTTTCTTGGGAGAGAATGAATATTATTTCGAAAGAATTAAAGTAAATTCGTAGATTTGTATAGAAAATAGTTAATTTTTTGGAGTTTACTCCTTAAGAATCGATTTTTTATATATATGGCGCCCGGTATGAGAAAAATCCGAGGGGTAAAACCAACTGAACTAACGAAAAAGTGTCACGTTTTTGGTGCGCACCTTTAGTGCGCAACTTTCTAATTTATTTTAATGATTATATCATTGTAAGAGTAAAATATATAATGTGAAGTATATTGTAAAGTCTATTAGTTATTTTACAATTCTATACATTTAGTCTTCTTTAACATAAGTATTAAAGCCCAACTCGATGTGCACTGTTTACCAACAAAAAAAAGTGTGCATGTTAAAAAGAAACAAAAAGTTACCCCGAAGCACGTCTCAATACTCGCGCCTTAAAAGTGAAAGGTGCGCAACCGAGGTGCAGCAGGCCGCGGCGTGCGCGCCCGCCTACAGCGTGCACATGGGTGCGCACGTATGTGCACGCTGTTGGCGGCAGCGCACGGTGAAAGGTGCGCAGAATAGGTTGCGCACAAAAAACGTAACGCATGTCATTTCATAACTTATTGGAGTTCACTCCTTAAGAATAGATTTTTCATATATAGCCTCCGTTATGAACAAAATATGGGCAGTAAAATTCGATGAACGCATAGCGTTACCTTTTTTGTGCGCAACCATGCCTAGCGTGTGAACAACAGCGTTCACATGCCTAGCGCGTCCGCACGCACGTGCACGCTGTTGGTGGGCGCGCACGCAGCGCTGCACCTCGCTTGCGCACCTTTCACTTTTCAGGCGTTGCTATTGAAAAGAGTAAACTCCATCCGTGCGTCGGAGCTGACACACACTTTTTTTTTTATTTCCGCTAGGGTGCAATGACTGATCCGGAGCTCTATACAATTTAGGACCATCTCCTTTGCAATTACTAAAGCGTAATTGGAATCGATTAGATTTAGTAGATTCGATGATAGGAAGAATAAAAGGTTATATGCTTTTTTCGACTTCAGCGGTAGGAAAAAATACTACAGACTTTTAAGACAAATTTTATTACTCATTGGTGCGTTGTGTTGTGTCGTCGCAACAGATTAACGAATGGTATACCACACGTGTATTTCGATGACTCACAACGTCGCAATACATACAGCACTGTCCGTTGTCCGTTGAAACGTCCTATTACGACAAAACGCTTGAATGTGGCACGCCATTTAAACTGTTGTGATCGGCGCGTTGCAACGACTTGTGGTACGGACGGCTTTAGTGTGCTCGTGGCGTTCAAGTCGTCCACATCTCTTGTTGTGTAATTCTTTATGGGTTACTTGGGATAGGCGGGGAGAGTGACTTGAGTGGAAAAGGGGAGTGTTTGTTAACAGTCAAAGAATTCTTTAACCCTACACACAACGTTCACAAGTGCGTGACTTCACTCAAGGTCATTCTCTGCCATTCTAGGGTTATTTTGAACAGTTTGATTTGTTAATTAAGTTGTCCTGACAAATGTTGTGAATCATAGCCTTTGTTCACTGTTTGTAATCACTTTTGAGTCTGCTAAAACTATTTGGACGTAAGTCGACTTTGCTACGATGCTACGTAACGTAACGCACTAATGTGGCTCGCTCTTAAGTTTTCCAGTGTAACACATTGTAAGGTCCGTCACACCAGTAACACAGTGGTAATAACTTTTAATTAGGCCGTCGCGTGACCGTTAATCGCGAAGCCGGCCATTACGAGGGTGTTGCCAAACATTTCCGTTTGTTTTGGCGCGCGGCTAATATTTAAAGTGTGGCATTGCTGGAATTTAAATTAATGGCGGCCAAATGCTTTACTTGGTAAACTAGTACAGTATAAGGAGTAGAAGAAAACGGTGATACGTTCAAAGTTATTTTTATGTTGCTCAGATAGCAGTGAATAGTGCATAATGGATGATAGAGCTTTTCTACACTGGAAGACATTGTCGACTAAAACAACGTCATTCCAACGTCGTGAGCCCCACCTTCCATTCTTCGGACTACGTACACCGCTTATTGCTATATTAGGTTTGCTACTTTTTCAAGCTATATTGCTGTCTTTGATTCTTTTGCAGATCTCCTAATTACTGATTCGATGCGAGTTCGATTCGAATCCATAAAAAAACAACAAATGAATTGAGAAATGTCATCTACATAACATAATTTTTGTATCTATATTTTGTATTTCCACTAGTAGGCACCGGATGATATTTTGTTACATAGAATCTGAATTTCTTTAACAATAAAACTGAATTGTCTGTTTTTGTTTTCATTTAGTTATGTTATTAAAGTGCTTTTAGTTATAATTACACGATACTAAAACACAATTTTTTTATTTTTATTTTTGTGCGTATGTATGTTTGTCTGTCTGTCGTGTTTGTCTAGGCTACTTTTTGAAAAGACTGGACCGATTATAATACGACTTTCACTGAAAGATAGAGGAGGTTCTTAAGTAACATAGTAGGCTTTTTAATCCCGGAAAATCCGGTTCCCGCGAGATTTGTGAGAAACTGAATTTCACGTGGACGAAGTCGCGGGCATCCGCCATGGTAAAATAAAACTGATGCTATAAACCACTAAACCATCAAGTTGTGGAGTACTTAAGGGATCTCATGACGTCACTTAATTCAAGATGGCCGACGTTAGTGGTCATTAGAATTAGTGGTGTGCATTATCATAATGTGGATTAGCAAGCTAAAGTGGTAAATGGGAAGTCATGTGTGTCGCAGTCTATGGTTTATTAGACCACGCCCACACATTTCGTGATCACATACGTAATAACTAGAAATGTGTCGACTAAGACTTTGGCCTTAGTTTACTTCATCATCATTCATCATTATCAACCCATATTCGGCTCACTGCTAAGCTCGAGTCTCCTCTCAAAATGAGGGGTTAGGCCAATAGTCCACCACGCTGGCCAAATGCGGATTGGCAGACTTCACACACGCAGAGAATTGAGTAAATTCTTTGGTTTTCTCACGATGTTTTCCTTCACAGTTTGAGACACGTGATATTTAATTTCTTAAAATGCACACAACTGACAAGTTGGAGGTGCATGCCCCGGACCGGATTTGAACCCACACTTTCCGAAATCGGAGGCAGAGTCATATCATATATAAATAAAATTGAAGTGCCTGTCTGACTTGAGATTTTAAGATAGTTGTGTCATAAAATATTAAGTTTATCATTAATATATCATTTCATATTAAGTTTTAAGTTAAGACACATATTAACTTTTAAGTTAAGACACGTCACGTAGACACGTCCGAGAACACACAAGGTTCCACCTGAAAACCAGCGCCACAGCTCGCTGTGGCATCGTGCTGAGGTGGATACCTTTTTTGTCCACGACCAGATGTATGTATTGTATGTTCATTTTGTTTATTTTTATTTCATTACTTGTGTGTGGACAAATAAAGAGATTCTATTCTATTCTATTCTATTTCTTCCATTATTCACATATCATTCTGATAAGTAAATAATGGAAGCCTTAGCGTGTTACGTCACAGGTGTAGTTTTCTTATCTATACAGACTGAAGTTAACAATAATATCAAATAAAAGTGGAACTAAAAGGATCGCAGACTTTGCAAAAAGCATTATTTGATAAAAATGTCGCGACTCGTATTTGTCGAGACTCGGAAAATGTTCTTTTAGTTTGTAATAAGAAAACGTCTGTATAATTTTACTACAAGGCCGGGGCCAGATGGCAAGCTATAATATACACTGTTTATTTTAAAATTGCGAAGCTGAGAAGTTTGAAACAACGTTACAAAGCAAGTGCTATAGGAATGTTTAAAGTAGAAATGTTTTATGTGCCAGATCTCGTCTATACCTCAAAAACACTTCTATTATACATATGTATATGTTACCGTTAAATTGTAAAATACGTTAGTTTATAATCTCACTCGTGATATTATAATCTGCCGTCATATTGTGAACTGAAAATACTGATTACAATTTAAAGTGTTATTTTTCGGTATATTATAATCTATCGGAAGTGATAGATTATAATTTACCGTGAGAAGATATACTATTAATTGATTACGAAACAGGGCTAAAACTCACGTGATACAACGTCGGATGCCCGACTAGTTTCCAACCCATACGGGGCCCTTAGTCATGAGTTGGTTCTTGCAACACGACTCTTAACTGAGAGCTAGGGACTAAGGGTTCGAAACTAGTCGGGCATACTCTGACGTTGTATTACGTTAGTTTTAGCCGTGTTTCATAATGAATTAATATGAATACCTACAATTCTAAAAAAAATATGCTTTTGTCACTAGCGTGTCGAAACTGAGGCGAACAAGGGTGGCTAAATGTTTTAATTTAATTTTGAAGCATAGTAAACAACAGAAGTAATTTAAACTAATAAATACCTAAATATTGTCTACAATGTCATGGCTATTAACATTTCTTTATACATTATTATAAAAATTTTAATAAAAAAAATTCAACCGACTTCCAACTCAAAAATTAACCTAAACTAAAAAGCAAAAAATAACATCTTACCTATGTGCTACCTTCTGATCACTTTGAAGGCAGTGCCAAGCCAGTGATGTTTTAATTCAAGCTGTTTAAATTACACAATTCTGTGGTTCTTTCAGAAACGGCTTTAATTAAAACATGACACTGGATTGGCACCGCAATTCATAAAATTGTAGTGGTTTAAAATACCTTATGGAAACACTAAGTCGGTTAAAAACTATGAGTCTCCAACACGTACGGGGTTCTTAACCATAAGCTCGTTCACGCAACGAGAGGAACCTACTAAAGCAAAACTACCTAATACAAAAAATTACGTGGTTTCTAAAATAGTTGGCCATTATTCGAAAAAGTCACGTTAAATTTAATACAGTTATGAAACTATACTATTATAGAAGCTATATTATTATAGCTTATTATCAGACTCATGCCTAAAAGCTTCGACTGAACGAAACATTCTCTTAATATAAAAATGTTTTCTTTTTCATTGCGAAGCTTATGAATTTTACATGTCACACAGTGGTTCCTTGGAATTGAAATGCAAAACTTTGCTACTTGGCTAAATTGTTGCCATAATTTGTATTATTTTGAGCTGTCACCTATGCTATATAATTTTTAGCTATGCTATATATTAATAATGCTATACATTACCTACTCGTATGTAACTACGAAATTAAGCTACAACCAATACTCTTTAATAATGAAAAAAACTAGCAGACGCCCGTGACTTCGTCCGCGTGGAATTTAGTTTTTCATAAATCCCTCGGGAACCATGGATTTTTCCAGGATAAAAAGTAGCCTATGTGTTAATCCAGGCTATAATATATATCAATACCAAATTTCAGCTAATTTGGTTCAGTAGTCGAGGCGTGAAAGAGTAACAAACATCTATATCACCAAAATCATCAGTTTTCGCAAATCTCGGGAAACCATGGATTTTTTTGGGATAAAAATTGTATGTTAATTCAGAGTAAAATCTATTTCCAATCCAAATTTAAGCCAAATCGCTTCAGTAGTAGCGGCGTTAAAGAGTAACAAACATACATCCAAACATCCATACAAACTGTCGCGCAGGCTGACAGTAATTTAAGGTAATGTTTTTTCAAGAGATTGCATTACATTACATGATACCAAAATAAAAGACATTTTATAAAATGTAGGACTGTCAGCTTGTCTGAACGTTCACTAGAAGATCAAATAAGTTATTAAAAAATATATAGGCTACTTTTTGTTCCGGAATTTCTCTGGGAGCAGGAATGGTTCCCGAGAGATTTGTGAAAAGCTTTCTTATTTAGCTTCCAAGTTTTTGTACACAAGGTTTATTAAAATATGAGTGCATTTTATTAAACGAACAATAAAATTATTTTAATAATATAAATTGAGTGTTTCCTTAAATCATGTAACAATTTATTTTCTACTAGCGGACTCCCGCAATTTCGTCTACGTGAAATTTAATTTTTTACAAATCCCTCGGGAATCATAGATTTTTCCGAAATGAGAAGGGGTAGCCTATGTGATAATCCAGAGTGTAATCTATTTCCATTCCAAATTTCAGCCAAATCGGTTCAGTAGTTGCGTCCATACAAACTTTTGCCTTAATAATATTAGTAGGATTAAAATGTTAATAAGTAGACAGTAGTAGACAGGCCACGGATTCACACGCGGGAATACGGGGATGTCTACGTGATTGTCTAGTGAAAAAAATATTTTAAAATCATTTTCCACAGGTCTACAGCTTAACAAACTTTACCTCTATAAAATATTAGTATAGACTTCTGGCAAAATAAAACAAATTATCTACTTCATAACTAACGATGATAAAACACAAAATTGGGGTAAAAGTAGTCAAAGTTTCCTCCAATATTTGACGTGATATCTTTAGTAATGGACTTGAAACAATTTCGTAAAGAGCTCCGAAACTATTAAAACTTTTCCGGTCGGGTCGTTAAAGGGACTATAAATTTTCAAAAGTGCCTTTAAAGCCTTTGAAATTTTATATTTTTACTATCAACTTACACCTCTTATTAAATTCGTTTTTTATCTGT
This sequence comes from Bicyclus anynana, assembly GCF_947172395.1. NCBI lineage: Eukaryota > Metazoa > Arthropoda > Insecta > Lepidoptera > Nymphalidae > Bicyclus > Bicyclus anynana. The sequence continues at coordinate 10,289,173 of NC_069104.1, read as the reverse complement.
GAGTTGTATAAGATAATAATAAGAATTAATAAAAATGAACGCCATTTTGAATATTTTAGTTCTTAGTCGCCGAAACTTAATCGCTAACTATGAATGACGCCTAGAATGCTCAAAGTCACTTAGCGGGCGATGGAGCGTGCTATGCTTGGAGTTTCTATGTGTGATCGAATCGGGAATGAGCAGATCCGCAGACTAAAGTCACTGACATAGCTCAGCGAGAATGAAGAGAAGCGAGACATCGCAGTGTTGATCGACCCACCACTAGGTGGACCTAGGATGTCAAGCGGGTTGCAGAGAGCCATTGGATGCTGGCGACTCGAGACCGTTGTGCTTGGAGATCCATGCAAGAGGACTATGTCCACTATTGGATGTCTATCGGCTGCTAAAGTAGGTAAGTAAACAAGACATAAACAAAGCAAAGTACGCAATCCTAACTTCCTATGTTTTTTTTTTTATTCTATACAAGTTAGCCCTTGACTACAATCTCACCTGATAGTAAGTGATGATGCAATCTAAGATGGAAACGGGCTAACTTGTTAGGAGTAGGATGAAATCCACACTCTTGGTTTCTACACGACATCGTTCCGGAACGCTAAATTACTTGGCGGTACGTCTTTGTCGGTAGGGTGGTAACTATTCACGGCCGAAGCCTCCCACCAGACCTGGACCAATTAAGAAAACTCAATCGGCCCAGCCGGGGATCGAACCCAGGACCTCCGTCTTGTAAATCCACCGCGCACACCACTGCGCCACGGAGGTCGTAAATTATTGTGCATTATCATGTGCACAACCAAAGCTTATTATTATTGTTATTTATTATTTATGTAGTATATGTATATAGTAGTTTCATAAAGTAAATAAATATTATTTCAGTTATACAATTTAGTTGTAGAAACAACACCCTTTTGAAAACAATTTTGCACACGAAAACTATTATGATATTTCAGCTTGTTCCAAAAGTACGTTTGCTTTGTAAAGTTTCGCAAAACTGCAGCGGGAATGCCGAGTGAGATGTAATTTCAATGTAAGCAAGCTTGTTGCTAACAAATGCTTTTTATGAGTTTTTCAGCAAATCAGGCATCTCTTTCATGAATATTTTGTTAGTTTTTCATGTATTATAAAATCCTTTACATACTTCTTGGCTTAGAATAATCTACACTAATTAAACTAGCGGGCGAAATGTAAACTTTCAAAAAATGTAATTTATTAGAAAATACATGATTTGATTTCAAGCCCTATTTCACCACTTCAGAGGTTTAATTTTAAAAATTTTCGAACCACATTTGATGATGTGAAAAAAAATCATTTAGGAAAAAAAATTTAAAACTGTAACTCTAAAAAATAAAAACTTTCCATACAAACTTTCAACCCCTATTTTATTTTACAATAAAAAGTATATTTTAACCTTTTTTCATTATCTTGATCTCAAACTGTGCTAAGTTTCATTTGAATTTATTCAGTAATTTCAGCGTAATGCCCGAATAACAAAAAACAACGGACAGACAGACCGACAAAAAATAAAAAAAAAAAAAATTGGTTTCAGTATCAATTATATACTTATTTTATATACTTAATACCCTACAATAAAAATTTTCAAAATATCGTCAATGTACAGAATGTACAGAATTCGTATTATAAGTATAGATTCTAGATGGCGCTGGCGTCCGTTATGCCACGGTACCGTTTGGTGTTACAAATAGTATAAGTAGAATTTCAAATTGCGAATAAATGTATAGAATTTAACCAGTTTTATTATAAGTATAGATAATAGATATAGATTTAGCGTTCCATTTTTAAGCCGCATCAGAGTTTGGTATATTAAAAAAAATTAATAAATTTTGAATCCCTACCAAGTTTTGCCTGACTTAAAAATCCAAGTGAAGGGTTAAGTAATCGTTGAATAAAGAAAAAAATAAGATAAGAGGAATCTTAAATCTTGCCTTTTTCTTATTCAGAAAAGTCTTCATAAATATCGGATAAGATTTAAACGACTGCAGGCTACAGTGGAAGTTGCTTATTGTTTTATCATTGTTAGAGGAGAAAAGTTTGTTTTTCTGCAATCGTTTGTTATCTTTTCTTTAGATAACATTTATTAGTATTTTTTCAACTAGAATAAGAGACAGTAATGGCCAGATCTTCCACATTTAACAAAATCCAACAGTCTGTTTATTTAACGATGAAGGAAGAACATTGTGAGGAAATCTGCATACCTGAGAATTTGCTCAATTCTCTACAAGTGTGAAGTCTACCAATCTGCATTAGGCCAGCGTGGTGGGCTATTGGCCTAACCCCTCTCATTCTGAGAAGAGACTCGGGCTCAGCAGTGAGCCGAATATGGGTTGAAAATGATTATGTCTATAGCAGGCTCATTATCTATAAAGAAGTAAAATCCGCTTATTTTACAAACGAAATTAACTCATAGAAAAAGAGGTAAGTGCATTTGGAGTTCACGGGCTTTCATGCCAAAGGAGTGGCGGTAGGCTATTTCGGCATGGCTCTCTTAATGATATAATAAAAAGGGCTCTTGCCACCATAAATATTCCTGCGCTAATAGAGCCGTCAGGAATAAGTCGGGTTGTTGGCAAGAGACCTGATGGATTGACGCTGGTTCCCTGGGAAATGGGACGGGCCCTAATGCGGGACGCTACATGCGTTGACACATTAGCACCCATATCAGGGAGACAGAATCAAGACCGGGAGCCGCAGCAGAAAAAGCTGAAAACGGTATGTGAAGAGAGAAGAGAAATACATTATTAGAAGATTACCTTTTGCCGTGAATACCCTTGGGCCATGAAGTCGCAGTGCCAAAAAATTTTACCGAATAATTTCACCGCGGCTAGTTGCCTCGACTGGTGACAGAAGGGCTGGCCCATTTTTCAGCATAGCTGTCCAACGCGGAAATGCAGCCATTCTTGCCACCATTCCACGTGGGCATGATTAGTATAGTTATTAGGATAAGTTAGCTTAAGTTCCTTATTGTATTCTTTCTCAATAAGAAAAAAAAACTCATAGATATATTCATATTCAAGAGAATATTCAAAAAATATTATATCAGGTTTAACTATTGAACGAAGTCCCAGCCGCTAGTGCTGAGCTATACGCTATGCTATTTAAACGTGAAACGACGTCCCAAGTAACAGGGAGCACAAACTCCATTCTAGCATGAAATTCTCTGACTTAAGTTCCTTAGCTATTAGAACGTGAACTTGAGATTGCGATAGGCATACTAGAGTAAGATCTCGGAGCGAGCTGACACATTTAACTTTCACACGGATGAAACCTAAAGGTGCTGATAGACTTGAGCATTCACTTGTAACTGAACATCGACCATTCACCGTTTTTATATTTGTCGAACTGAACAACAAACCGGGTCAAGCATAGAACCAAATATTGCTACGAACATCTTAAAAATTCTAGCGAACGTTCTATTCGATGCTCGTCAAAAGATATTCTTCATAAAGATGTTAGACTTGAAGGTCGCGTGTGTCAAATCTGCTCTTTTTTTTTCTTTACAAGTTATCCCTTAACTACAATCTTACCTGATGGTAAGTGATGATGCAATCTAAGATGGAAGCGGGCTAATTTGTTAGGAGAAGGATGAAAATCCACACGGTTTCTACACGACATCGTATCGGAACGCTAAATCGCTTGGCGGTACGTCTTTGTCGGTAGGGTGGTAACTAGCCACGGCCGAAGCCTCATTACAAGTGAATGCTCGTCTATCAGCATCTTAAGATTTTCAATATCATGTGCTTTGATACCTTGCGGGTTTGTGGAGATTTGTTGTAGAAAAAAAACATAGACTTGAATTGAGAACCTCCTCCTTTTTTGAAGTCGGTTAAAAATAAGGTTTATACTTGGACAGTTGTAAGTCTGGACCCTGGACATGCTTCTTTCCAAACCAACCTCTTTATTAATCTACAATATTCATAATCAAGTATATGTTGGCAACCTTTCAGATATTATGAAATTAGGTACCTACAGTAAAAGCTCCTTATTCACGTTTTCACTATTCGCGGATAAAAGAATTGCGTCCCAATTCCTATATTCGTGGCTAAATATTTCGTTATTCGCGGATCTGACTGACAAAACTGGCGTAAAATCTGCAAATTTAAACTTTAACTTGCATATACCTATTGTCGAAATTGCGAATGGATGGTTTAAAAATGCCACTGCTTAAAATGGCTCTGAATAGAAGCTTTTAAAAAATGTCAAGCAAGAAAAAAAATCAAAATTCCTCAAAGTATTGTCTAAGACTGAAGATAATAGTTAACTAATAACTTCAATTAATTGTTTTTTCTTTATATATTTGTTATTTATTCACCCAAGTCACCCAAGAACGTATCCCTTATAATGCCATATAAAATACCATTCTATGTTCACGGTTTCTGTATTCGCAACACATTTAGAGAACGTATCCCACGCGAAAAGAGCTTTTACTTAGTCCATTAAGAAGTAAAATCTGCATATCTTACAAACCGAGAAATTAACTCATAGAAATATTCATGAATGAATATTCAAGAAATATTATATAAGGTACTATTGAATGAGGTCTCAACCGCTAGTTCTGAGCTTGTAAAACAGAAAACGGTCGTGCGAAGCGACGTTCCTACTAACAAAGGGAGTACTCCATTCTAGCGTAAAATGCTCTGGCATAAGTTCCTTAGCTATAATTAGTTTGCTTCGGAAAACGGTTTTGTTATTACACGGTACTGGATATCCTTGAGACGTTGTTTTTCTACATAAAGCATTTATGGAACAGTTTTGTTTTGTTAATGGAACTTCAATCAGAAACTACCAAATGGAATTCACGAGTACATCAGAAAAGGGCTATTATTAAGAAAACATACATCCCTAGGGATGAAAAAATAACATTTTAGTGGACTCAAAGGTGATTACAAAAATAAGAAAACTAATGTCGAACAAAGGTTATGATTCTTGACCTTGAGTGGAGTTACGTACTCGTGAACGATGTGTGTAGGGTTAAAGAATCCTTTGACTGATATCAAACACTCCCCTTTTCCACTCAACTCTCCCCGCCTATCCCAAGTAACCCATAAAGAATTACACTATAAGAGATGTGGACAGCTCGAACGCCACGAGCATAGATGATACATTGTGCCACGAGTACACTGAAGCCGTCCGTACCGCAAGTCGTTGTAACACGGCGATAACAAACATTTTGACCGTTAAGTAAATTGATTGATAAAGTTTACATTGGGTACATCATTAAGTCTACATCAAAAAAAAATATTATCAGAGGCCCCGCGTTTTCATCAGCGTAGTTCCTGTCCGTAGGATTATAAATTACGACTATAAAATAGTCTTATGACCGTCAAGGAATTTCTTAACCCTACATCCTGTAGTCACAAGTTCAGGACTCTGCTCGGAGTTTTTCTCTCTACCACGCGATGGACCCGGCACCTGCACGGTGAATCCATGGAATTCTAAGATATTCGTCTCACTCTGTGAAAATGTAGATTTTTATTGGTAAACAATTTTCAAAAGCGATTCAGTAGATCCAGAGATTACCCCTACAACCTACATATAAACAGATGAACATGATTTTGTAAATATTTTAAAAATTATGTTGAAACAAAAGAAAAACCGATATATCACATAAAATAGGAGCAAAAATAAATATCATAAAAATAGAGATCTTCATCAGTGATAACCCATATTCAGCTCACTGCTGAGCACGAGTCTCCTCTCCGAATGAGAGGGGTTAGCCTAATGGTCCACCTCGCTGGCCCAATGCGGATCGGCCGACTTCACACTTTTAGATATTAATTAAGAAAATTATTAGGTATACCTACATTAGGTTTCCTTACGATATTTAGTTTCCTAGAATTCACATGACTTAAAAGTTGGAGGTGCATGCCTCGGACTGGATTCAAACCAACGCTCTCGAATCGAAGGCAGATATCATATCCACTGGGCTATGACAGCCCACTATCTAATTATTAATATTATCTATACTAATATTATAAAGCTGAAGAGTTTGTTTGTTTGTTTGTTTGTTTGATTGAACGCGCTAATCTCAGGAACTACTGGTCCGATTTCAAAAATTTTTTCAGTGTTAGATAGCCCATTTATCGAGGAAGGCTATAGGCTATATTATATCCCCGTATTCCTACGGGAACAGGAACCACGCGGGCGAAACCGCGCGGCGTCAGCTAGTTATGTTATATAGGAAAAAATGATGTATAAGAAAGAAGATAAGCAAGTGCTCAAGATTAAAAACAACTACGTTACAGGGAAAAAGCATAACATAAATCCAAGAGATGCAACAAATAGCTGCGAGTAAGTTACGAAAAATCTGCCCAACTAAAATGCACTGCATTTCTGAGCACTTTACAATCCTCTTACCACACGATCTATACCACGCATCGCATGTATTTTTGTATAAAGCAAATATTTTTATAGATCTCGGCCTCTCACTGAACTTCGCCAGTACTTTTCTAGGAATTTTCTATTTTCTAGTCTATTTTCTTTCAATAGCTATCACTTGTGGCGTACTTCACTTTATGTGAATGGTATTTGTATCGAAAGGACTTTTCTGTTTCTATATTTACTGTTTGTTGGTCGCAATAATGATCGTTATTTCAACATAATAAAGAATGATACAGAATGAGATCGTTATTTCAACATAATATTGTGTACACAGAATAAAGAATGATATAGAATGAATCTTTACAAGCCACGCTGTGGAAACCCATAAAAAAACTATCGTCACGCGTCTCCTTGACATCCGCTTATACAAACTTTTTTTTATAATTTGATTTCAAGATTTAACACTAACAACGATTATTACGTAAATTATTATCATAATAGACTAATCAATAATTACCAAAAATTTCATCCTAATCGAAAACTGGGAAGTGGGTCAAATTAAGATTTCATATTTTTTTACGTATATAGTTACAAGCTTGGGGAAGCCGCCATATTGTATTTGTAATAACGTTTCTTAGCTAGTCATGTGTTGTCATCAGAGATCAGAGCGTGTGCAAAATTTCATCGTAATCGAAGACCGGGAAGTGGGTCAAATTAAGATTCTAAGAATTGCTTACCTATATAGTTACAGGTGATTGGTGAGGCCGACATATTGAATTTCTAATGTCGTTTCTTAGCTAGTCATGTATTATCAACAGAACTCAGAGGGTGTGCAAAATGTCATCCTAATCGAAGACCGGGAAGTGGGTCAAATTATGATTCTAAGATTTGCTTACCTATATATAGTTACAAGTGATTGGTGAGGCCGCCATATTGGATTTGTAATGACGTTTCTGTGCTAGTATTATCATCAGAACTCAGAGCGTGTGCAAAATTTCATCCTAATCGAAGACCGGGAAGTGGGTCAAATTAGGATTCCAAGATTTTTTTACATACATAGTTACAAGTGAAGGTAATATAAAGCGTGTAAAAAATACTTACGTGTCATGGAAATGCTTATTGCTAGTAGCGTAAGAGTCGAAGATGTAATTTAGCATCGGGGAGTCAGCTTTTCCTTTTCTGTTGGTGACGCGACGAGGTTTGGTGTTCGGCGGGTTGTGGAAGACGGTGGGCGGCATCGTGCTTTGCGCGGGGTACGTAGGTTCAGTTCCCGGTGCTGAAACAAAATATAACTTTTACTTTTTGGAGTAAAACTTTTTTACGCACGCTTAACTTGGCGAGTAAGCTGGTGAATGCGTTACGAAAAGCGTAATCGGGCGAGGCGAACGGACGTTGAGCTAAAGAAGTTTTATTTCAGTCGTGTGGTTGCGCTCGTTTTTTTACATTTTTATTTTTATTAATTGATTATGAAGTGTGTGGGTTCGAAGCTAGTCGGGCACACTCCGACGTTTTAGCCGTGTTTAGCCCAACATGTAAAATTGAAAAAAAAAACATACACACAACCGAACATACAAAAACATAAAAATAAGTAATAATATTTTTAAAACAATAAATTATATTTAATTATAAATAAATTTTATTATTTGAATTACTTTTATGAAAAAAAAAATTTTTTTTAATACCTTCAAGTTATGGGAAATACTCCCAAGCACTCTAAATATATTACCTATATTGAAAACAAGTAATTATAGCTCATTAAGTACCTACTTAATTACTCATAGCTATTTATACGAACAACACAAACATTTAACACAAGCATTTTTTTAAATATTTATGTCTTAATATTTGCCATATCTTTTTTAAAATATGACCATTATTCGGTACTAGCTGACGCCACGCGGTTTTACCCACGTGGTTTCCGTTCCCGTAGGAATACGGGGATAATATGTAGCCTATAGCCTTCCTCGATAAATGGGCTATCTAAAACTGAAAGAATTTTTTAAATTGGACCAGTAGTTCCTGAGATAAGCGCGTTCAATCAAACAAAAAACAAACTCTTCAGCTTTATAATATTAGTATAGATAGGTACGGCAATAAACAACCACCCCCCGGTGATGAGTCTGACCGCTCTTACCGTTGAGATATTGAGGCTATAACTTAAAAAAAAAAAGAATTTATGCCACATTTTTTATAATAGGTATAACCAATATATCCTATTCCTCTCCGTTGTACTGTACTGTGTTAGGAGTGGGTACGACAGTTAACCAACGGGGCGGGGATCGAACCACCAGCACTCAGTGATGAGTCAGACCGCTCTCACCGTTGAGCTATTGAGACTATAACTGTTTGGAACGGATATTTTTGTGGAAGATAAAGAAGGTATTGGGCAACGTTATAGAATACTTTTATCTCGAAAAATTCATGGTTCCCACGGGATCGGTAAAGAAATCGGACAAACGAACGGTTCGATCAATTCGGCAAATGTTTATTAAGGCACAAAGGAATATGGAGAGACAGAAATTTTTAAAAATTGCGAAGAAGATAGTGTTGTACCACTTTGTAAATATTGTTACGTAATCATTTTCAGTCGGATATTTCAGTGGTGCCTCCGATTCCGGAGGCTGTGGGTTCGAATCCGGTCCGGGGCATGCACCTCCAACTTTTCAATTGTGTGCATTATAAGATATTAAATATCACGTGTCTCAAACGGTGAAAAAAACATCGTGAGGAAACCTGCATACCAGAAAATTTTCTTAATTCTCTGCGTGTGTGAAGTCTCCCAATGACTCGAGCTCAGCAGTGAGCCGAATATGGGTTGATAAATGAATAATTTTCAACGGAAATTCAATAATAAATATTTACATGAATTGTGCTAATAATCAAAGCAAATACTCGTTAAAATAAATATTATCTTGTTCAACAAAAAAGGATATAAGCCCAATTAGGTCAATACCGACTGTACGCTTTTAAATTAGTATTCAATTCCATGATTGCACGTTTATTTCAGGTTGACTTTAAAATTTAAAACATTGCAAGCACTTTTGAAATGTGGAGTGTAATTATATCATGAATCTACTTCTAGGTTGGAAAGCAGGTTCAGGATAATAAATATACATACTTGCATATGTCGGCGAGTGAGTTATTTGAACGGTTAGCAAAATCTACGTTAATTATTGTGATAATATTAGAATCAGGTTTTCATATAATTGTAGTTATTTACTGTTTAAATAAATAAGACTGTGAACGATTGATCACGTGACTCTCGTCCAATAGCATCGGTATCAACATGGCGGGCGTCTGATACGCTTGACGGAGTTGAGGCGCCCTGCCACACTGTAGCCTGCTGGTTGAGCAGTTCAGTGTAATCGAGTTCTCGGAATGGATAGTCGTCTTCCATTTGTTATATAGTAATGGTGCAATGTTAAACATACATATTATTATATTTGCTCGATGCAGGTTCTCTGCATGCGCCTGACCAGAACAACAACAATACAGGTGAGTGAGTGAGCGACCACCCTGGTGAGCAGCGCTGCTAGCAGCACGATGCGGTGCATGCCGCTGCATCCTACTCTCTCAGCAGGCTTTCTGCATGCACCTGACCAGAACAACAACACAACAGGTGAATGAATACCTGTGATATGGACGTGGACGGCGACCGCCCTGGTGAGCAGCGCCGCTAGCAGCACGATGCGGTGCATGCCGCTGCATCCTACCCGCTCAGCAGCCTTTCTGCATGCACCTGACCAGAATAACAACACTAAGGGTGAGTGAATGAATACCTGTGATATGGACGTGGACGGCGACCGCCCTGGTGAGCAGCGCCGCTAGCAGCACGATGCGGTGCATGCCGCTGCATCCTACCCGCTCAGCAGGCTCTCTGCAGACAAGGAAAATGCCGTTAGAGACAACTACAGAATAACATAAAACTGGAATACCCTGTAGTAATATTACCTATATCTACTTCTCATATTTTTTTAAACATTACATTTGGCTAGGCTCTTGACTACAATCTTAGTAAGTGATGATGCAATCTAAGATGGAAGCGGGCTAACTTGTTAGGGGTGATGAAAATCCACATCCCTTTCGGTTTCTACATGACATGTAGAAACCGAAAGGGATGTCAAATCGTTTGGCGGTACGTTTTTGTCGGTAGGGTGGTAACTAGCCACGGCCGTATACTCCCACCAGTCAGACCTGGACCAATTAAGAAAACCTCAATCGTCCCAGCTGGGGATCGAACCCAGGACCACCGTCTTATAAATCCGCCGCGCACACCACTGCGCCACGGAGGCCGTCAAAAATATATCAACCTATAAAATTAAACGCTCACTGCAGTTTTTAAATGTTGCTTATAAAGCTATTAAATAACATCGTTATCGCAATCATAAGTAAATATTATACAGATTAATTGACGTCCAAAGTAAGTCCATTTAATTACTGAAAAATGCGTTAAAATCTATACTAATATTACAAAGCTGAAGAGTTTGTTTGTTTGTTTGATTGAACGCGCTAATCTCAGGAACTACTGGTCCGATTTGAAAAATTCTTTCAGAGTTAGATAGCCCATTTATCGATGAAGACTATAGGCTATATATTATTCCCGTATTTCTACGGGAACGGGAATGCCGCGGGTGAAACCGCGCGGCGTCAGCTAGTATCTTATAAAATAAATTATTTATAGAATATTTCTTACGTTCTTTTATAATAATTATATACTCGTATATATATTCAGTTTTAAATATTTTATAGAAAAAAAAAAAATTAAACCAGAATCCTGTCTTTAGGATTACGAGCTTCAAATATAACTTTCAATATAATTCAAGTTTACAAAATGTGTGAAAAATAATAAACGTATCGTGAAAATTTCAAGTACGAACAATTTTATTACAAACTTTTTACTTGGAACTTTTTACTTAACACTTTCCTCGTAATACTGCGCGCTTAGAACAATGTATGTCAACAATTTTATTACTTTTCATATTCCTAGCTCCGCTTCCTTCCACATATTTTATGAAGACAGGCAGCAATAACTTTTAAATCTAATATGAGCACAATGCTAGGTAAGCTACTATTGTTAAATAAGTTAGATTTTCATTTGTATGCTAGTTTTTATAAACGTGTATTTTAAATGAAAGCAAAATAATAAAAACCGGGCCAGTGCGAGTAGGAGTCGCCCACTGAGTTCCGTATAAAGTAGGTAGGTAATCATTGACCTCTTATAGTAAAAAAACTCACAATCATAGTAGAAAATTTCGCTTATAGACTGGCCAATTTGGCTTTGACAGTTTTAGAATTAATAGTAAAGAAAGGCCTTTAAATATAGTGTAATATTCAATAAAATCTCAAATTCAAAGCAAATTCAACCTTAAGGATTGAATTTAAGGTTGAATTTGCAAGTGCGACTACTTGAATTGAGTGCCAAGAAATTGTGTTTGGCACTCATTGGGTATACGTTTTTTTGATCGCTGATTGTGCATCCACTTTTTAATAGTAGATGGATGTAGGTAATTGATACTTTGTCCGTAATTTAAATAAAATGTATTTTTTATGATTTAGTTGCAGATGTTCCATAGACTTAGACGGTAATAATTGTCGAGTTTCATAGTTCTGAACCTTGAAAATTATGATTCCTTCATCATTATCAACTCATATTCGACTCACTGCTGAGCTCGAGTCTCAATTTAGATTGGCAGATTTCACACACGCATATTGGAGAATTAGGAAAATTTTCTGGTATGCAGGTACGCTACGGTCCTTACGATGTTTTTCCTTCACCGTTTGAGACACGTGATATTTAATTTCTTATAATGCATATAACTGAAAAGTTGGAGGTGTATTCCCTGAACCGAATTCGAACCCACGCCTAGCTAGCAAGGCCCGTTGATTCCTTGACAGTGGCGAAATATATACGTCTGTTGTAGCTTAAACAGCCATGGCCTTTATTACGTTAACTAGGAAGTTCGGTATTTTTACAACTACTAGCGATTGTGGCTCTGGGTATATGTGTTTAATTTCAAGTCTATACCTGTTTAAGTCACCGAAAGGGTCTTGACAGATTAACAAACCAACATAAAACTGATCCTTTAAAGGTTCCGTTTTTTCTTTTGTGTTACGGAACCCTAAAAACATAATCATCATCACATCATCTGAAAGACGTCCACTGAAGGACACAGGCCTTTTGTAGGGACTTCCAAACATCACAATCCTAAGCCACCTGCATCACCTGTATCCAGCGACTCGCTTGATGTCGTCAGTCCACCTGGTAAGGCAACCAACACTGCGCTTTCTAATTAAAAACATAATAGGTTTTCTAGCTAAAAACATAACAGACATTGTAAATTTACTCGTTTTTTGTTGTTACAACCACTAATTTGGTGTTGCTAACACGAATATTATAATTAAAGTCAAAATAATCTTGATGTAAAATCTAGCCCTCCGATCTTATCAATTTCAAATTGCGTGTAGCAATTAGGCGTAATTTTGTAAAAAAAAAACATCTTATTATTTTTGAAAATAATGTGTGTAATTATGTGTTACATCATTATTTTAATAATATTTTAGATTTATTTTTGGTATTTATAATATTAGTATGCACTAGTGTGGATGGATAATGTATGTATCTACAGTTATTCATCTGTATTATCTATACTTACTAATATTTTTTTATTAACAGTTGCGTGCGTTTTAATTAGGGTATGCAAAAAAGATAAAAATTGTACAAAATGGAAAACCTCCACCTCCAATACAGGTACATGATGAATCCTCATGCATTGAGTTTATGCATCTATGAAGTGCACGCTACTGATTATAAAGAGGTAAGGTTTGTAGTGTTGTAGGGGGTAATCTTTGGATCTACTGAACCGATTTCGAAAATTCTTTTTCCACTAGAAATTTACGTTATTTGTGAGTCTCATATGCTTTACTTTATCCCCGTAATGCCACGGAAACGGGAACGAAGCTGGTGAAACCGAGGAGCGTAAGCTAGTTTATCTTATGAATAGTTAGAAAAGCGACTTTATAAAAGTGTTATAATTGAAAATAGCCCTATAGACCGAATCTACCCATCTAGTCTCGTTATCCCCCATTTCACACGGTTTCTCGTTAAGCTATACAGCTTACCCACGTTATTTAATTACGTTAGTTATAAAGTTTCATTCCTTTCATCCCAACCCACCCCCAGCTGATTGCACTATCCTTAGTGCAGCAATATCGGGTTTACAGTGTTGCGAAGTAGAAACCAGAGAAATGATACCTTTGGATTCTGTATCCAAAGCGTCAAATGGGGCCTTATTACTAAGACTCCGCTGTCCGTCTGTCCATCTATCATCAAGCTGTATCTCACGAACCTTTATCACACTAATCACACTAATATTATAAAGGCGAAAGTTTGTGTGTAAGTGTGCAAGTATGTTTGTTCCTCTTTTACGCTGCAGTTACTAAAGCAATTTGGCAGAAATTTGGAATGGAAATAAATTTTGGTCTGGATTAACACATAGGCTACTTTTCATCCCGGGAAAATCCATGGTTCCCGCGGGATTTGTGAAAAACTGAATTCCACGCGGACGAAGTCGCGGGCGTCCGCTAGTAGTTGGATAATTGTATTTTTACAGATGATGTATTTCTGTTGCAGCTATAACAACAAATACTTAAAAAAAATAAAGTTTAAAATATATAAGCCGTCTACGTATAAAAATCGATGTTAAAAGGACGAAACAAGAAAATAATTCAGATATAAATCGATTATGTCCGACCACCTTGATTATTTATGAACCGACTTCAAAAAAAGGAGGAGGTTCTCAAATGGACGCGTATGTTTTTTTTTAATGTTTGTTACCTCGTGTACCTATGCACTTCTAGATTTCTATATGAATTATTTTCTTGTTTCGTCCTTTTTAAACCCCTTTTTATACGTCATGAATATCTGTGTATGGTTTTATCTATAACCAACAGAAACCTTAATTTGCTATAATATATCAACAGATATAAGTAGGCTATATTTTATTCCATATGGTACAAAATGCACATTGCAATTTATTTTACAAAAGGATTACTTATCTTGCATTTATTTTGCAAAGAACGCGGAATAAAACACGAACAAATCTTCCAAAACACACAACACACGATCCATTCTCCCTTATTTCCCCTATGGGATTTGGGGAAGTAGATTTTCGTATAGGTAATTCTTTCTTAGAGAGGTAAAAGGAACCCATTTTTTTATTCTTATCTGTAACTTTATAAACATAGTCATATACTAGCGAGCGCCCGTGACTTTGTCCACGTGAAATTTAGTTTTCACAAATCCCACGGGACTATATATACTTATTAATGCAATGCGTCCGATACGTACGATGCGGATCTATGGACTACCAATTAGTAATATTTACGTACGATGCGGATCTTTGTACTAAAAATAAGCGATATTTACGTACGATGCGGAACTGTGGACTACCGATAAGCAATATTTACGTATGATTCAAATCTGTGGATTACCAATAAGCGTTAATAAAGTACGATGCGGGTCTGTGGAATACCAATAAGCGATATTTACGTTCGATGCGGATTTGTGGATTACCAACATGCGATATTTATGTGCGATGCGGATCTGTGGACTACCAATAAGCGATATTTACGTACGATGCGGATCTGTGTACTACCAATTATTAATATTTATGTACGATGCGGATCTGTGGACTACAAATAAGCGATATTTACGTACGATGCGGAACTGTGGACTACCAATAAGCGATATTTACGTACG
Organism: Bicyclus anynana; assembly: GCF_947172395.1. Classification (NCBI taxonomy): domain Eukaryota; kingdom Metazoa; phylum Arthropoda; class Insecta; order Lepidoptera; family Nymphalidae; genus Bicyclus; species Bicyclus anynana. Next base: position 10,274,082 of record NC_069104.1, on the reverse strand, counting down.
ATGCGGATCTGTGGACTACCAATAAGCGATTTTTCGAATGTTTTGTACTCAAAGTTAGTAGGAACTTGCAGGGATGACCCGGAGGGTTAACCGATTTACTAGTTTGGTTAGTGCTGTCCACACAGAAGTGTAACACTACCGATTTTCCAATTCCAAACTAAGAATTGGTACTGCGTATTTCGTCAATTATCCAAATAAAAATATCACTAAACTGTATCCTCCTTTTATAACACATTTTTTTATACTTTTTAACTTTAGAACCACAAAATATGTATTCTAATTCAGCCTTGATCCTTTGAATAGAATTATTCAAAAAATATGTAGTTCACATCCTATTTATATGAATTCTCTCCCTACACGAAGATATGTATCACGCATGATGAAGTTACTCACGGAACGTTAGCTTGACATCAATTGTAAAAATGTTCCCTGGATCCTAGACTATATGTATTTTTTAACATATTTCGAGGCAAAACCAAAACCTTTGAATGTATTCAAAAAATATGCAATCCACGTCCTATTCTATGAATTATGTCCCAACACGAAGCCGAGTCACGCATTTATATGAAAGCCTTCGCAACAGGGGCGTAGCTATCGCCGTATCAATGATACGGGGCCCTCGGACTACAGGGGCCCCTTACGTGTGCAAGCAAACGTTCTTAAAATACCTATTAGGTAGGTATTTCGCAACCGCAATCTCACTTAATTTGGTGCTTCCCGGAAAAATTGCCTGTAAGTTTTCACTTCAGAAATGACTAAAGTCAAAAAAATCTTCTTTTCCCGGGTTAAGCGTGCGCTCAAAATTTAGAAAACGTTACCAAAATATAAAAAAAAATCAGGTTAAGTCACGTTTTCAACCCATATTCGGCTCACTGCTCGAGTCTCTTCTCAGAATGAGAGGGGTTAGGCCAATAGTCCACCACGCTGGCCCAATGCGGATTGGCAAACTACACACACGCAGTGAATCAAGAAAATTCTGTGGTATGCAGGTTTCCTCATGATGTTTTCCTTCACCGTTAGAGACACGTGATATTTAATTTCTTAAAATGCACACAACTAAAAAGGCGCATACCCCAGATCGGATTCGAACCCACACCCTCCGGAATCGGAGGCAGAGGTCATATCCACTGGGCTATCACGAACTTTCACGGACGGTTAAGTCACAGTCATATTAATTTTAGGCACGCATTTTTTTTTATTTTGTGAGAAATCTTAACTCTTAATTTGGGCCCCTCAACATAGTTTGATACAGGGCCCCTCCATGGCACGCTACGCCACTGCTCCGCAACGCGCGAAGTAAATGGAGAGTGTCACAGTGAAACAAATTTAATTACGAAGACACATTACGTAATGTTGGAGGATATTCTTTTTTGGTTTCGCTAATGGATTTAGCCGCGTACCGAAGAATGATGGTCTCAATTTCTGTTGCATTACATCTTAATGTTGTTTATCACTGGAGGAAATGAACTGTAGGTATTACACATTACTCAGTTCATTTACGTAAGTATCGTATCGTATTGTAGCTGGATGCTGGTCAATTTTATTTGTTATCGGATGCACCAAAGTCTGGATAGTGGCTTGGAAGGTAAACGCCACACCACCATACGCTACGTTTATAATTTTGTCAGACTTGCTACTAATATCACATGACGGTCTCCGTGGTGCTGTGGTAAGCCTGAAGAATTACAAGACGAAGGTCCTGGGTTCGATCCCCGGCTGGATCGATTGAGGTTTTCTTAATTCGTCCAGGTCTGGTTGGAGGTTGACCAACACTGCGTTTTCTACTGGGGATTTGCCATTATAGTACTAACGGCCATCGATCTATGTGCCCCGCCCATTGCCACTTCAGCTTCGCGACTCGTTGAGTCATGTCGGCAACTTGGTTATTCTGCGGATCTCCGAATTTCTGATTCGATTTCGCAGAGGTACTTCGAGCATAGCTCGTTCCATCTTATAATACCCATAGCTGACTTGGCGGTGTATGCTCTTTGCCTATAGGAAGGTGTACAATATGCTGAGCTGGGACCTTTTCCTAGGTTATGCCACATAATGTAGCAATAAAGATATTTTGTGTCTTCTTTCTTTTCATAGTTAACAGCCAAGTCTCGGAACCATAGGTCATTCACTAGCAATATTGTCTAGTCTTCAGGCACTATTTTTTGATAAAGATTTGATAACATTAGTTCAACTTACAAATATTTACACTGACATAGAGCTGAAAAACACTGTAGATCCTTTTATCCTTAGATAAAAGGCAGTAAGTACAAGGTCCGTTCACTACACATCTTTCGCTGACGCAGGTAACAAAAAACACATTAGTCTAATAGCGTTGGACCGCGCCCGATTCGTGCACGATTCGCCAAATGGACGCAATAGTTACACATGTAATGATACTTTTAAATGTGTTATAACTAATTTTTATTCTACTCGAAAAATTAAAAAAAATACGAATTATTAAATAAAAATACTAATAAATATGCAATCATAACTGTTCTTTTTTGTTCTCTACAAGTTGGCCCTTGACTACAATCTCACCTGATGGTAAGAGACTAACTTAACTATTTATTTACATCCGTGCGAGCTCGTACAGTCTTACCATGTATATGGTTATATACATGGTACGACTGTACGAAGTCATAAGGTTCAATATGCAATAGCTTAAAAATATATTTGTGCACATTTTGAAGAGAGAGCTCACAGAACTGTGATTATTTTCAGTGCAATTTTTGGATTAAATTTTTCGCCAACGCCATTTTTCCACTCTGGAATGTACCATTAATTGCAAAAATAAGTAAAAACCAAGCCGCGGGTAGTAAGCCTAATGATAGAGACGTGACAGGTAGAAGCGACAGTGAATGTACCATCATTTCGTGGTAGAGGAAACACCTCGAGTTGGTCCCAGAACTTGTGACCTTGGGTGTAGGTTTAAGGGATACCTTTATAATATATTAACGCTCATCTCTTTTTGATAATAATATAAATAATGGATTTTAGTACCACCCGTACTAGTTTACTAATTTTATCTCTCATTTATTTATTACTTCTTTTTTTTTTTTAATTTTTAACAATATAAGTATAAAATACAAAACATTATTAAAAATTTAAAAAAAAAAAAAAAAAAAATTCACCCTCCCGCTGCGGGACATTTGAGTGTCCAAGCAACCGGTGGTCAGGGCTCCAGAGTGAGGAACCTCCTCACAATACGCGGCGTCTCAAGAATCACTGCCTTTTGTATCCGACTGTTTAATTTACTATTATATTTTAATTATAATGACCAATACTTATGGCTTAGTGTGCTCTTTATAGTCCAGCTGGCCTATTTCCTATTTTGGTATTTATTATCAAACCGTCAAAATAAAAACAAATCAACTGACAAAATGTCATCCACAAACTAAGATACAAATTACAAATGTCATCCAGTGCTTACTGGTGGATATCATTATATAGTAGGTATGTAGACGGCACTTTGTCAATAGATTATGTTGATAATAAAGACCAAAATAGTGAATAGGCCAGCTGGTGTAACCAAAATTTAAGTAGTAATTAGGTAGTAAAATGTACTCAATTTCATAGTTACCTACCTATACCGAGAAGTATTCAAATTAAAATCTACATAACTTGATCGGCTACTAATTTTAGATTTCCCAAATTCCTGGGTAGGGCTACCGTGCCTCAGAGAGAAAGGTAGATAAATAAATACATCATCATCATCTCCTTACCCTTATCCCACTTAAGTGGGGTCGGAAAAATATGTCAATCTTTTTCATTCGTCTCTATTACTCGTCAACTCATCATCCACTCCTTTTACACACATGTCCTCTTTCACACAATCCAACCATCTCTTCATTGGCCTTCCTCTCCTCTCATGTCCTTCCACTTGCACATTCAACATTTTTCTAGTAATATGACTTTCCTCTCTACGCCTTACATGTCCATACCAAGCTAACCTTCTACTCCTCAATGGCGCCACCTTCAGACTTCCTCTTATATACTCATTCCTTATTTTATCTTTTCTTGTCACACCACACATCCATCTCAACATACGCATTTCGTTCACATGCATTCGTTTACTATCCGTCCCTTTCACCGCCCAACATTCTGATCCATACAGCACGACAGGTCTTACAACCGTTTTGTATATTTTACCCTTAAGTCTAAGAGGCATTCGCAGGTCACATAAATAAATACATATTTAAATACTGCTCAACCCATGTCAAATTTTCAACTTTAGTATAAATATGAGAGGCAATAAAACTGTTGGCAGTTGATATGAATCTCGTTTTTAATGTATGGAAAATATTCACAAAGTAATTCATGTTTTAAGAGGAAAGTTCCGCGGTACGGTTAATATTCATAATATTGTTATGAGTTTTTCTTTCTAATAACGTGTGTATTAAATTCACTGTTTATAATAACGAAATATCATATTTTTCTACCTAAAACACGGATACGAGTATAATGAAAACATAACACGTAGCTTGCGTTCTGTTTTTTCTATGCAAATAAAATATTTAGGCTTTGTTTTTGTATAATGTTATTTTTGTGGATACATGATTTTTATAACAGATTGAATTTCACGGTAATCCGATATTTGTTTGTTTTTTATTGAATTATGTTTTATTTATAATAAAACTATGAAAATATTCGTTGATTTTTAGTTGTCGTGAACATGCCTTTTTTACTGACTTGTAAAAAGGAGGAGGTTCTATATTCGGCTTTATGTACGTTGTTTTATGTATTTTTTTATATATTTCCGTTATTTTGTTTTTTTTTTTCATTTGGACGAGTATATATCCAGGGTGGTACCATTTTCTTCCTGTCAGGAATGTCCATAGGCTAGTATCACTAAGCTACCTAAACTAGGGCTTTTTTTAACCAATGACTCTTTAAGGCAGCATTATTTGAAAAGCGTGTTAGTAATCTTAGGATTATAATGTTTAATTTACTATGAAAGTATAGTACAAGAGTGTCAAACGGTTAATGAAAAACATCGTAAGGAAACCTGCATACTTGAGAATTTATATAAATATGCTAATCCGCATTGGCCCAGCGCGGTGAAGTAGCCTAACCCCTTTAATTCTGAGAGGAGATTCGTGCTCAACAGTGAGCCGAATATGAGTGTAATGATGATACTATTTGATCTTGATTTGTACAAACATTGGTCAACGTACAGATCAGTCCTAACTATTTTTACGAGAGTAACTCGTCGTGAATGGCGAAACTCGTTCAATTATTTACACACGTGATCGAAGAGTTTAATGGGCCAATAATTGCTTCCGAGTGGCGAAACTACCACCATTCGTTTACACTAATCGATAAGATTATCTACTTGCAACTCTCTCGCATTCTGTAATAATAATAATAATAATAATAATAAAGCCTTTTATTTCCCGAAATATATACAGTTGTTAACAAATACATTACAATAATTTGAAAAATAAAAGTAGGTACACATTCAAACTACACTATTACTATAGAATGTCTCTTATTTCAGTGTGCCTTACGGCAAAGGCCTCCTCCAACTCCTTCCACTGTTTTCTGTCTGCCGCTATCCTCATCCAAAGGGGTCCTAAAGTCATTTTTAGGTCATCCTCCCATCTTTTTGTTTTCCGACCTCGGCTCCTAGCACCGTCCCTTGGATACCAAACTGTCTCCTGTTTGCTCCATTTTTCTTTTGTGCAGCGGAGCATATGTTCAGTCCATCTCCATTTCTGTTGATACGTGTCAGTACGTTTGTTAGTTTAGTTTTAAGCCTGATATCGCATTCTGTAAAGTAAATTGTAAATGTAACTAAGCTTTTTTTAACCCGTGAGATGGCACGCCTTAAAAAGTTACACGAGTAGGTGACCGTGAGCAAAAAGCTCACTGTCCTTCAAGTGTCTTTTTTGTAGAAAAAAAGACATATTTATATCGATGCATAAATGACCACAGATTATAACTCATTTTTGAACCAAATAAATCTATATATAAAAGAAAGTCACTTTTTATAAGAAGTAAACTCACCGACGTAGATCAAAGAGTCGCAAAGCTGAAGTGGCAATGGGCGGGGCACATTGTTCGAAAAGCTAATGGGCGTTGGGGGTCCCAAAGTGCTGGAATAGTGATCCCGCACTAGAAAGCGCAGTGTCGACCCCCCACCAGGGATTCGCTGAATGCAGGCGGTTCAGTATCGTGATGTTTGGAAGTCCCTACAATCCCTACAAAAAGCCTATGTCCTGCAGTGGACGTGGACTTTTTATAACTCAGGAACGGCTTGACCGATTTGGCTGAAAATTGGTGGAGAGGTAGCTAAGAGCTAAAAAACGTTCATAGGATACTCATCGTAGGTGTGTAGTTGTAAGGTAGATAGGTACACGCGGACGAAGCCGCATCATTATTAAATATGTACACAATATTTTTTATGATGTCAATTCACCGGGCTAAGACAAGACCAAAATTTAATTTCCAACCACATAATATTCCGAAAGTTCCAGTGATCTGAATGAAAATGAAATATAATTTGTCCGAAGCACTTACCTCCAGTCGGAGAGCATTTTGTTTCGCGTCCAAGCACCACATAATTTACATTCCATTGGTATTAAATCTTGATTACATCGATCCTAGCGAACCGAGGTTGTGGTTACACAAGTAAATGCTGAGATTTTTACTAGATCAAGCCGTGGGAGAGATTTCAAATATTTATTGATAATATTGATTTTGATTTACTATCAATCATTATGTCTGTCTGTGACTATTCCATGGCTTATGTGACGCTGAATAATAAAATACTGAGCTATTCTTTATTATGAGTATAAATAACATTTTTACTCATTAATTGGGAAGTTGTAATTACCCTGGAGCCGCCTGTCCTGATGTTATCATTCATATTTGTAGCGGTTGTTATAGTTTTACGTTATCATCCTAAGCCCGTCATCCCGCATTGAAGTAGCGTGGTGAATCAAAGCTACAGTATCACCCATAAAATAGGCTGTTAAAAATAGGCCGATCATAATATTGTAGGAAACAGTAGTCTGAGATGGACATGACGTCTCTCGATCTCATGTTGGCTCGTGCCGACGCTAGTTTCCATAAATAGTAGGGAGTTAGAGAGGGGTAGCGATCAGGCGAGAACGACTGGCGATATAAGGAGCTCGCCGTACTGTCGGGTTCAGTATTCTCGTGGCGTTCAAGCCGTTAACATTTCTTGTTGTGTTATAATCTGTGGGTTACTTGGGATAGGCGGGTAGAATAGCTTGAGCAGTGAATGGTGAGTGATGACATGTCAGAAGGGATCCCTTAAACCAGCATACAGAGTCACAAGCCTCTGGAACTGCTCAAGATATTCTCTTTCATCCATTCTAAAGTTTGTTGTGGTTACCGTTTGATTTGTTAATTAAGTTGTCCAGACAAATATTGTGAATAACCTTTGTTCGTCATAGGTTTTCTTATTTTTGTAATCCACTTCTGAGTCTGCTAAAAATATGATATCCATAGTTCGCTGGTTCAGATCTGGCTCGAAGGACCACTTTGTTAAGGTCGAATTAAAACGGCTTATTTACGGAAACGCATGATTATGTTTGAAACGTAGATTGATGATAAGCGAAAAAGTCGGTTGATTTATAATAGGCCGTCAAAGAGTGACGTGTGCTGTCATCACTCGTTCCGTTTTGCCCTTTATTGTTAGGCACAGATTAAACATCCAGAATGGCATTTGCGTCGCCAACAATATCAATCATCATCACCATTATCATCCGATTCATCATTATCAACCCATTTTCGGCTCACTGCTGAGCTCGAGTCTCCTCTCAGAATGAGAGGGGTTAGGCCATCACGCTGGCCCAATGCGGATTGGCAGACTTCGCACACGCAGAGAATTAAGAAAATTCTCTAGTATGCAGGTTTCCTCACGATGTTTTCCTTCACCGTTCGAAACACGTGATATTTAATTTCTTAAAATGCACATAACTGAAAAATTGGAGGTGCATATCCGGAGCGGATTCTAACCCACACCCTCCGGAATCGGAGGCAGAGGTCATATCCACTGGGCTATCACGGCTTATCCGTGCATATTCAATAAAGAACAAAAAATTACAGTCCAAAAAATTTGGGTACTAAGTTTTTATTATTTTTGTAGTAAAAGTTGAGAAGTTTTACTTGAAACTTTTTCTTTAATACACAAATTATTTAATTTGATAAGTTTTTATATCTACGTATACATACAATTTGCGGTTTTAATTCTATGTAAATAGCAAAATTTGGGGCCCTGTCGTCGATGTTTGGGAACATTTTCCTCCCTAGGGAGGCAAACCCTTTTACCAAAGTTAGTTCATCAGAATTGGAACGGAGTCTCGAAGGGAAAAGTTTATTTAGCCTGAGGTTTCGTTTTTAAAAGACTTTTGTAAGTCGACGGTATGCATATTATGAAGAAAGTTCTTTTTTATTCGATGTTTGAATACGCCTAACAATCCTTTCACGTATCAGGACTTTTACATATAGGTATTGACAACTTCCCTACCAGCTTTATTAATTTTTAACTCATTTTCCTTAACATGAATTGTTAAACTATGTAACAATTAATTTCAAGTAATCAAAATTTCTAAATCAAACATTTTTTCACATAAGTAGTTAGTTGGTATTTTAATCTAATTTAATAAACTGTATAGGTAATTTACAATACCTGTTACGGACAGGAGCTACATTCCCCGTGCGGCGTCAGTGGTGACTAACGCTGATTGGTCGACCGCTGACGCCCCCCGTTCCCCGTACGACTCTCAGCCCCCGCGACCGCCCCTCTCCCGTTCGGTCTAACTGACCGCAGTGCCGGACGCAGTGCACATTATATCTTTAGTTTAATTGGTAATAATTTATTTTTAAATTGTTACACGTAATATTTGCTGCTTATATTAATTTAGTTTATTTGAATATATTCGTACAATTAGCTCAATTAGCTGTGACGTCACACGGGTCTCAGCAGAAAATCAGCGCCGTGTATTATGCTTGTAGGTAGCACGGCATATGCTGAGCTTTACCCCCTTTCTTTTTAAGGGTTACAGACCAACCCTTCTTTCCTATGCTGTCATAAGGATAGGGAACTGACTGTCTGTAACTTTTAGATTTGAATTTTCTTTCTTTTTTAACCGACTTCAAAAAGGAGGAGGTTCTCAATTCGGTCGGTATTTTTTTTTTTTTTTTTTTTATGTATGTACACCGATTACTCAAAGACGCCTCGACCAATTTCAAAAATTCGTTTTTTGTTTGAAACGGTATAGTCCCCATTTGGTCCCATTGCCATCATGACAAGATCTGATGATGGAATCCTGGAGAAATTGAGGGGAACTTTCGAAAATTATATGGGTGTCTAGTGTGTTTGTAAACTTTTCCATTTAGTACCTTTAAGAAATACAAAATTATGAAGGTTTAAAATCGATCTGATGATGGAGCCATAAAACAGACGAGGGAACTCCTTGGCGATTTACAGCAGTTACTTTGTGTTTGGGCTTGATTAATTTGTATTAATGAGAACTTTCCACATAGATAGGTTGTGACTCTCATTTAGGGGTTTGGTGATGAAGACCAAGGACAATTAAGGGAACTCCTTAACAGTTTACAGTAACTACCTTGTGTTTGGCCTTGATTAATTCGTATTGCTGAGAACTTTCTACCTAGATGAGTTGTGTCTGTTATTAGCGGTCTGATGATGAAGACCAAGGTCAATGAAGGGAACCCCTTGACGGATTACGGTAGCTACCTTGTGCTTGGGCTTGATTAATTTGTATTGCTGAGAATTTTGTACCAAGATGGGTTGTGACTGTCATTAGGGGTCTGATGTATTCGTTTGAGATGAAATTTTACACTAAAAATTGAAAAATAATAAAAATTTTAATAAAAAAATACAACCGACTTCAAAACCTAAAAACGTACCCACTAAACTAAAAAGTGAAAAATAACATATGTTCTACCTGCTGATCAGTATGAAGTCGGTGCTTAGCCGGTGTTGTCTTAATTTAAGCCATTTCTGACAGGACCACATGAAACAACACTGTCTGCAAAATCTAAATCTATAAGATATGCTCACATGGCTTGAATTAATACATCACCGGCTTAGCACCGCCTTCATACTGATCAGCAGGTAGAACATATGTTATTTTTCACTTTTTAGTTTAGTGGGTACGTTTTTAGGTTTTGAAGTCGGTTGTATTTTTTTATTAAAATTTTTATTATTCTCTATATTTCCCAAAGATAGAAGAAGAAGAAGAAAGTTATAGGAAATACTCACTTTTTATGGGTTACAGACAAACATGATGTCATAAGGATAGGGTACTGACTGTCTGTAACTTTTAGATTTGAATAAATTTCTTTTTTTTTCTTTCTTGTCTATATTTCTATAGTTATAGAAAATATCAATCATCAAGCATCAATACTTTAATACTAATATAGAAAGCTGAAGAGTTTGTTTGATTAGTTTCATTGAACGCGCTAATATCAGGAACTACTGGTCCGATTTAAAAAATTCTTTCAGTGTTAGATAGCCCATTTAACGAGGAAGGCTATAAGGTATATATTATCCCCATACTCTTACGGGAACGGGAACCACGTGGGTAAAACCGTGCGGGGTCAGCTAGTCCTATATAATAAAAAATATCCGAACGAAAAATCTCAACAAAACTCGACAATATTTCGAACATATTGTTTTGTGTGGTTCATAGGAAAATATATCAGAATATCCAAAATAGCCCAAAGGAAAACAGCCACTGCATTGGAAATGCCTTTTCGGCAATTTTAGGTGGTACAAAGTTTATCCTAGCTAAAATATTGTTTTTAAAAATATTTGAAATGAAAATCATTTTCTCTTCCATTTAATTTCATCCGAAATGACTTTGAAAGTGTTTTAAAATTCAGCCGACAAAGCGTTTTGTATGATTAATGGGTTTAATATAAGCAAGTGTCAGGGCTGGAAGTGGCGTTCCGAGATCTTTTGTACTTTTTTATTTTCACGTTTTTACCTGTTTTTCTGTTTTAACCCCCGACACAAAGAGCATTAATAAATTATTATGTTGATCTATGTGTCTGTGTGTGACATTAAATATATATTTTTTTTAATTAATAAGCAACCATCATTGTTATCATCATCATCATTATAAACAACCCAGTCAGTTCACTGTTGAGCACGAGTCTCTACTCAGAATAAGAGGGATTAGGCTAATAGTCCACCACGCTGGCCCAATGCCAATAGAAAATTCTCTGGTATGCAAATTTCCTCACGATGTTTTTCCATCACCGTTTGAGACACGTGATATTTAATTTCTTAAAATGCACACAACTAAAAAGTTGGAGGTGCATGTCCCGGACCGGATTCGAACCCACGCCCTCCGGAATCGGAGCCAGAGGTCCACTGGGTTATCACGGCTCTAGTTAATTCATTCCATTCCATTCCAAAAATTAATTCCATTACAATACACTTAATTTCTTACACAAATGTTACTCGTATCAACATCTTTCCTATGCTGAATTATTGCTAAAATATAACATATTTGTTGTACAGATCAAGAAATGTGTTGTACAGAAACCACAGCTTATATGAAAAACTAGCGGACGCCCGTGACTTCGTCCACCCTTAGACCTCTTTAATCCAGCCCTTACAGTAGTATCGCTGTAAAAATGGAGTAACTTCTCCTGTTTCCCAACATTTCCCTTCACTGCTCTGCTCCTGTTGATCATAGCGTGATGAAAAGTATACTATAACATGCCCAGGAATATAATTGTACTAAGTTTCGTTAAAATACGTCTAGTAGTTTTTGTTTCTTTAAATAACATACAGACATACATATAGGCAGACAAAAATTTTACTGATTGCATTTTTGGCATCAGTATCGATCACTTATCACCCCTGATTGTTATTTTGGAAATATATTTCATGCACAGAATTGACCTCTACACAATTATTATAAGTATAGATAGATTAGCAAAGGTATTACAACATAACGTATGAGAAACTATAAATAAAGCAAGAAAGCCGAACGAAAATGGTAATTTTGCTCACCGAACAAGCTGGACATAACGTATGCGACCCATTTACAGACACGGACAGACAGACGGCCCGTTGTAATTCAGGCGGCTAATAATAGGAAATTGTTAAGGCGAGGTATACTGTTCGATATAGGAGCTATTTTCGAAATTATTTACTCCTGAATGAGCCTCTCCTGTCTACCTCATTGGTCCACTGGGTTACTGTGGCTTTGAACTACGAGAAACCACTCAATTAGTATATGTTCACAATTTACAATTGTACGATAGCGTTTTCCGGCTTTGAGTCCTGTATTGGGCTGTGAAATAGAAGAGCATTTCTTTCTGACATTGAGAAATTGGTGACGTTACATCCCCGTACCCTCCCACTTTTCAGTTGTGTGCATTTTAAGAAATTAAATATCACGTGTCTCAATCAGTGAAGGAAAACATCGAGAGGAAACCTGCATACTAGAGAATTATCTTAATTCTCTGCGTGTGTGAAGTCTGCCAATCTGCATTGGGCCAGCGGGGTGGACTATTGGCCTTACCCCTCTCATTCTGAGAGGAGACTCGAGCTCAGCAGTGAGCCGAATATGGGTTGATGACGACGACATCCCCGTAGCTCGGGGAGGACTTTAAGCCGTTGAGCCCGGATAATATCGTTCTCACCTGTTACTTAAACAAAAGGGTCAATCGCATGCTGCTTCAATGCGGATTTGAAGCAGCGAGCCTCGTATAAATGCTATATTCCGTTTACTATAAGGAAGAAGTTGTAGGTACCTATACTACAGCTTTACTCGATGTTTACTGTTTACCAACAAACAAATTAAAAATGAGGGTATAAATAATTTCAAACCTTATAATCATTAATTATAAATAACTTGTTCTTTAATTAAATTTGGTTAATAAACTTAGAACAATTTGATATAATTAATATATAATTTTGAATATCATTTTATAAAAAAACATCATTTAATAAATTTATAAGATATGACATGCGTTTTCTACTATCATTTCTAATTTGTTTGTTGCTAAACAGTGTACATCGAGTATAGTGTGTCTTTAAGAAAGGTTTATAATGTATTTTTTTATTATTAAATGCAGACTAGAAGAAGAAGAAATATACTTTATTGTACATTAAAAACAAAAATAAACAATAACTTATAATAAGACTTAGAAACTAATGTACAAATGGTGGTCTTATCGCTAAAGAGCGATCTCTGCCAGACAACCACTGTGGAAGAGAAAAACGTAAGCACACTACTTGCTCTTTGGACACAAAATCAATTCACTTATAAACTTGATAATTATTATTCGTAGCAGTTCAATGCAGAAGGATTCATATCTCTAAAGGCAAAAAGATAAGGGGCAACTAACTACCTATTATCTAAATATTCAAAACCGAAATCACGGGCGTCCGCCAGTAAACAATATTTTTTCGAATTTGTGACTAATCTGACGAATCAGCAAAAAATCAAAGATTTGATACCAGACTGAAACAAAAGAATGTTCATCGCCTTAACCAATACCTTCAATCTTCATATACCTGACACCATAATAGAAAGATAGACGGGAAAATAGACGAAATAGGTTACCTGTTACATTCCGTATACATGAACATTTTCCATTCGAGAACCTTCGTACCGTCACTTCAGTTAGCAGTCTGTGTTAAACAAGGCGAACATCCAATACTCCAATACTGTCTAAATTATTTAGTATGACTAGACTTGCTGGTTTGAGTCGTCATTCATTAAATATCTTAAACATAGGTGGTATATTAAATTTACACTGTATTTTACATATTTTACACGATTTATATTTTAAGGAGCTCCCCGTCACTTATGAATTTAGCTAGAAGTATTTTATGTCAAAAATTCATCACAAATCTATATTTTCTTATCTATACTAATATTATGAAGCTGAAGAGTTTGTTTGTTTGTTTGATTGATTGAACGCGCTAATCTTAGGAACTACTGGTCCGATTTGAAAAATTCTTTCAGTGTCAAATAGCCCATTTATCGAGGAAGGCTGTAGGCTATATATTATTACGCTAAGACTTATAGGAGCGGAGCACCATTGAAGAATATTTCAAAATCGGGGGATTTCATCCTATTGAGAGAGCTTCCGTTGCGTGCGCTGTGTAAACAGTTAAAGTTTCACAAAAATCATGTATGACAGAATTGTTTCCCTTTTAAAGTTCTAAAAAAAGTCCGCGACAGCATACGTACTGTACTTTAATAAATCATTTAAATCATATGCGAAGGTTTACGTCATTATTTATACAACTAAACTTAAATCCTTATCAAAATGAATGACTTAATAATCGAGAGGATATTATAAAGATAAGCTTTGCCTTTTACAGAATGATAATAAGTTATATAGTTTCGGAGACAATACAAAATTTCTAAAAGACACAATTATGCCGTTATATGACACTCCGCCGTTTCACCCGCGTAGTTCCTGTTCCCGTGGAAATACGGGGTAAAAACATAGCCTATGACACTGGCAAAAAACGTGGCTTCAAAATCGATAGGTCCAGAGATTACCCCTACAACCACACAAACTTTAGTTCTTTCTATATAAATGAATCTATGAATTTTTTTCGTCGTTATCAACCCATATTCGGCTCACTGCTGAGCTCGAGTCTCCTCTCAGAATGAGAGAGGTTACGTCTATTGTCCACCACGCTGGCCCAATGCGGATTGGCAGACTAACACGCAGAGAATTAAGAAAATTAGTTATAAATTTGGGTCAGCGTGGTGGACTATTGGCCTAGACTCGTGCTCAGCAGTGAGTCGAATAAGAGTTGATAAAATATTAGTTATGCAGTTCGGTTCCTATAGATGGTCTCTTTAATACTTTGAAGTTATGGAAAATACTCCCAAGCACCCTGTATACATTGTAGACATAATTATAATATTTAACAATACAGAAACAACTACACGATGCAAATAAAATTGCATCTACCCTACATGTAGGGACTAAAACATATTTATAAATAAATAAATTTATAGGATCTTATTTTAAAATTGTATAATTTTTCTGCAATGAACACACTCGTACACAACTCTAAATAGCAACTATGTGTAAAAAAAAAAAACAAAAAATCCAGGTTCTAGTTCCATAAATAGTAGAATAAGGCTGTTTACGTTTAAAAATGCACTTCACAAAGGAACTACGAGTAAGTAGGTAGTACCAGCCGATCGGACGTTCATTTTGTTTTGGCTCAGAGCCAATTCACTGTAGCACCGTATTTGTACAGTAACTTTATACTGTAAGTATATTAGATGAGACTGGTATAAAACGCAAGATTTAAACTGCATCATTGGTCTGTAGGAAGAGACTGCGATATTCATTTATTTCAATTAGGCTTAGAAACGTCAGGTAATCTTCTATAAACTTATTTTAAATCGGTAGAGAGATCACTAAAATGCGATTAGTCCGGGCATTGGTGTTTCCCATATTTCTTTATGGTGCTGAGACGTGGACTCTGAGAGAAAGCGAGAAAGAAAAGAAAGACTAGAGATGTATATCCTGGACACAGTTCCGATCCAACATTTCAATCCTCCAAGAACTGAGCATCAAACAGCGTCTTTCTTCCACAGTCAAATGTCGCATACTGACTTTCTTTGGTCACATCACACGAAAAGATGACACGTCCATAGAGAGACTTGTGGTGCAAGCAAAGGTGGAGGGCACAAGAGCACGTGGCAGGTCACCAATGCGCTGGACTGACCAAGTAAAAACCGCTCTCCATGGATCGCTCCACGAATGTGCTAGGAGAGCCACACTACGGGAGGAATGGTGACGGATAGTGAGGCTTGCCACCGCACCCAAATGACGACCACGACCGCTCTGCCAAGAGTGTAACGACAAAGAAGAAGAGAGGTCAATTGTGTACATGAAATATTATATTCTATTTCTATCAGGGGTGATTAGTGATCGATACTGATGCTAAAAATGCAATCAGTAAAATTTCTGTATGTTCTGTAATAAATCTGTCTGTATGTTCGTTATAGAAACAAAAACTATTCGACGGATCTTAACGAAACTTGGTGCAATTATTGTTCATACTCCTGGGCAGATTCCAGTATACTTTCATCACGCTACAATCAATAGGAGCAGAGCAGTGAAGGGAAATGTTGGGAAAACTGGAGAAGTTACTTCATTTTTACAGCGATACTAAGGGCTGGATTAATGAGGTCTAAGGGCGGATGAATTCGCGGGCGTCCGCTAGTAGATAATATAAAAATATAATGGTGATAATGATCAGTCGAAAATTTAAAATTAAAGTTACGAGAGTTCCAAAGCGCCTTGGACCGAAAAGAGCCCACAACAAACTCAGCCAGGCTTTTTCTTTTTTTTTGTCACCATTTAATCGGTATATAAGTAGCCATTGACGGCCTCCGTGGCGCAGTGGTATGCGCGGTGGATTTACATAACGGAGGTCCTGGGTTCGATCCCCGGCTGGGTCGATTGAGATTTTCGTAATTGGTCCAGGTCTGGCTGGTGGGAGGCTTCGGCCGTGGCTAGTTACCACCCTACCGACAAAGACGTACCGCCAAGCGATTTAGCGTTCCGGTACGATGTCGTGTAGAAACCGAAAAGGGGTGTGAATTTTCATCCTCCTCCTAACAAGTTAGCCCGCTTCCATCTTAGACTGCATCATCACTTACCATCAGGTGAGATTGTAGTCAAGGGCTAACTTGTAAAGAATAAAAAAAAAGCCATCATATACCTAATACATTTCACTTTCAAGCAATTTTATTTTTAATATATATTACGACACTATAATACGACATTTCTATAGATAAAATAAGTACAAAAATGCCAAATAAGAAAACAGTAGGCAAAAAGATATTCTCAAAGAGGTCTTTGTGATACAAATTTTATTATGTCCGTATTAATTTTGACCTTTGGTGCGAGAATTTCGTTATTAATCTCGTTCCTTGACGCTTCAACGGACACCTCAAAGATCTTATGTACACATAATTACTGAGATCTAATAAAATGATAGACACTATCATAAATGAGGTCATTAAATTATAAATGCAGTAGGTAATTTATATGCTGACTCAACATAATTAATATCCGTGATAGCCACTGGACATGACCTCTGCCCCCTATTTCGAAGGAGGAGGAGGTTTGAATCGAATCCGGGGCATGCACCTCAAACTTTTCAGTTATGTGCATTTTAAGAAATTAAATATCACGTGTCTCAAACGGTGAAGGAAAAACATCGTGTGGAAACCTGCATACCAGAGAGTTTTCTTAATTCTCAACGTCTGTAAAGTCTGCCAATCCGGATAAGGCCAGCGTGGTGGATTATTGGCCTAACCCCCTCTTATGAAGAGAGGGAGATGATGAGATGAGATGATGATGTATAGAAAATTTTTCTGGCATTTTAAAAAGCCAGCACTCCTTCCTTATAGATGGGATATGGAGTTTGGATTCACCACGCTGCCCTATCGTAGGTTAGATTTCACAGAGACAACCCAGCTATGTGGAACGAAACAATGGTGCTTTGCGGCAGAAAGCGATTAATGACCTTCAGTCACAATTACAACATTTTGAAACACAAAATACAAACAATCTGTATAATGAACTGCTTGCCTCTTCCACATCAGTCCCGGCGCCAATGCTTTGCATTGATCTGACTTGTGACAGCCCATGTGCAACCAAAACTTCAGCTATGCCACAATCTAGACATACTTTCTTTAATAGCCACAATAAAATTAAAAAATATATTAAAATTAAAAAAATAATCAAAAAGACTCAAAAACTAATTAAATTTCATAGCACAAATAAACAAAACCTGGCTTTAAGAAAAGAACGGTCACTATTAATAAAAAAAGTTAACACTTACTGTTCTTTACTTGAAAATTCCAGGGAAAAATATGAAAATGAAACTCAAATTTTACAGTATGAATTAAATGAAATGGAAAATTCCTTGCAGGAAATAACTGCTAAATATGAGTTGTCTCAAAGTCAGATCCATGATCAAATCATAGCGGCTGAAGAGTTGTTAGCCTTAGGTACATACAATATGGCCCGTTTTGAATCATTAAGTAACAAATGCCAATGTTCAAATCAGGTACCTTCGGTTACCCAGGATTGTAGTGTTTTGTCTATTTCTGGATATATTGGCAAAAATGAGCAGTGTAATAATAATGTTATTCCAATTCCTTCAATCTCAGATAATAATTTAAGTTCACATAGTTTTAATTTGCCAGACAAGGCTCAAAAAAAGACTCTAATAATTTCTGATAAGTTAGGTAAGGATTTTGGCTCCATTATGAGCCATTACTTAAACCATTCAGTGACTAATAAATGTTTTCCGGGGGCTAGTTTTAGTTATTTAATAAATAGCATAAGTATAGAAAATGTAGTTGGTTACTCAAATGTAATTTTGATGTTAGGGAACAGTTCAAATATTAAAAGGCATCAAATTATAAAATGTATTGAAAAGCTTTTGGTATTACATAATAGAACCAAATGTAAATTTACATTATGTGCATTTCCATACCTTAAGTCAATTGCTAAAGAAAATAAGCATATCCATAACTTGAATCTTATGTTATACAACTTGACATACCATCACAGCGATGCATTTTTTTATTTTGACATGAATAAGTTTATCTCATCTTATTCGTTGACTAAAGATAATTTATATCTGCCAAAAAAATGTAAGCAGCATGTTGCCTCTCTGTTGGCTTACAACTTAAACGAGTCAGTTACAAGTGTTGTAACACAGTCTATTGACATTAATATGACATGTAATAATAGTAGTTATGTTTCTATTGACCAGAGTACGAATGATAGTACTGTCTCAATTGTTAATTGTAATTTAACCGATCCAGTTACAAGTATTGTAACGCAGTCTTTTGACATTTTTACAACCTGTACTAATAGTACAAATATTTCTATACCTGACCGCAGTACCAATCCTGGTACTGTTACAATTGAAAATTTTTTAAACTAGAAGATACGACAACGGAGATGCACTGTAACATTAACCTTGTACACCAAAACATACAGAGCATCAACGGCAAGGAGTTAGAAGTTGAACTATTTGTAGAAAAATTCAATATACACATATTATGTATTACGGAGCATTGGCTCACTAACTCACAGCTGTCAGTTCTTAATATTAATAATTATTCATTGTCAAGTGTGTTCTTCAGAAGGGCTGGTCATGGTGGCTCCTTAATTTTCTTACATAATAACTTAAAATGTAAGGATAGAAAAGATATAGTTCGTCTTTCTGTGGAATGCATTGTTGAACTTTCTTGTGTGGAGTTGGAACAAATTATTATAGTATGCGTGTACAGACCCCCTCCTGCTGACTTTGATCAATTTGAAGAGGTAATGGAAGATGTAATGAGGCGATTGTGCACATCTTCCAAACAAATACTGATTTGCGGCGATTTTAATGTTGATATTCTAACAGAAAACTCAAAATCTGTTAGATTTCTTAACTTATTTAAATGTTTTGATTTGATGCATGCTTTTAACGAACCTACTAGGATAACCGCAACTTCAGGTACCTGTCTGGATAATATATTTTATAATTGTGTGCTTGAGAGAAAGAAGATAATAAATAAATTAAGCTCTGATCATAGTGGTCAAATAATTACTATCTTAAATAATAAAACCAATAGCAATCAATGGGTAAAGTGTAGGCCAATAACTGAAAGTAAATTAAAGCGATTCAAAAACACAATTATTTCTAAAATTCCAAGTCTTGCATTTGAAAATAATCATCCAGACACGCTCTTTGGTACACTTTTCAAGACAATAGACAGAGAGTTTAGTAAAATTTTTAACTTTAAACGCATTAATGCTAGCCAAAAATTAAAGTTTAGCGAATGGGCTACTGTAGGCATTTACAAAAGTAGAGACAAACTGTACGAGTTGTACGAGCAAAAACAATATACTCAAACGCGAACTTATTTAGATTATGTCAAAAGTTACTCAAAAATTTTCAAACGTGTTTGTATTCTTGCGAAATCGTTACACATCAAACAGAAAATAATTGAGTCTGAGAACAAGATACAAACCACCTGGAATATAATTAATAGAGAATCAGGAAAAATCAAACCGCGGGATATCAGTTTTGAATTAATTGTCAATGACAAAAAGGTAAACACTGATATCGAGGTTGTTAATGCCTTTGAAGATTTTTTCCAGAATGTTCCTATCTTGTTAACTGATTCACTAGATTCGTCTGCTACGGAAGCCCAGAGACTATTAAGAGGCAATGTTAAAGAGTGCAACGTTCTTTTTGAATTTCACCACATAACTGTATCAGACATTAAAAAATCTTTCAATTTGTTAAAATTAAAAAGAACCGGAGATCTGTGGGGCATGTCAGTGAAAGTAATATCTAATATAATTGATGTAATTGCTCCCCACTTAGCTATTATTTTTAATGAATGCGTGGATTTGGGTATCTTTCCGAACCTAATGAAACATGGCAAACTGTTACCACTTTTTAAATCAGGTGACAAAACTGATGTTAATAATTATAGACCAATTACAATACTGCCAACACTTAGTAAGGTTTTTGAAAAAATCATTTTAAATCAACTTTTAAGTCATTTTAATTTAAATAATTTATTTCACCCTGAACAGTATGGTTTTACTAAAGGTCGCAGTACAACTGATGCAGGTGCTAAACTTTTAAAACATATATATGATGCATGGGAAAATGCTAAGAATGCTATTGGTGTATTTTGTGATTTGTCCAAAGCATTCGATTGTGTTGACCATAACATTCTTTTACTTAAGTTAAGCCACTATGGCATAAAAAGTGTTGCACTTGATCTCATCGCCTCTTATCTTAGTGATAGAACACAAAAGGTATGCATAAATGATTCAAAGTCTCGCGGTTTTTCTAACACAATGGGCGTCCCACAGGGTTCAATTCTGGGTCCTTTTCTATTCCTAGTGTACATAAACGATTTACCACACCATGTTAGCGGCATCTGTGAGATAGTACTGTTTGCTGACGACACATCCCTAATTTTTAAGAGTGACAGAAGTAAAGATAATTCCGACGATGTAAACCGTGCCATATCGCATGTGTCGCATTGGTTCACTGTTAACAACTTACTTTTAAATGCAAAGAAAACTAAATGTATTGAGTTTTCATTACCAAATGTTATAAAATTAGATAAGTCTATAATGATCAATGGTGAAACACTAGAAATAGAGAATTCCACAGTTTTCCTGGGAGTGACCTTGGATTCTAAACTTCAGTGGGGTGCTCATATAGAAAAACTGTCAGGTAAACTCAGCTCAGCTGCTTTTGCAGTGAGAAAAATAAGACAGTTTACTGATGTTGATACAGCTAGACTTGTTTATTTTGCGTACTTTCACAGCGTAATGTCTTACGGTATTTTGTTGTGGGGCAAGGCTGCTGATATACATTCTATATTTGTACTTCAAAAAAGAGCAATTCGAGCAATATATCAACTAAAATCACGCGAGTCCCTTCGTCAAAAGTTTAAAGAAATAGGCATTTTAACAGTAGCCTGTCAGTATATATATAACAGTATAGTTTATGTGAGACAAAATATTAATTTGTACAAACGAAAAGGAGATCTAAACCCACGTCTTACTAGAGACGGGCATAAGTTAGTTATTTCTGCATATCGTCTCCAAAGAGTTAAAAAATCTTTTGTGGGTTTGGGTGTACTCTTCTATAACAAGATCCCCAAGACTGTGATGGACTTGCCAATGCACAACTTTAAGCAATGTGTTAAAAAACATTTACTTAGTCGAGGTTACTACACTATTGATGAGTTCCTTAACGACAAAGGTGCTTGGAGGCCATTGGATCAGCTTCCACCTTCACACAGGAAATAAAACTATAAGAAATTGTAATTTAATTGTTATTAAATGTAAATTGTAATACTGTATGACTTTTTCAAAAGAGCAACTGTTGAGTTTCTTGCCGGTATCTTCTCAGCAGAACCTGCCTTCCGAACCGGTGGTAGAATCTTTACAAATAGTCAACTGACGTGTCAAAAGTGCTTGTAAACTGAGCCTACTTGAAATAAATGATTTTTGATTTTGATTTTGATTTTGAAAGCACCCCGAATAAACTGGCACAAAATCTCTACTACTACATTTGATTGTGTTTACTTTAACTGTTTATTTGTTTGTTACAAACAGGCTTCAAAGAAATTAAACTCTTATTCGGCTCACTGTTGACCTGAGCACGAGTCTCTTCTGAGAATGAGAGGCCTTAGCCCACCACTCTAGCCAAATGCGGATTGGCAGGCTTCACACACATAGAGAATTAAGAAAATTCTCATATATGCATATTGCATAGGTGATATTTATTTTCTTAAAATGCTGAAAAGTTGGAGGTGCCTGGTGCATGCCCCGGACTAAATTCGAATCTAAGCCCTCCGAATGGTAGGCAGAGCTCATATCTAGTCTATCACGTCTCATCACCTTTTGTGCTAAGCAAAGCTACATTATCAGCAAACAAAAGCAAATAAATGGTATTTCAACAAAAACACGGAAATGAAAACTACGAGGGCAAAACCGCGTGCGGTCTACTAGTAAATGATAATTTGATAAGCTAAACCTTTTCTAAGTTATCCAAAAAACAATATAGATGAATATCCTTTTCATGAAACAAGTCCCTTATACGCGGTGCTAATGTCTTAATGGCGCTGATTGTCATTTTGTAATGGCGGCTTTGTTGTAATTTTTGTGTAAGACGCTGACAATTTTAGTTCAGGTCTTAGCCGCGGTACCTCTTTCATAAATAGGGCTCTATGCACCCTGTAACTCTATCCACATTACAAACGGCAGAGTGCCTCAAGGCATTAAATATAGGTATGTTTCACTTTTGTATAAACAAACAAATAAACAATATTTTAGGGCTATAATCAACCTGTATTTGATAAACCAATCATACTTCAAAAGTATAATGCTATGTATGTATACCATACAATATTTTATCGAAGTCGGCTTACTGTCAAACGGTAGGTTCTTACCATGTCGTCGTCGAGAAAAAATGCCTTCGACACATAAATAAAGATCCTTTTGAGACCCATCTGCAGTGTATTTGAAGACAGTAAGAAATCATATTTAGGAAAATTCTAGTTCCGCCCCAATTCTTTGTACGAACATTTATTACGGTAAACAGAAAGGAGCTTTTGGGACCGTCAGAAAATCAAATTACGTACATCATTCCCTATTTGTCTATAAGGCGGTAGAGGAAAAATTTATAGGGAAAACCTTTTGTGAATATGTTTTTTGAAATTGCAACTTAAACAGATGTCAGTTCTGTAGAATCCGCTTAAGACGATCACGGTTATAACGATTTTCCGCATAATACGTCATTTTACGCCAGTCCCTACACCTTGAGACATATTTTCATACATTTCCTAACGCTTAATACGATTCGCCATCCCGTTTAATACGCCTACATGTCACACGCGTGTAATTCCAAATGCGACAAATAAATTACAACTCAGATAGATTAGGACATCATAAAGGTCCTTAAACAAGGTTGGAGGACAAGACTAATACAGGATATCTTAAAGAACTGTAAGAACCTGACAGCAAACGATCCTTGAGATGATGCGATTCTAAAATGAAAATTTAGAAAACGCACTGCAAAAGTAAAATTTAATTGAAAATTTCGTAATTGCTAATGCATCAAAATCTTTTTGTCATACCAGAATAAGTGATTAGTTTAAGTAGCATAATTAGGTAGTCTTTACACTAAACTTTTATAACTATCTATGTGTATATTTGTCGTTATATTTTTAACTATCCCCCACCCATATCCCGTATAATACGCTTTCCCGTCTAATATGCGTTTTTAGTTGGGTCCCTATCGTATTAAACGGGTTCTACTGTAGGCAGTTTAGACCGAGATAGCTTTGAGAGGTTTCAAGGGCATTTGGTATGATATTTTTGTTGCATTAATTTAAAAAAGATATCGACAATTAAAGGGAGCTGTGGAAATTAGAAATTTATTGCGTATTTATTGACAATTAAACTTTATTCCGAGGGTAGTACATAATGTATATGATGGTTATTGAATACGTTTAATCTCTTACGAGTAGGTATATGACATTCAGTCATTTTCATACAATCAATTGATTGCTCTATCACACTATACGCCCACATTGTCCAGATTGATTGATTGGGCATAATGATCATATATGTGTTGTATATAGAAATGTAGGCTTTACTGTTTACATATTCAAGTTGAGATTAGCTTGGCATAATGTGAGCAGATTTCGTATGATCTACTGAATCCTAAAATGTTTCGCGACATAATTATGCATAAAGAAACATCAATGAAAAAAGTCTTTTACACAAAGTTAACATAAGTTACTAATAGTAACTAGGGTAATAGCCTTGAGTCAAATTCTGAATTTCCGCAAAAAACCTAAAATTATGCTTCCAAAAATATTTTTAAAATAACAATTTGAAATTCATTATTATCAGCCCATTATAACTACTCACTACAAGGCCAGGCGTCCCTTCTTAAAGGAGCTTTAACCCACCGCCCTGCTAGAATGCAAGTTGGTGGGCTTAGGTTGATGTTAACGACCTCTAACAGATGATAGTAGTAGTGACTGGGATCGACAGCTAATGGTAGGCGTCCACAGATCCGCATCGTACGTGTCGGACGCATCGCATCAAACGGATTTTTAATTTTGCGGTAAATAAAATCCGTGCGATGCAGATTAGTGAACGCACTTGAATGACTATATAAGTACAAAGAATACAAAAATCGGTTTGATGTTGATACAAAAATCTGTGAATGCCTACGTTTAGTGTACTCTCTGAGGAACGGAGATGTACGCGTATCCAAATTCTGGGCTGAGACTTATTTTTACTAAAAAATTCTGAAAAGAAAGAAAAATTCAGTATTTTATAACCCTACTCAGGACCCTGTATCGTATTCAAAGCCACATAGGCTAACCACTGGACCTAACGAGATAGTCAAAGGCATTTGAAGTTGTGTAATATTTTACAAACACACTTTCGAAGTATGAAAATTCCAATTTCGTCAGCAAAAGTTATTGTCCATATTTCGTAACTTCAAAACAAAATCTCACACAATAATCTGCTACCCTGCGGGAAACCACTACAGCTTGACACTCGGCTTTCGACAAACTTTAACAGTATTTTATCGTGTCAAAAAGTTCAAGTGGCCACCGTGAAAACAACTTTTATAACGGAACGTTAGGTACGAGATGAGATTTATTTTTTGACATTTCTATTTTATCGAGTAAAAGAATAAAAAAAAAACGATTGAATGATATTTTATTTGTTGTTGCAAATAAAATATATTTATTTATTTATTATTAATAATATTTTTTTACATATTTTTAAAAGTGTGTTGTATTACATTTTGTATTTTAATAACATTTAAAAAAAATAAAAAAGGCCAATTAAATAAATAAGACTAAAAATATTTAAATTAACGGAATAATTTTTCATCCATATTTTTTATGCTTTTTTAATAGTTTTTCCCAGACGAGATGTGTACAATGATGACGCTGTAATTTTTAACTAAAAAACTGTTTTTTGTTCTTTAGACTCTATATGGATTTTTAATTTACTATTTTATAATTCAAGTTACTATTACGACATACTATATAGCTGACATCAAGGCCTACTAAAATAACGGAATGTCAGCCAAACTTCTACGATTTTTAAGTTATATTGATTTTTCTGCAAAATAAAAAAATATCCTTCAGTGCAAATAATCGTACTATGTGCTAAAAATTATTAAACGTTGATTTTATACTAGGTTATTATTTTTTAATAGTTGTTTTTTCTAATAATTTTCTACTTTAAAGTATGCCGTACTATTTACGGGACATCCTGTATACAGAGAAACAGATGACAAATGCACAACAAATTCTGTCAAATTACACAAACGTCTACAAAATGTCTTAACACTAAAGCCCGACTAGCTCTAATAACAACATTTACTTGTGAAAAAGAATATTAAGATTTCAAAAGTGATAAGTTCGAAATTCAATTTTTTATTATTTTTATAAATTTAAAAGATTTTTTTTTAATCAATAAAATTGCCGCCAATTTGCTTCTTATAAATTGACGCAAACGTTAATATGTTTTACAATTAAACTGTAAAAAAGTTAATACGTAAAAGTGTTAAAATTCCAATTAGTTGCGCGACATTTACAAAAGCTGTCCAGTGTCCAAATTGGAATTGAATTTTATTTAGCTACAAGCTCCAATAAAACTTTATACAACAAATCCAATACCAAGTGGGGAGATACTCTTTGACACTTCGTTTAGCGATAAACTGCACACAGTTCTTGAGAACTGGGGATTTTCAAAACATATTTATTTACTTAGAAAGTAAGGGTTGATATAGTATAGGTATAGTGTGAAGACTTTTATAAAAAAAAGGTTCACTTCTTGCTTGCAAATAACTCTTAGCATTATGCCGTCATTTCTGAGCAGTACAGTGGTGAGTACGCGAGCACAGTAGATATACTGTGACGCGAGTGAATGGAATTTCTCAGGTACAAATGAATTACGACTAATTATTATTAATGTACGGCTTTGTTATAGTGTTAAAGATGATTAAAAATAAAGGTGCCGGAATTCGATCATTTATTACTGTACGGCATTTGTGCAATTCCTTTTGTAAACATATACAGATACTTACCCGTAAACTTTACTATTAACGAACTTGTCACAAGCTAATGTAAGTAACTACAAATACTAGTTAAGAATCTGCCAATACTAGTAAATAAATTTAATTCAAATATTTCTCTGTAGTTAGTTAGTTGATCTATAAAATTTCCACTTTTAAGACGAAACTATAACACAAAGTTTTACTTCTGATGATGGAGTTTATAAGCCAATTATAAAACTCTTGCTAATCAAAGCCTTGAACTTTTTTTTAATTAGCTTGAAGTTTATGTTTTATTTGCTATCAAGCTCAAAATTTATTTTTTTACGATTAAACCAAATTAGTAGGGTGCTTTTGACGACTCAATAATCATTAATCAATGTTAATTTTGTTTATTTGAACTAACACTAGCCAGCGATTTCGTCCGCTCCTAGACCTCCTTAATCCAATCCTATCGCGAAATCCGTTCTTAGCGCAAGTCTACTACCTCCCTGCCTAATTTCAATAAGACCTTTCGCTTTAGATTCATTATTATCATCATAATCAACCCATATTCGACTCACTGCTGGGCTCGAGTCTCCTCTCAGAAAGTCGCTCGCTTTAGATTAAAGTTTAATAAAAGTAATGTTGCTAATTTAAGGCCTAAATGAGAGCCTAAACACACTTAGTTCATATTACAGTTTTATTATCTTAACAGGTAATATTTGAACTTCAGTTACGGTTAAATTCAAAGACTACTCGACCGATATTAATAACTCTTTAAACACCAAAAAGCTACACGTTCACAGAATAACAAGGGGTATATTTTATCGCCGTATTCCCATTGGAACCAGAATTACGCAAGTGAAACTATATGAAAGATCGAAACTCGCTTATGTTATAAAAGATAACAGTTTTATTATCGCAATCGTTAGATAAATTTTCTCCAGCAGAGTGCTTTAAATATTAGCATAAGTAGATATCTCGAGAATACTAACCTCTCAGTCGCAGATATACCTAAAGATACTTAAATAAGCTGTCGCTAACACACAGAGTTATTCAAATAAATAAAATTGCTAAGGCAATACTACTGAAGCAGTATGGGGCTTAGATATCCGCCGAAGGCTCGAGATACGTGCGGCATTCAATTAATGTTGTCATGAAGCTCTCTAAATTCCTATTCCTGCGATTCGCAATAGCGATAGCGACTATATTAGTGACTCCGATAGCGACTATGAAAAAAGCGAATATCAAGATTTGCCAAACAAAAGTTCGTGAAGGTCATTCACGAACTTTTATTAGGTAAAACTACAATCGAAATCGAGCCGTGATAGCCCAGTGGATATGACCTCTGCCTCCGATTCCGGAGGGTGTTGATTCGAATCCGGTCCGTGGAATGCACCTCCAACTTTTCATTTTAAGAAATTATATATCACGTGTCTCAAACGGTGAAGGAAAACATCGTGAGGAAACCTGCACGCCAGAGAATTTTCTTAATAATTCTCTGCATGTGTGAAGTCTGCCAATCCGCATTGGGCCAGCGTGGTGGACTATTGGCCTAACCCCTCTAATTGTGAGAGGAGACTCGAGCTCAGCAGTGACCCGAATATGGGTTATTAACGACGACGACAATCGAAACTGACGCAGGCCATAAAGAAAGTTAAAAAATTTATATAACAAACTTAAGATGCATTTAGAAGACGCTACAACGACTGAAAGAAATAAGCAACATGGATATTTTTTCGTAAAAAACTCTCGTGCGAATGAGGGCTTACGTCATCAAAATGTTTGCTCCGCGTTTTCCCAACTTCCAGGAATTTCTTAATAAAACACCGCGTAACCCTTGTGAAATACTAAGTAAAACATTTTACTATTGTTATAATAGACAAGAAAAATTGAGTAAAGGTAGTCGAAAGCTAACATTCCTGTAGGCGGACAATAACTCTAATTCGCTGCTCTATCATAATCTACCATTTGACGGCCTCCGTGGCGCAGTGGTAGGCGCGGTGGATATACAAGACGGAGGTCCTGGGTTCGATCCCCGGCTGGGCAGATTGAGATTTAATTTGTCCAGGTCTGGCTGGTGGGAGGCTTCGGCCGTGGCTAGTTACCACCCTACCGGCAAAGACGTACCGCCAAGCGATTTAGCGTTCCGGTACGATGCCGTGTAGAAACCGAAAGGGGTGTGGATTTTCATCCTCCTCCTAACAAGTTAGCCCGCTTCCATCTTAGACTGCATCATCACTTACCATCAGGTGAGATTGTAGTCAAGGGCCAACTTGTAAAGAATAAAAAAAAAAAAAAAAAAACCATTTCAAAGAATACTCGTAAGTCTACTCTTGTACGCTTTTGTAAAGTCTGCAATAGAAATTCAATTTAGTTGTTACAATAATGCATTTCTGTCGACATTTCGATAACTTTTAAGTATATAAACGCTTAGACGTAGACGTTAAACGTAGAAATTCTTGAACATTTTTATAAGACAAGATTTATGGTCTATATCTGATATTACCCGTATGGTACATAGATTTTGAAAACAGGAAGGAATACAAGGGCTTTTGTAGGCAAAAATAAATCTTAAACTGGATTGAATAGTTTACTTAAGAAGAAAGTTTATTATGAATTCAAGATTTTTCAAGTCACGTAAAGCCCTAATACGCTACGTTTAAGGTGATACATTGGCTACGAGTCATATCAGGTAAACAAAATCAAGATCGGGAGCCACAGAACAGCAAGCATCGGAACAGCAAAACGCCGCGAACGGTGGCATCCTTACCTTGTGGATGTCCAGGTAATTTGAGCTCCTCCATGGCGCAGCGGATTTACAAGACGGAGGTTCTGGGTTCAAACCCCGGCTGAGCCGATTGGGGATTTTTTAATTGTTCCAGGTCTGGCTGGTGGCAGGCTTCGGCCGTGGCTAGTTAGCACCCTACCGGCAAAAACATACCGCCAAGCGATTTAGTCCGGTAAGATGCCGTGAAGAAACCTTATGTGGTGTAGATTTTCATCCTATTAATAAGTTAGCCCGCTTCCATTTTAGATTGCATCATCACTTCATATAATATCATCGAAATGAATGAATAATGAATAATTTATTCTCAAAAGTTATTCAGTTAAGTAATCCAGAAATAGGTATCAAATGAACAAACTAAGTCACCTGCATAATATCGTCGTCGTCGTCATCAACCCATATTCGGCTCACTGCTGAGCTCGAGTCTCCTCTCAGAATGAGAGGGGTTAGGCCAATAGACCACCACGCTGGCCCAATGCGGATTGGCAGACTTCACACACGCAGAGAATTGAGATAATTCTCTCGTATGCAGGTTTCCTCACGATATTTTCCTTCACCGATTGAGACACGTGATATTTAATTTCTTAAAATGCACACAACTGAAACGTTGGAGGTGCATGCCCCGGACCGGATTCGAACCCACACCCTCCGGAATCGGAAGCAGAGGTCATATCCACTGGGCTATCACAGCATAATATAAAAGGTTATTATGGTAGAATTATCAAAGCTCAGAAGTAGGTCGGTAAGTTGATACATTACTGTTACAAACTCCTGAGCTAGATCGCACGCCATAACTTTCAGAGAATATCGAATGCTCAAGTGAGATAATATGATGCGGTATAAACGCTCAAGTTACTAAGTGCTCTGTTAAAAGGTGTTATTCACTCATGATTATAGGTTACTTGGTAAACTATCACAACCCTCATCATGAAGTGCTCTGTTAAAAGGTGTTATTCACTCATGATTATAGGTTACTTGGTAAACTATCACAACCCTCATCATGAAGTGCTCTGTTAAAAGGTGTTATTCACTCATGATTATAGGTTACTTGGTAAACTATCACAACCCTCATCATGAAGTGCTCTGTTAAAAGGTGTTATTCACTCATGATTATAGGTTACTTGGTAAACTATCACAACCCTCATCATGAAGTGCTCTGTTAAAAGGTGTTATTCACTCATGATTATAGGTTACTTGGTAAACTATCATAACCCTCATGATGAAGTGCTCTGTTAAAAGGTGTTATTCACTCATGATTATAGGTTACTTGGTAAACTATCACAACCCTCATCATGAAGTGCTCTGTTAAAAGGTGTTATTCACTCATGATTATAGGTTACTTGGTAAACTATCACAACCCTCATCATGAAATCACCTGATTGACTGTTTGGTTTTGGACAAGTAGTGAAGTATGCGTGGTAGGTCTAAGCCCCATATAATTTCTCCTGTAAGGAGTCCTGGCGTTGTATCAAGATGTTGGATATAGGCTTTCTAAAGTACACTAGCGGACCCGGGCAAACTTCGCTTTCACATATGAGCACTTCTACCCTACCCCTACCCTATTTCACCCTTCACTTACCCTACAATACCCCTATCTTACACGCCAAGTACCAGGTAATAAAAAAATCTGAGCGTAGGAACGAGATAATGTACCACGCAATTTCTAGGACATTGTGGCTATTACTATAATATTAATTAAGTAACAGTAAAAAAACATCTGGTTAGTAACAACTCTTAATAACCCTACTCCTACCCTACCTCAGCCGTACCCTCACCCTACCACTATCTTACCCCTATACTACCCCTACCTTGGGCCATCTACTTGTTAATTAACCATTCCCTGTTCTATATACAGAATAGTTCTTCGCAGCTCTAGCCACATACTATGAATGGCTTAGCAATGCGTCAAAGAATAAACCAGACAGACTTGATGCTTATGTATTGACTGATGTACCTACCTGTTTCTTAGATATAACAACATTCCAAAACAAATTCAAAGCAACCTTCACTTTTATTTAAATAGGATAAAAAGTAGATTGTAAAAGAAAAATAGTATCGAGTTTTCTTTTAATATTTGGGTTAAATGACACAATTGGTTTGATGACTGTTTCCTTTCAACTTTAAACTATTCAATAGCTTTGGCACGAGGTAGGACAAGGCTGTTTAATGTTATTGTAGACATTAGTATAATATTTGGTAATATAACAATATTATGAATACATAATATTGTGTTAATATTGTAAGCTACTCGTATATTATAGGAGAATTCATTAACCATGTGTCTTGTAATCAAATGCTATGTTCTGCTGGCCTATTTACTAATTTGGTCTTATTATCAATCTATTATAATAAACATCAAATCTATTGATAAAAATGTCATTTTGCCTTCTAGGTGATATCCAGTAGTAAGCACCGGATGACATTTTTACATTTTACAAAGTCAACTATCATAGGTACGTCAAAGATAGTGAATTAGCCTGCAGAACGCAGGTGGCAGTCTGTGATTTTTATACATTAAACTAGGACATTTAAATATTTTAGAATTTGAACTATCGTGAGTGTTATTTATTAATTGATCATGAAACACGACTAAAACTCACGTGATATTAGGTCGGAGTATGCCCGACTAGTTTCGAACCCATACCCATTCAAACTCCATGGCTAAGACTCAAACGGAGTTTGGATCGTGCCGCGATGCAAGAACCAGCTCATGACTAAGGGCCCCGTATGGGTTCGAAACTAGTCGGGCATACTCCGACCTAATATCACGTGAGTTTTACCCGTGTTTCATAATCAACTAACATTTAAATATTTTAAAAAAATCTAGCTTTTTAATATTACGTTGGTGATACGACCGTATTAGCTACGTGTACGGCGTAATAGTGAGTTTTGAGCTTAAATCTGCTAAGCCCACACTACTGCAAAGTAGTACATGCAATAAAATTACCTCAGAGCGCAAGTGGGCGGACTATTGGAGATTAGGCCAAGTCTGCATGTGTAGTGGAACTAACGTGGGCGTTCATTCCCTTTCACAGCCGCTCAATAACTGCAGTTTATGTCAATGAGATTTTGTGTGAATCTAGCTTAATGGCGCAATTAGAATTTAACGCTCGTAACACATGTTAATGGCGCTGTTTCAATAAACTACTGGCTCGTGCTAGAATAATAAAATATATTATGAATGAAAATTCAATGTACTCTCCTAACACCTTCTAATATTTAATTATATATATACTACCTGATACTCGCGATTTTGTCCGCATAAAATTAAGATTTCCGTAAATCGTGTCCATTTCAAATTTCAGCTAAATCCATTTAGTGAAACAGTAACAAATATTCAAACCATCCATAACAAACATCATAACCATCAGCTTTTCACAAATCTCGCGGGAATCATCGAGAAGAATTTACGTTGATATTAGATGATAACCAGGGTCTGATAATGGAAAGGTGGCAATAGAAACTTCGCAGTTAAGCAACGCAAATACATCTAGTTTGGGCTCGTTTAATTTATCTTGACGATTACTTTGATACTAGGTAGTGACCAGGGTCTGATGTTGGTGCTGGAAGGTAGCAATAGGAACTTCGCAGTTAAACAACGCAAATACATCGAGATTGAGCTCGTTTAATTTGCTTCGACGAGTACTTTGATACTAGGTATTAACCAGGGTCTGATGATGGAACTGGAAGGTGGCCATAGGATCTCAGCAATTAAACAACGCAACCCCATCGAGTTTGGGCTCGTTTAATTCGCCTTGACGAGTACTTTCATACTAGATAGCTATTGTCTAATTAGTTAATTTTATTAACAAATATTAAGGCTCGTTTTTAAAAAAGACTTATAATAGTAGACTTATTTAGAAGTTGGTTCAAAATAAAACTTCTCAATACAGATGCCGTAGGTAGCAGAAAGTTTACTTATGTCTATAAAGTCTTTCGCTTTATAAAAGTATCAACGTCTTCAAATATACCTTCTTTAAAAACTGCAATAACGAATCGCCACAGTCAACTGGCTCTGAGCCAAAACAAAATCAACCTCCATTCGGCCGCTACGTCTACAACTCGTAACCCCTTGTGAGTGAATGTTTAAACACAAACAACCAAAATCTACTATTTTGTTTTACCTTTAACTGGTGATCTTTGCTTTTGAAAATGGAATTGCTAACAATTAACTATAAAAATATGTTATATCCTGTTTTGTTAACTGTTTGTCTCAGAATAAAGAAAACTCCAGAAGGTATGATCGCGCTTAAGAATGAAGCTGTTAAAATTACTCTTTTTTCGAGTAATTTAACGAACAAGCGATACTTAAGTCACACTGTGTATGCCTTGTTGTGTAACGTGCAATTTTTGGACACAATATGTGCTTTATAATGACGGCTGAACGTGGTTTCTAGTGTTTTCTGTATTCTGAGATATGTTAATCGTGTTATGGGTCATCGTTATCAACCCATATTCGGCTCACTGCTGAGCTCGAGTCTCCTCTCAGAATGAGAGGGGTTAGGAAAATAGTCCACCACGCTGGCCCAAAGCGGATTGGTAGACGTCACACACGCAGAGAATTAAGAAAATTCTCTGGTTTGCAGGTTTCCTCACGATGATTTCTTTCACCGTTTGAAACACGTGATAGTTGATTTCTTAAAATGCATACAACTGAAAAGTTTGAGGTGCATGCCCCGGACCGGATTGAACCCACACTCTCCGGAATCGGAGGCAGAAGAACGTGATAACCGTAATAGCCCAGCCCAGTGGGGTTAGTTGGGTATGGAACCCTAATTAGAACTTTAAACCTGGCTCACCCACAATATTTTAAAAGACCTATATCGCGTCAAAATGCGAAAATTTTTCGAGTAAAAATGGCCTCTTGATGTTGTTTTTTTTTTAAATAAGTATAAAATAGAAGAAGCAAAGAGGCGTTGTGTGCACTACAAACAAAATAAATACTCATCAAAACTATAACTTGATTTGATTGATAAAATAAAAAGCTTCCCAAAAATCGATTCAGCTTTAACGAAAATACAGCGATATCACGAAAAATCGGCGTATTGTAATAATAACCATCCCATTTTGGAATTCTGTTGAATTCGAACGCTCAACTTGTTCATGTCATGTTGTCAGTTTAATTATGTTTAAGTATTGGTTACTATATAATTGGCTTGAATTTACGCATTTCGCCTTTGTGAAATGCTCCTGATAATATACACTGTCATGCTGGAAATTCAGAGTTCATTTTAATGCCCTCAATAATTTGTTCCATTTATCACGATATAAAGAGAAAATTTGTATATTAAAGAATCACTTTTCTGTCCGTTCTTCCGTCTGTCTTTTCATCTGTGATTATCTGTTGTCGTTTGTTTTATACTGCCACAGAGTTACATCTGCGCGAGAGTAAATAAAATGTACCCTCTCCTCGCTGATTGTGAAACTTTCCATTGGTTAAAGAATTTTTAAATCGGTATTATAGTTTAGGTGTTCAAGTGTAACAAACAAACTTACAATCGCAGTTGAACAAATTATACTAATATTATAAAGATATTGTTTGTTTGTTTGATAGAACGCGCTAATCTCAGGAACTACTGGTCCGATTTGAGAAATTCTTTCAGTGTTAGATAGCCTATTTATCGAGGAAGGCTATAAACTATATATTATCCTCGTATTCCTAAGACAACGAGAACCACGCGGGTAAAACAACCCGGTGTCAGCTAGTTGTTAATAGTTTCTTTTCTGATAATTTTGCAGCAATTTTCCTGATGGTGTGATCTCATTAAAACCTCCCAAAGCGACTAACTGACGGATCCTTGTAAGATTTAATGAAACGCATGTTTGAATTGGTCAACCTCCCACTAGGTGGGCCGAGGACATCAAGCGAGTTGCAGGAAGCCGCTGGATGCTGGCGACTCAAGACCGTTGTGCTTGGATGTCCATGCAAGAGGCCTATGTCCAGCAGTGGACGTCTATCGGCTGTTAATGATGAAATAATGATGATGGCTTATTAATAGTAAAATAACGGCTTATTGAGAGTGTGAGGTGACTCGATTCGATTCTACTCGTTCATAGCAAACAAGTGGAATTCAATTTTTCACAAATCCCTCGGGAACCATAGATTTTTCCGGGATGAAAAGTAGCCTGTGTTAATCCAGAGTATTATTTATCTTCGTTGTAAATTTTAGCAATATCGGTTCAGTAGTTGCGGCGTTAAAGAGTAACAAACATCCAAACATACTTCCAAACAAACTATCGCCTTTATTTCATGCGGTGTTTAAAGAAGAAGAAGAAGAAGAAATATACTTTATTGTACATTAAAAACAAAAATAAACAATAACTTATAATAACACTTAGAAACTAATGTACAAATGGCTGTTTACCTATAAATAGATTTGCGTTTTATCTTTCTGCTTCCTGCATTTATGTTTAATGTTACTATTTGTATGTCTGTTGGTAGACCAAATAAAGAGAAAAATAATAATAATATTAGTAGGATAGTACAGAAAAACTACCAATATTTAATTGCTTAAAACCGTACTCATTTAGGTACCAAAAGTGGCGTATGTTACTCCGCATAACACTAGCTCGTATTATATTTGCTAGTTTCCCATTTACGACTTCGAAGGCAAACGCGAAAACTAAATATAACACGAAAATCAAGCTTAAACACCAAAATCGAATTTCAGAGTTGGTTTACTTTTCGTTACCAACTTGGGTTTACTTTACCTCGGTTCAATCGACTCGTTTGCGATATTATAACAACTCGGCTAAATCCTGCAACAAGTAAACAAAACAATTCTAGAACGAAATATTATAACAACTTGCGATATTATAACTACTCGGCTAAATTCTAAATCAACTTAACAAAATAATACTACAACTAAATACAACAACTTCATTTAGGTACCCCTGGCATGTTGGTAACTGACTTCAAAGACGAAGGAATACAACGCGTACAATTGACAAATATTCGCCTTTATTTTGTTTTGGCTTTTCTTTTATTTACCCATTTTTTTTTTGTTTTAAGGGAATGGTTTTTTACTACAAGTTACCCCTTGACTCACAATCAATCTCATCTGATAGTAAGTGATGATGCAACTCAAGATGGAGCGGGATAACTTGTTAGGAGAAGGATGAAACCCACATTCCTTTCGGTTTCTTCACGACATCGTACCGGAACGCTAAATCGCTTGACGGTACGTCTTTGTCGGTAGGGTGTTAACTAGCCACGGACGAAGCCTCCCACTAGCCAGACCTAGACCAATTAAGAAAACCTCAATCGGCCCAGCCTGGGATCAAACCCAAGACCTCCGTCTTGTAAATCCACCGCGCCACGAAGGCCATCCAATCAAAATCTAAAAAATAATCTCACTCTCAACATCTCATGAAATTAGATGGAAATTTG
The DNA here is from genome assembly GCF_947172395.1 of Bicyclus anynana. Classification (NCBI taxonomy): domain Eukaryota; kingdom Metazoa; phylum Arthropoda; class Insecta; order Lepidoptera; family Nymphalidae; genus Bicyclus; species Bicyclus anynana. The sequence goes on along the minus strand of NC_069104.1, from coordinate 10,237,281 downwards.
TTTCAAACCCTAACTTGTCTTCAAATAAAAAAGGGAATGCTTCCAAAGGGCTTTTGTAATAATGGGTTCCGTAGTTTAGTTGTAAAACCTATGTATCCTAGGAAACGAAATTGCGTAAGTACTGAAGTGCCTAGTGGCACTTTGATACTGTGACGATCACGTTAACGTAAACGCGAATTTCTAAGGAATTGAAACAGCGCCATCTAGTGGCACTACTGCACAAGTGTTTCAAATCCTTACAATTCGCGTTTACGTTAACGCGAAAGTAACAGTATGAAAATAATGAAAACTCCCACTAGTCACTCTCTTTGATTTGTACACTTACTTAGACTTAGTCTAATTTTATGATCCGTCCGTCATCAACCCATATTCGGCTCACTGCTGAGCTCGAGTCTCCTCTCAAAATGAGAGGGGTTAGGCCAATAGTCTACCACGCTGGCCCAATGCGGATTGGCAGACTTCATACACGCAGAGAATTAAGATAATTCTCTGGTATGCAGGTTTCCTCACGATGTTTTCCTTCACCGATTGAGACACGTGATATTTAATTTCTTAAAATGCACACAACTGAAAAGTTGGAGGTGCATGCCCCGGACCGGATTCGAACCCACACCCTCCAGAATCGGAGGCAGAGGTCATATCCACTGGGCTATCACGGGCTATTTTATGATCATAACATTTAAAATACTTGTTATTGCAAGAGCTGTATGGTTTGTAACCGCATATAAATCGATCAATTTATAGAGCAAGATGTTCTTTTTTTTTTAGTGCCGTAAGTAATCTTTATGAAACCGGTATTTTTTTTAATGAAAGTATATTATTTGGAGTACCTATTCCCTTTACTTTTATAAAAACACATAAAATAAAAGAATACAAAAACATCATAATATATTTTTCCCAGTGAAAACATTGCTATTTTTCGTTGACCCAAATTACTCGAAAGTAACATCGGCAAAGCCGCGACAAAAAATAATTTTACGGCCCAATACACGAACAAAAATTTGCTACGTAACGAAATATTTAAGGTATATTATGGAACAGCTGAATATTTTTTTTCATCGCATTTTTACGGCCTCCGTAGCGCAATGGTATGTGCGGTGGATATACAAGACGGAGGTCCTGGGTTCGATCCCCGGCTGGGCAGATTGAGATTTTCTTAATTTGTCCAGGTCTGGCTGGTGGGAGGCTTCGGCCGTGGCTAGTTACCACCCTACCGGCAAAGACGTACCGCCAAGCGATTTAGCGTTCCGGTACGATGCCGTGTAGAAACCGAAAGGGGTGTGGATTTTCATCCTCCTCCTAACAAGTTAGCCCGCTTCCATCTTAGACTGCATCATCACTTACCATCAGGTGAGATTGTAGTCAAGGGCTAACTTGTAAAGAATAAAAAAAAAAAAAAAAAATTTCATTTCATACTCAACATACCTAAGGCCAGATTCATGTAGCTATACCGTGTGAATCTACTGTTTATGGTCCTGCACGTGTTTTTACAGTATCATCATCATCATTATATCAGCAGATGGATGTCCACTGCAGGACATAGGCCTTTTGTAGGGACTACTATCGCGTTAACGTAAACGCGATAGTAACAGTATGAATTTACAAACGTTATATGTAATTGAAACAGTTGTGCAGTAGTGACACTAGTTTGCGCTGTTTCAACTCTTTAGAAATGCGCGTTTACGTCAACGCGATAGTAACAGTATCAAACTGCCACTAGGCCCTCTGAATAACAGAATGGCTTCACACACTCAGAGAATAGAGAAAATTCTCAAGTATCGTGATAGTTACTATACTACGTTATAAAAATACAATATACGATTTGATGAAATAAAAGTAATAGTCTCCGTGCTTAACCGGGGACGGACGGACAGACAGACGGACATGGCGAAACTTTAAGCATTCCTTGTGGACTATGGAACCCTTAAAAATCGGGCTTAGCTCGGCCACTGAAATAACACTACGCATATTAAACGCAAACATCAAACAATGTAACAATCTCAACAAGAAAACATCAAAGGACTTACGTACGAGTATCATCAAGTCTCTCTCAGTACCTCCAAGCTATTTGCATACTCATTTGTCAGCCAACATGTCTTGAACATGTGCACTTAAGAAAATTACAATCATAAGGAGGGAAACTTGTTTTGACGTTTTTAGAGTTCCGTAACCAAAAAAAAGAAAAGGAAACCTTTGTAGGACTACTTTCGTTGTCCATCTGCCTGTCTGTTAATACATTTTTTAACCGCCATGTATAGGTGACGTGTCTGTCTGTCTGTCAGTCTGTCTGTAGCTGCCGAACGGATGAAGTGATTTCAATGTAGTTTTTTTTTTTGTATTAAATGTGACTTATGCGAGTGTTCTTAGACATATTTGAAGAAAATCGGTTGAGCCGTTTAAAAGTTGTGGGGGTGAAAGTGGGGAATAAAAACCGAAAGTCTGCAAATACTCGAGTAGGGTCTCAAATGAAAGCGCACTGAAAAAAAATATTGATGATTTAATCGAGTGTGTCATATAGAAATAGAAATATACAATTTTTCTTGATCTGGCTCACGATAGAAAGAATTTCTGACATAAAAAATGTCTTTATTCTAGATAATTTCATGCCATTCGGGGGGTTTTCAAAATTTTTTATTTTGTATAATCTTGGAAAGTTGTGAATGACATATATTTTTTAACCATATTAAATATACTTTCAGTATTTTAATGTAATAGTGTAGGTCCCTGACCTCACAAAATTTGAAAATAATCAGGCATTATTGGATATAAAGGAGAAAATCCGAATAGCGTTAATTTATAGTTACTTTCAAAAAGAAAACGTTTTTCAAACGTAATATTATTGAAGATAAATAATATGTACGAGTAGTAAATGCCATATTAACAATCAATTACAATTTTGTTCTTAGCAAGGAGTTTCGTTATTTCGAAGTTTATGATGTTAAACTTATTTAGTTACAAATTTATTCGGAACACTCAATACCGAGTCTGAAAACTCGCGCTTGGCCGGTCTTCTTATAAACTTTTGCAACTTCAACTTATTTTTTCGCACGCAACGTTTTATTATTCTAATCCGGGTTTCTGCCAATTTAGCGGGGAGCTAATTTATACCACCGGGATATTGCGTAACTTCGTTGCAATATGGAAAGAAAGAAATGAGAAAGGATAAAATTTACCCCTCTTTTAGAAACTAAAATTAAAAAGAAAGAAGGAATTGCGGTGGAACCGTCGAGGTCAGAAATAAAATTAATTTACGGCTGAGCAATATTGTGGGATTTTAAAATGGACGCCAAACGTAATAATATAAATCGTCTGAAATAATAAAATAGTATAATTTTAATTAATTTAAAACCCGGACAAGTGCGAGTTAGGTTGGCTGACTGAGAGTTCCGTAAGTATGATTTTTATTGATCTTTCAGGAATCGAATGAAACTTTAATGTTATTATTTATAATTTTTTCTTGTATTTGTGGCTTATAACAAAGTTACTTGTTACAAAGTTACAACTTCATGGGATCGTAGACCTGAGTATACGGTTTAAATTTTGACTTAATCTGTAGAACTCCAGCAAGTTCTATATTAGAACGGGTATCCAAAGCTGCTCTAATAGGATTTTACCAAATTTAGCTAAGCAAGGTGAACATGTAGGAGTTTTCGTTTAAGGTTCGCTGCTCAGGAGTTCAAGTGAAAGACACGATTCTTTAATCAGAATGTAATTGCTCAACTTGTCCATTCGCTTGCGGGTGATAGGCTGTAGTATGTATTCTTGTGATTCCCCATCTTTCCATCAGGACGTTGAAAAGTGCTGATTCGAAATTCGATCCTCTGTCGCTGCTGAGCCTTAATGGGACTCCGAAACGACTTATACAGTTCTCGTATAGCGCTTGTGCAACAGTTTCTGCAGTGACTTCTTGTACTGGTATTACTTCCGGCCACTTGGTGCATCGGTCAATTATTGTGACGCAGTACTTGTAGCCGTTTGACAGCTTGAGGGCTTCGATGACGTCAACGTGAATATGTTCAAAGCGCTGAGAAGACGGGCAGGCGGACGGCGACGTGACGTGATAGGACGAGTTTCACGCAGTCGTAAGTATGTAGTTAGGTAAGGTAAGTATAGGTGAGTATTCTAGCACCTATAAACACCACGAGCAGAGAAGTGTTATTCGATTGTCAAGGAATTCATAAACCCTACATTCATTGGTCACAAGTCCAGAACTCTGCTCGAAGATTTCCTCTTTGCCACGCGATGGACCCGGCACCCGCACGGTGAATCAAGGAATGCTGAGATATTCGTCTATCTATGGAATCTCGAAATAAAGGTCCTCGACAGACATACAGTTGGTGAACAAAGTTTGTCAGCCCATGTTCCTACCAACCACAGATTAAAGAATAATAGGCAAATATAGCGCACGTCAGTACGATACGAAGCGTCGCATCAGTTTTCAATTATTAATTATTCTTAATTATTCAAGAAAAATAGCGTCTTATTTTTTAAATAATTTACAAAAACTTTGAAATACAAATTTTAAAAAAAGTTTGTATATGCCGATGTCAAGGAGACGCGAGACATTTGTTTTTTTTTATGGTTTTCACCGGCTTTACCACGCTGCTTGTAAAGATTCATTCTGGATCATCTTTATTCTGTGTTTGTAAAAAACAAATGTATATATTATGTAACTTATACATTTTTTTTGCGAGTTTCTAATTATTTCATCATATTCTTCAATAACAAAATTATTCAAGAATAGGTAACAAATTAAAGGGTCCACCTAACACAATTGCCAACAGACGGCTGACAAAGGTAACCTTGGTCGTCAGAAGCTCTCCTAACCAAGTTTATTCAATTAATGAATTAATTAATGATAGTTTACTCACGAAAATGACGGTTCAATAGGGTGGTATTCTTACAATAGCGGCCTATCTACAAATATTTTAATAACACTGCTGTTTATAGTAAAGGTTGCAAAAATGTTCATGTTTTAAAAAATATTTTTAACTTTCCCTAGGATGTGGACTACGTTAAAAAACTCATTTTTTCGAAATAAGGAAAAACTGTTTTCAAAATCATATCCATAAATATTTGCCTTTTCTTACTGATTTCAAAATCATATCAATCTGTAAAGTTTCATGTATTAATATGCTCGTAATATGTGTATTGAAAACTTATAAAAAATAAGGATTTTTAGTTAGTACTTTAGTTTTGCAGCGAAAGTAAGCTATTCTTTTTTGTTAAACTTATGGAATATCTGCCTAGCTTTCGTTTTTCCTACAATCTATAGCATGGATAATTTCACATCACTAAGATTAGAATTCGGCTGTATATTTGCTTAAAATGAGGCATGATTGCAGCAAAGTGTTAGTGTATATAGTTTTTATATTTATAGACGTATCGAATACCATTAGAATGATTGACCAGTTCTTACAAGTTACAACTACTAAAGCAGAGGGGATGTAACACTACTATTAAATCCACTCCAGAGTGATATTGAACATTCTTTAGAAAAAAGAAACGCTTAACACGTTGTCTCAGAACAAAAGTTACAAATTTATTCATACAATTTCGTGATTACTCGACAATAATTATAAAAGAGTTTCCTCTTTTTTTTGTTTTTCCGTATTTAACCATACGTCCATAATAATTTTTCTACTCTTATTATTATACGTCCAGTGAAGTAAAAAACATCAAATTTACTTTACTTTACTTGGCACTATCATGACTCCCTTTGGAGTCATTGAACAGGGTATGTTTATTTACCAGCTCGATTTCAGGATTTATAGCAAGTTCGTTTATGACACTCCCATGATATGCGGGCGACGGGAGGAAAGGACTACGCGGGTATGAAGTAGTGCGCGCGGGGTATCGCTACCCCCCGTCCCGGCCAGTGCGGACCATTGCCAAGCTATAATTCCAGGACCTCATAATCCGAAGCCACAAAGACCAACCGACAATTCAGTCCTCGGGTTAAACCAAACAATTAAAATATTGGTTCAACGAATGTTTTCAACACTGAAAGCTTTAACCGCATAATTTAACTCTTGAATAAAGATAGAGTCTGCTATAACCAGACTAACCTCATTTTTAAGTTAAGATATTAAATAAATAAACAAAAAAAATACGTGTCGCATTTGGGGTCTGCCGCGGTAAAGCTATTCTTATCAATTTATGCAATTATAATTATTTATGCAGATTTTCTTTCTTTAGAAAATAATAAAATATATTTAAATAAAAAAAAGTAATTCGCTAATTTAACAGGCTTTTTCAAAGGGTTACCGCAAATTTAAGTGACTGGCGACTGGTGACATGGTTTTATATTACGTAGAAAATATTAAAAAATACGCTTTATACTTAGCCTTGAAAGCAATTCTGCCACTACAGTCCAAACAACCTAATTGGCTATCGTAACCTTGGGTTGCCAAAATATAAGTAAGTACCTACCTATTGCGTTTTATTAATACTGGGGTAAAATTATAGCTGCTTCGAGTTTATAAAGTACACTACAATAATGAAGATCAATATTAGTAATATGTAGGTGGATTTCGGATTTTCAAAAGGTAACCCGATAGAACGCGAGCTGGACTCATCGCCCCTGATACCTGTGGTAACTGTATTTTATAACTACTTAGCCGCACTAGATAATAATAATGAACTTCTTAATCATAAAGGTGCTTGGAGGCCATTGGATCAGCTTCCACCTTCACACAGGAAATAAAAAAAAAATGTAACTATTACAACTTTTGTAAATTATAAAATACCTGATTTTTTTAAGGAGCAAGTAATAAAGCTCTGCTCAACAGAACCTTCCGAAACGGTGGTAGTCTTTACAAATAGTCAAACTTGACGTTTCAAAAGTGCTTGAAAACTAAGCCTACTTGAAATAAATGAAATTTGATTTTGATTTTGTTTGGTAGGAGCATATAGGCTGAAAATTTCAGCCTTCGTGACATGAGGTAGGTCTGACTATGGCAGGCTATTAGTCCAATACAAATACCTGTCAAAACATTTCACATGGGCATTATTCAATTTAATGCCTGAACACTATCCGACCGATTTGATTTCCAGTCGAATGGAATTCAACATCGAATATTATTGTAAAACACTGTAACAATTATCTTTGTTTGCACTGTTTATTTTATCAGCTATTATATACATTGCAGCTTGAATACCATTTATATTATAATGCAGAAAATCATAATTACTGACTATGATCATTTTTGATCAATTTACTCGTACAACCGAGAGTCGTGATAGCCCAGTGGATATGACTTCTACCTCCGTTTCCGGAGGGTGTGGGTTCGAATCCGTTCCGGGGCATGCACCTCCAACTTTTCAGTTGTGTGCATTTTAAGAAATTAAATATCCTGTGTCTTAAACGGTAAAGGAAAACATCGTGAGGAAACCTGCTTTCTTAATTCTCTGCGTGTGTGAAGTCTGCCAATCGCATTGGGCCAGCGTGGTGGACTATTGGCCTAACCCCTCTCATCTTGGGTGGAGACTCGAGCTCAGTAGTAAGCCGAATATGGGTTTATAATGATGACTCGTACAACCCATGTAGTAGATATATAATATTATATTATTTGTTTATAGCAGTCTTCAAAATTAACAAAGGCCGCTTTAGCGATAAAGCATCCTTTGCAAGCTATCCGTAGTTTTAAGTTATTTTTTTTGTTATTTTGGTTTTCTTTTTGTACAACATAGTTGCAAAGCAATCAATGCAAAGAATTTTAAATATAAAAAAATACGACTGCCACGTTGGTTCAGTGATTAACCTATGTGACTACAGATAATAAGGTCCTGAATTCGAGTCAAGAGTCGCTCGAACCGAAATACAGTGCGGTTCAATTTCGGTAACAATTTTCAGCCCTGAGCCGGGTCTAAGGTTCTTATTCTTTCTCCTATAAGGAGGATGGCCTGGCCCTATAGTAGGCCATAATAATAGGCTAATATTGTTTACGAGTATACCCAAGTGGACGCCGCGTCGTAGCCTTAATCAATACAACATTTCACTGTCACCCCGATCAATTTACTCCTTCAAAAAGTCAAAGTCATACGCCCTGGGATCGAGCAAAACATTGATCTTAACATCCTTCGAACATGATGGGTAAAGACATAAAGCCTTAAAACGTATGATCAATATGGAGTTATTCTCTAAAACACTAAACTCGTCGTTGAATGTTTTCAATGTTGACGATCGCTATAAGCTTATTACATATAACTGGATTGATGGTAAGTGATGATGCAATCCAAGATGGAAGCGGACTAACTTTTTAGGAGTAGGATGAAAATCCACACCCCCTTTCGGTTTCTACACGACATCGTACTGGAACGCTAAATCGCTTGGCGGTTCGTCTTTGCGACCAATTGCAGACCTAGACCAATTAAGAAAACCTCAATCAGCCCAGCCAGGGATTGAACCCAAGATCTCCGTATTGTAAATTTACCGCGTATACGCAACGCAATGCATCTTAAATTGATCAAATCGTAGTGGCAAGATAACTTGTAGTTTAATATTAACAACCCAAATTCGAAACATTGATGAGCACGAGTCTCCTTCAGTAGGTATAAGAATGTCTAGGCTAATAGTCCAACACGCTAGCCCAATCACAGTTTGGCAGACTTCACTCATGTAGAGAATTCTCAGGTGCAAAATCATATGCAGTTGGAGATGCATACCCCGGATCGAATTCGAACCTGCGCCTTCTGAATCGATGGCAGAGGTCATGCCCACGTTTACTTACACGTTTTTTAGATAGTTAATTGAATATATTTGTCGCTGAATAACAATTATATAACTTCAAATATAATATAGGACGAATATTTTACATGTGAACAATATCATCGACTATATTGCAAATAAATAAAAGAACAGTGTTGTATTTCGTCGCTGCGTCAACGTTGTAAGGATACAATATGCGCTTTGAGAATAGTACAACAAAACCTGACACGTACATCGTAATACAGACAGATAAAGACGTATGTACATTGGGCACGAACTACTCGTTCTATTCGTTGGAGTGCGATCGAACATGGATTCGTCATATCTGCGATGGAGTTGTTCGTCGTAAAACCTTTGTCTTATCTCTACCAATAGCAGTGAATGTAGAAATGTTTTCTACAGTTCGTTCGCTCTAACATAATTTTGCTTTAAAAATCCGCACTTCGTTTTCGGAATAAAAATCTATACCTACTAATATTAAATCTGAAGGGTTTGTTTGATTGAACGCGCTAATTTCAGGAACTACTGGTCCGTTTTGAAAAATTCTTTCAGTGTTAGATAGCCCATTTATCGAGGAAGGCTATAGGCTATATTTTATCCCCGTTTTCTTACGGGAACAGGAACCACGCGGGTGAAACCGCGGAGGTGTCTACTAGTTCTGAATAAAATCAACATGCAATATCACTAGTACGCCCATATCTAGGTTACCGGTATATTTTGAGTAATAATAGCTACCTTGTTGGTTCAATGCCTATGTGGCTTACGGGCCACTGCACGAGTAGCGTGGGAAGTATCAAGGGAAGTAGGCAGAGAAGTCGTGCTTCATTTATGCCACTCATCCTGCCCACCGCTTCCTATTTTGGTGATGCGATTATTTGTGCGAGTAGAGCAGTGTGTGGGCATACAGAGCAAGATCGCGGCAGAACGAGCAGCAACGCGAGGAGCATTGTCCGGCTGCGGCATTATATCTATTACTAGATTCGAGTCCTGGTAATGAACTTTTCTTTCTTACAAAGAAATCTCAATATTTCTTTTTTATTCTCTACTTCTCTCTCTTCTCTTAGTTAGCCCTTGACTACAATCTCACTTGATGGTAAGTGATGACGCAATCTAAGATGGAAGCGGGCTAACTTGTTAGGAATAGGATGAAAATCCACACACCTTTCGGGCTCTACACGACATCCTAAAGAAATCTCAGTAGAAACTTGAAATTGCGACCAAGTCTTAGAACCATAGGTCATCACTGGCAACACACACTGTTCGAAGACTTTTGTCTTCAGGCACTGAAGAATTTCGGACGAAAAGATATCACTAACTGGACTATAAATAGATGGAAATGAAATAGGGCCCGAAAGTTTACATTGATTTCCACGCAGACGAAGTTGCAGGCGTCCGCTTGTACATAATATGTACGGTACACAATAGTTGGTAACTCAAAAAAAAAATCAAAAATTCATTTATTTCAAGTAGACTCAGTATACAAGCACTTTTGATACGTCAGTTGACTATTTGTAAAGATTCTACCACCGGTTCGGAAGGCAGATTCTGCTGAGAAGAATTGTTCTTTTTAAAAAAAATCATACAATAATATTATAATTACAATTCATGACATTACAATTTCTTATAGTTTTACTTCCTGTGTGAAGGTGGAAGCTGATCCAACGGCCTCCAAGCAACTTTATCATTAAGGAACTCATCGATGGTGTAGTAACCTCGACTAAGCAAATGTTTTTTAACACATTGCTTAAAGCTATGCATTGGCAGGTCCATCACAGTCTTGGTAATCTTGTTATAGAAGATTACACCTAAACCTACAAAAGATTTTTTTACTCTTTGGAGACGATATGCAGAAATAACTAACTTATGCCCGTGTCTAGTAAGACGTGGGTTTAAAATTCCTATTCGTTTGTACAAATTAACTACCTTCCAAGTAGTCCTAAATACAATACGGTAAACTACTACGTTATAATTATCATAGCCACGCCTACGAAAACTAGTGTAATAGGTTTGGTAGGTACCTACCTACTTTCTTCGTAATAATTTACGTAAACTGTAACCAGTTTTGAGTCAGTATATTAACTGTTATGCTTGATTACTTTTACTAATATAATAACCGTGAAGAGCCGTGATAGCCCAGTGGATGAAAGTGGCAGTGACCTCTGCCTCCGATTCCGGAGGGTGTGGGTTCGAATCCGGTCCGGGGCATGCACCTCCAACTTTTCAGTTGTGTGCATTTTAAGAAATTAAATATCACGTGTCTCAATCGGTGAAGGAAAACATCGTGAGGAAACCTGCATACCAGAGAATTATCTTAATTCTCTGAGTGTGTGAAGTCTGCCAATCCGCATTGGGCCAGCGTGGTGGACTATTGGCCTAACCCTTCTTATTCTGAGAAGAGACTCGTGCTCAGCAGTGAGCCGAATATGGGTTGATGACGACGAATATAATAACTATTATAGTTTGGGTCTAGGCTTAAAATATTATTGACCACACTGCTCAGACTTTGTGTAATTTGAACTCAGAATGAGAGGGGTTATGACAATATTCCACCAATTTCATTCATTCACTGGAGCTCGTGATATTTAAAATAGAAATTAAATATCACGTGTTTCAATCGGTGAACGAAAACACCGTGAGGAAACCTGCACACCAGAGAATTATCTTAATTCTCTGCGTGTGTGAAGTCTGCCAATCCGCATTGGGCCAGCGTGGTGGACTATTGACCTAACCCCTCTCATTCTGAGAGGAGACTCGAGCTCAGCAGTGAGCCGAATATGGGTTGATGACTAGAGCTCAGCAGTGTGCCGAATAGGGATTGATAATGATGAAGTACCTTTTCCAAACTATTTGATAACGTTAGTTGTATGATTATTTTGTAAAATAAAAAAATTACAATCTAATATTGCAGATTCGCTTGAGAAAGATAATATTTAAAACCAGCAAACTAGCTCACTAACTTTGACGTATGTTAGTTGACATATACGAAACTAGCTGACGCCGCGCGGTTTTACCCGCGTGGTTCCCTTTCCTGTAGGAATACGGAGATAATATATAGCCTATAGCCTTCCTCGATAAATGGTCTATCTAGCACTGAAAGAATTTTTCAAATCGGACCCGTAGTTCCTGAGATTAACGCGTTCACTCGTTTCGTTTGACATCAAACAAACAAACACTTCAGCTTTTTAATATTAGTATAGATTGAGATTCTTTGAACACAATAACTAACTAACATAACAAATGGCAACCGGTTCCTACTGACAACCCTTCGTGGATCATACAGTAGGCATTGACCGACTTCAAAAAAAAGTAGGAGGTTCTCAAATCGAGTCTTGTGTGTTGTGTGTCTGTTGTGTTAATTTAAGCCGTTTCTGAAAGTCCACTGTCTGAAAAAATTACATCTTTATGATAAGTAATTTTACACGGCTTGAATTAATACATCATTGGGTTAGCACCGCCTTCAAATTGATCAGCAGGTAAGCAACAACAAAGCAGCAGGAACACCATAATTATGATTTTCTTTTTCGCTTTTTAGTTTATTCGGTACGTTTTATGTTTTTGAAGTCGGTTGAATTTTTTTTATTATAACTTTAATAGGTTAATAGCAAAGACCAAAATAATGAATAGACCTAGCAGTTAACCATGTCAGACAATTTTTAAGAGGCATTATAATATTCCTTTTAAAGGAAAAATTATGTAACGATTTTCCGGTTGATTCTTTGGGTGTTTCCTCGCCGAGTTCTCAATATGTTAGATAAAATATCATCATTATCATCATATCAGCCGATGGACGTCCACTGCAGGACATCGGCCTTTTGTAGGAACTTCCAAACATCACGATACTGAACCACCTGCACCCAGCGAATCCCTGCGACTCGCTTGATGGCGTCAGTCCACCTGGTGGAGGGTCGACCAACACTGCGCTTTCTAGTGCGAGGTCGCCATTCCAGCACTTTGGGACCCCATCGGCTCTTCGCACTATATACCTACCCCGCCCATTGCCACTTCAACTTCGCAACTCGTTGAGCTATGTCAGTGACTTTGGTTCTTCTGCGGATTTTATCTGATTAGATCGTGAGCATGATCGAATCAGATAAAATGAGGAGATAAAAGTCATATTCACTTGGCTATCACGGCTCCACTGAGCATTCGTGTAGATATAGGTACGTTATATAAAATCTACTCATTTTACAACAATTCATATGTGTTGATTAGTATCAACACATATGAATTGTTGTAAAATGAGTATGACCAGTTAAGTAAATGTTTTTTTTAATAAACATTTGAATGGCTCAGGAAATTAGAAAAATCCCAACGGAGCAGCCTAAAACACGAAACAATAGAAATTACTAATTACGTTTACGTTTATGTACTGTCCACGCATTAATTGTCCAGCGGGTCAACTGGTGTAAGTAATTATTAATTTTCAAGATATAAATCAGTTGAATATAAGAGTAATGGAAACAATCAAAATATGATTGACAACTTGTCAAATTTGACTTTTCATCAAGCCATGTTTGACAAACAATGCCGCAAATTATTTGACAAACATGTAAAATTTGACAAATTCAATTTGATGGTTCCTTTTAATGTTTTTTTTAAGTATAGTAAATATATCAATAAAATACCCATTTTGAAACACATGTGAATTTTTGCATTCAATCATATTATCAAATTATTTGACAAACATGTAAAATTTGACAAATTCAATTTGATCGTTTCCTTTTAGTTTTTTTTTTAGTATAGTAAATTTATCAATAAAAATACCCATTTTGAAAGAAATGTAAATTTTTGCTTCATCCTTAACATCCTTCCTTATTAAAAAAAAAATATATTTTTTTTGTACTGATAATATTTAAAACTACCTACTTTTGTCTTCGCAGGCGTTGACGGAAAGGCTAACGAACACCATCACTAATTACAGTAATATCAATTAGCACATTCGAAACACGCGAACACTTTTTAAATTACCCATAGCAATTATATTAATTAAAGTCCACTACGGAATTGTACGAACTGAAACGTTCGGGAAAATTCATCACGTATTTTACTTTCAAACTTCGAAGGGCGAAATCGCCTCCGTTCCACAGACGTCCGCCCAGCATGAAAGCCGAAGCTTCACTGAAGGGACTTCCTCTTCACAAGTCACAACCGCCCTAGACAACCTGGGCGGGCGGATTATTCACTACATTCAAAGGACAGTGATGCCTAAGTTTTAAATTTCCTTCGCAGTGTACATGTCAAAAAAGCAATGTATTACGTTTCATTAATTATTCTGAATTCACTCAGTTCTTATGAAAAGTTTATGGAATAATTATTCCGTACATATGGGTGGATGTTATAAATTGGTGGGCTTGTTATTGTTTCATATCAAGTAGTATTTTCTAATTTGAAGCGATAACTGTGGGAGGGTAAACCAATTCGTAACGTAACGCGTTACGGCGCCACTCTGTCTGGTTTCCCTTTGTCTTCCGCAGCAGGTACTCGTATAATTTATCACTGTCAAGCGTCCCAAGACGCTCACGTTTTTGTTACTATTTTTTATTCTGTGGTAGTGTTTATAATCTTTGTCGTAGGTAATAATTAACATGTCAACAATCTCACCTGATGGTAAGTGACGATGCAATCTAAAATCTAAACGGATTAACTTGTTAGAAGTACGATGAAAATCCACACCCCTTTCGGTTTCTACATGACATCGTAACGGTACGCTAAATCGCTTGGCGGTACGTCTTTGATACTTAATATTATAAAGAGATATTTGTGGTACTGAAAGGGCATAGGGGTACCTAATCAGTGGAAGTACTAAACGGATTTTTTAATTAATTATTTTGATATTTGTCAATAATATCTATTGATCGTCTCAAGAGTCATTATCACCCTCTAAGCTTGCCAACCAGCATTGGAGGAGTGTGGTATGACTTATATATACTCTAACGGCGGGCGTCTACAGATCCGTATCGTAGGTACGTATCGGACTTATCGCATGAAACGGATTTTAGTACCTATTATAAAAAGTATTGTATAGAAAGTCATACGAGTGCATCCACTGATCCGCATCGTCCGTATCGCATCGAACGGATTATAACTACCGTAAAATTAAAAATCTGTTTGATGCAATACGTCCGATACGTACGATGCGGATATGTGTACATCTACCATATATCATCTCTCCTATAAGGAGAGTTCCCATGATAAATTACGCAATGACAATGATGATCTTGAATGTGTACAGAAAATCACTGTAAAATTTCAAAAACATGCTTTAGTTTGAATTCTTATTTCTTTCGTACCGTTCTAAAAACTTATAAGACAAAACCCTGGGTTCAGAAAGGGCTCCATTATTATTGGGTCACCAAATAAAGAGATTCAGGAGCAAACGGATTTATGCAAATGGTTGTTACCTTTCGATCCGACGCGCAAGTTTTGCCTTTTTTTCTTGGCACGTTGTTACTGGGCAAATAATATTATTATCGAATAGATTTCGTTGTTGTGAGAAGTATCAGAAGCCGTGATAGCCCAGTGGATATGACCTCTGCCTGCGATTCCGGAGGGTGTGGGTTCGAATCCGGTCCGGGGCATGCACCTCCAACTTTTCAGTTGTGTGCATTTTAAGAAATTAAATATCACGTGTCTCAATCGGTGAAGGAAAACATCGTGAGGAAACCTTCATACCAGAGAATTATCTTAATTATCTGCGTGTGAAGTCTGCCAATACGCATTGGGCCAGCGTGGTGGACTAGTGCCTAACCCCTCTCATTCTGAGAGGAGACTCGTGCTCAGCAGTGAGCCGAATATGGGTAGATGATCATGTTGATGAATGATCGTTAATAAGTAAAATTATTGGATTGTGGAGTCTTAATATGACAGTGTTTTTGAGCAAGAGTAGTGAAAAATATTTTTTTTCGATTTTTTATCTGTCTGTCCGTGGTTTTTTTGTTATTCGGGCATCACGCTGAAACGACTGAATGAATTCAAATTAAACTTGGCACGGTTTAAGGCCATAATACGGAGAAGGTTTTTATTTCGAAAATAAAATAAAAAGAGTGTGAAATAGGGGTTGAAGGTTTGTATAGAAAGTCCTTCATTTTTAGAGTTACAATTTTAAAAAATTGTTCATAAATCATAAAAAAAATACGAAATATAATAGAATTCAAAAATTTTTAAATTCAAATCTTAAGGCTAATAGGGCTTAAAAGTTTACATTGATTTCCTCGCGGACTAGTTATAATTAATTTTATTCATCCATTAATTGAAACGGTATTCACTCTTAACTAACTTAGCCACAAAGTTATAATAACAGTTTTCAGCGAATAATAATTACTGTCTATTATTTTACAAGGTAGGTAGTTTGTATAAACGGCTCAGGTTACGTGAATTTGTCGAAACGCTTAACAAGTTTCAGTTTCAAATCCAACCGAGGTTCCTAAGCCGATTTTTTAATTGATGGAATTAGCAACTGAAATAAATAAAAAGAATCGCCTATAATAAAGAAATCACATTACAGTCGTTAAATACATCATCAATACCAATGATTATTTTATACTTTAGATATGTTACAGACCTACAAAATCAACGCAAAAAGTTATCCGAATTTAGCGTCAGTTCTCAGAGTCAAAACATTGCTCCATGTCTCCCCTAACATTTTTTCCAGTCTAAAATATACCTTATAGCCTATAAAATAGAGCTTAATTTTGCTTGTAAACGGGCTCGGAGTTCTGGTAGGTTCTATCATGGATAGTGGATAAAAATAAGAAAACCAATGTCGAACAAAGGTTTTGATTCGCAACATTTGTCAGGACAACTTATTTAACAAATCAAATGTAACCAAAAATAAGACCCTAGAATGGCAGAGAATGACCTTGAGTGGAGTCACCCACTTGTGAACGTTGAGTGTAGGGTTAAGGGTGCCTTTGACAGTTAACTAACACTCCCCTACTCCACTCAAGTCACTCTCCCCGCCTATCCAAAGTAACCCATAAATAATTACACAAGAAGAAATGTGGACAGCTCGAACGCCACGAGCTTCACGAACATACGACAAGTGCCTTATATCGCAAGTCGTTCCCGCCAACCGATCGCTGCCCATCTTTAACTCCCTACTCTTTGCGGAAACAAGTCGCGCCACCTAGCGTCGGCACGGGCCAACACGAGATCGACCGACGTCATATCCGTCTAAAACTACTATTTCCTACAATATTTTTTTACAATTCCTAAACACGCAACTCGACATTGTAGACAATATTTATAGATAACTTTTGTTGTTTAATAAGCGACAGTGAAATCTTTGAATCAGCTGTTTTATTACGTCACTTTATATTTATTTGTATAATGACTATGTATCTTTTTTTTTATTTTTTTTATTCTTTACAAGTTAGCCCTTGACTACAATCTCACCTGATGGTAAGTGATGATGCAGTCTAAGATGGAAGCGGGCTAACTTGTTAGGAGGAGGAGGAAAATCCACACCCCTTTCGGTTTCTACACGGCATCGTACCGGAACGCTAAATCACTTGGCGGTACGTCTTTGCCGGTAGGTTGGTAACTAGCCACGGCCGAAGCCTCCCACCAGCCAGACCTGGACAAATTAAGAAAATCTCAATCTGCCCAGCCGGGGATCGAACCCAGGACCTCCGTCTTGTAAATCCACAGCGCATACCACTGCGCCACGGAGGCCGTCAATCTATCTAACATTGTTGTGTGTCCGTATATTCCACCCATTCTTTCTTTCCTGCTTTCTTTACCTATTAGTATAATTATTTTAGTATTACAAATTATTTAAAATACTTGGTAATTCAAGGTCTGCGAGTAAACAATTTGGGGACAAAAGCGGTTTGGGTCAAAAGATTTGCATAAATACTGGTCGGTCTCACAAATCTCTTTATTTGGTGACCCAATAAACAGAAAAGCCTATAAATTGTGCGAAGCTTTCGGTTTTGTTTTCGTAGGCATTTCAACCTTGCCCGGATTGACATATTTGCATCAATAGGAAACTTTGAATGCCTATGTAAACAAGTCGAAAAACAACAATTAACTACAGTAACACAGTATTTGACATAGTCTAAGAGTTCTGATATCTTTAGATTGGATCCTCTATTCGGTATAGGTACATAGCAAAACAAAGGACAATGCCAGACAATGTATAGAAGTTTGACCCACTAAAAAAAAATAATTTGCAACAATATATTATATATCATTTTATTGGATTTTTTGTACTATTAAACAAATATTACCTTTTAACCCTTTATAACTAGGGGTATGAAAATAAATCCAAGTTGAAGTTTGATTTCAAGGTTAAGTATATGTGCAGTTTATTATGAAGTAGATAACGATAAAGCGTCGTGATTGGTTTTTTGTAAATACAGAAGCACTTAGCACATGCAATACATTTAAAAAAACGTGATTTTATTATTTTCAAATTACTCCGAGGTGTCTATTACGAGTTTTGATAGTTTGACAGTGTTATGACAGTTTATTTTTATATTTTGATCTGACTTCGCAGTTCTGGATTCTAGCCATTTTGAACATAAAATAATTAGAATTCACTAAAAACGCTCTAAAGGGCTCGAACCCAAGGTCGAATAAGGTTTTTAAAAAATAAGTAAACAATGTCAGCTATGAGGAAATAACGTAATGGATATAATTACTTTTTTTGGCAGATTTTTATTCCGGAGTTTAACAGTAAAAATGGTTTATTAAAAAACAGTTATTTAAAAATTTAATATATTTAGTACATCTACATTTTCCCCAAAATTCCGAGTGAGGACTGGGTCAGGATCTGGCATTCTCCTTTAACAAAAAACTGTTTATTATCATCATCATCATAATTATCAGCCAATGGAGTTCACTGCAGGACATAGGCCTTTTGTAGGGACTTACAAACATCATTAAAAACTTATAAAAAGAAATAATAAATTTCGAGTAATATTATTAATCAAATTTTGATTAACAATAACAATATTAAAAAAATTATATAGTAAATCGTTATTTTTAAGGCTTAACTACCAGATTATATATGTAAGCTAACACCTAACCACCTACGAGTAAGAATTTAAAATCCTAAATTTTAAATTTACCCTATTTAAAAATCTAGGGTCGCACGTTTATAAGGCACTAGCTGACGTCGCGCGATTTCACCCGCGTGGTTCCCGTTCCCGTACGAAAACGGGAATAATATATAGCCTATAGCCTTCCTCGATGAATGGGTTACCTAACACTGAAAGAATTTTTAAAATCAGACCAGTAGTTCCTGAGATTAGCGCGTTCAATCAAACAAACAAACAAACAAACTCTTCAGCTTTATTATATTAGTATAGATACGAATAATATTACCAACTGAGCCAGTGAGTTCGTTACACCTCTATAGACTGATTTACTAACTTTTCACCAAACAATTGTTCTTTATTAAGTTTTTCCAAACTCAACCGTAAAGTCCGAACCGCAACAATCGTTAACGATAACCCAATTCCCTCCGCGTTACTCTCCGTTTCTATCTGCTAACCAACTCCAGTGCTGGCGCGTATGCCATTAACGTGTGACCCATATACGGTACACGTAACTTTTAACTGGTTGTTCCGAAGGTGGAACAAAATAAATAAAGTTTAAAACTGTATAGGTACGCCGTGTTGTTAAAAGTTATGTGTCGCTTGTTTCAGGGTTCCTTTGTCATTTTAACCGTTGGGCCGGAGTGCACTGTATTTGTATTAAAATATAGGTATATATATAAAATATAGTATATTATAATTATAACGATTCACATCAAAGTCAAAGTGAAAGTCAAAACGACGTACCGCCAAGCGATTTAGCGTTCCGGTACGATGTCGTGTAGAAACCGAAAGGAGTGTGGATTTTCATCCTCCTCCTAACAAGTTAGCCCGCTTTCATCTTAGATTACATCATCACTTACCATCAGGTGAGATTGTAGTCAAGGGCTAACTTGTAAAAAAAATACATTTCTTTCAATTAGGCTTACACAAGCACTGGCAAAACGTCGGGTAATAACTCCCATTTATTTATTTGACTTTTTTTATTTGATTTTTAAAATTTATAATTTCATTATTAGATAATTGTTAAATAACCAAAAATAGAAACGGTACAAGCAAAATGGAAATTTCAGAAAACGATTCTTTTATTATTTACTGAAAGAGCAGTTTTCCATTATATTATTACCCCATTAAAATCATCAAAGGGAAAAGGAAATTTCCAAAAACGCGAGCAAATTTCATACTACCAGAGTATTATTACGTATTATTCCATTATGTAGATAAAATGTTGCCTGACAAATTGTAAGGTGGAAAATTGAAATTTGCATTTTACATAAGATTTGTAACGTAACGTAGAGTAAACAGTCAGGAAGGATTTCAGAAATTTCAATCCCCGAGGAGACGAACGTGAGAGTTATGAACTTCTTTGTTCTGTCTTAGACAATGGGTTAAAAGTTAAATAGAAACACGGTTCCCATGATGTAAATACGTTTAACCCGGCGTCATGTGGGTGGAAAATTATTACACAGCTGGGTCATTATTACCGAATTAAACAACGTAATAAATGTTAGATATATTAAATATTATTAGATCAAGTTGTAACTAAGAAACTAATGACATAATATATACTCTGTAAAAAAATTGTAAATGTTATAAAAATCTTTTAGATAGTTTTAAAGCATTGACATAACCTAAAATTGTAATTAAATGTAAGCATAAATTTATTGTATTAACGGTAGATTTTTCCTTAACAAATAAATCAAATAAAATAAAGAAAATTAATTATATTTGTTAAAAGCTTTATTTTATTGTTATTGAGGAAATCAAAGAATTAAAAAGAATAAACTTTTTATCGTAATAACAAAGTTCTGAAAAAATGCTCTAAAAATTAAGGCTCCATCTAGATAAAATTATAATAGTCATGAGTCAATTTTTAATTTATCAAAATTAATCTATTTGTAAATACCAACATAATTAAAATACAACAAAACAAAAATTAGCGACATATTTACTTATACAATCGGCACTAAGAGTTACAATATTTTGAGGACAAATATATTCGTTGCAGCCTTGAGAAGCAAAATTACACACGACGTGGGTAATTTTGCGGTCTTTCCTTACAAGGCATACCTCTTACGAGCATTTGCTATTTTTTCTATAAGCCTTAAATACGCGTTCGCAAAAATTTCGCAAAAGGTTTGAAAAAAGATCAGACATACGATTCAGATTCTGTAAAAACTACAAAAATTCTTGTTTTTACCAGTTTATTTTTAATATTATTACTGAAAAAATTAAACAATAATACCAAAATAAATGCGACAATAAATCTCAAAAAACCGCGCACAAAAAAAAATAAAAGTTAATCTGACTTTACAGGCTTGGATCATAATTAACTTTTTAAATTACGGTACTTGTAGCTCCCAACGTGGCTAATGTGCGGCAAATGAATAGTTTTAAAATTGTAAGCAAACTAAAAACGCCCGGGTCGTTTTGACTACTATCATGATGCCGGGTTAATGTAATACAATTTGCTAAAGATAACATGTTCAAACATAATTAACATTGAAAGCAACACGAATATTAGCTAGCGAACGTAGCGCGGTTTCACCCGCGTAGATCCCGCTTTGTTGGAAATACTGGGATAAAATATAGCCTATTTTACTCGCTGATAATGTATTGTTTAAGAATTTAAAATATTAACAATAATAAACAAAACACTTTCGCACTTTCGGATTAGACGGTTTCCGTGGCGCAGTGGTATGCGCGGTTGATTTATAAAACGGAGAACCTGGGTTCGATGCCCGGTTGGGCCGATTGAGGTTTTCTTAATTACCGTGGCCGTGGCTAGTTATCACCGTCCATCAGCTCTTCGAATTATGTGACTTGCGATTGTCACTTCAGCTTAGCTACATGACGCCAGCGACGCCGTCAAATTAAAAAAAAAATAGCCAATCAAGCTTGTCTTTAATTATTCTAGCAATTGCTTTTTTAACCCAGTCAGCATATACCTTTATTTAGCATTGCTTTAACAATTGAAACACTGTATTAAAAGTTACGTACACGTAATATGGGTCACACGTTAATTATCTACACACAGTTACCGAAGTTGGTGGACTAATAGAAATTGAATGTGACGTGTGGCAAATTAAGTTACCTTGACAACCGGTGTCAGTTATTTTGTGAGTATGTTTTAGATTTTATTCGATTCCTAATCTTATTATATAAAACCAAAAGTTCATCATTTGCGAAATCTCGAAAACTGCTTGAAGCACAAAGATGAAATTTAGCAGGGAGGTAGTCTATAGTTAGTAGGTATCCCGCTAAGAAGGGATTTTGCGATAAGGCCGGATGAAAGAGATCTAAAGGCTCGGATTGTATTAAAGTCCTTAATTTTTTATGCTACAAACTTAAAATTTAGCAGAGAGGTGGTTTATTGATAGACGTCCGTTACTAAATAATTAGAAGATTTGGATTAAGAAGGTCTATAAGTTCTTCATTTTTCATGCGACAAATTTGAAATTGGGCAGGAAGGTGTTATTAAAACATGCTTAAATATAAAACGAAGGGTGTGAAATAGGGGTTGAAAGTTTACATCGAATTTCACGCGGACGAATTTGCGGGCGTCCGCTAGTAGCTTATATTGTTCCAATACCTTGGTTGACAATATAGGGCAGAAATCTATCTATTATTCATATATCTACCTGAAAGAAAATTCCGGTGTTTTCACAACTTACGAATGTCTTGTCAATGCCTTTTTATCCGAATTCAAAAAAGGAGGAGGTTCGCAATTCGACCAGTATGTTTTTCTTTTTCTTTTAGTGTTTGTTACCTCATAAGTTCATCATTCGACGTCAAAGATAAAGTAGATTAATCAATAAAAGGTGAGCATTTTGTAAATCTAGCAACTTGAACTTAACGTAAGAAGATGTAAGGGTTCCGAAATTACAAAATAAAAGCCTAGTATTTCTGTTCTCGAGCCACGAGCGCGGTTACTTTTTTTTTTATTTGAAGGAAATAATCCACAAAATGAGCGCTATTATTTTCTGATAATTTCAATCCGCCAAAGTAGTAAAAAATGTTTTTTAAATCTGTAATTTTTTTTTCCCCCACCGGATTCTTCGTATCATCTAATCTACCAAGTCCCCATGACGTATAAGTTACTGCAAAGTTATCGTCCCGGGCTCTTCTACTATTATAATACTAGCGGACGCCCGCGACTTCATCCGCGTAAATTTCGATGTCAACTTTACTACTACCCTACCCCTACCCTACCACTACCCCAACCCTACCCAACCCCTACATCTACCCTACCCCTACCCTACCCTACCCTACCCCTACCCTACTCCTACTTTACCCCTACCTTACCTACACCCTACCCCCATCCTACCCCTACCCTCCCCGTACCCTATCCCTTTCCTACCCCTATCCCACCCGTACCCCTGTCTCACGCCTATCCTACCCCTACCCTAACACTTCCCTATCCTACCCGTACCTCTACCCTACCACTACCCTACCTCTACCCCTACCCTACCACTACCCTATACCCGACCCTAAACCTACCCTACCCCTACACTACCCCTACACTTCCCTACCCGTACCCTACCCTACCCTGTAACTTCTCTATCTTACTCCTACCCTTAGCAAAATCGGTCCACTCCTTCGAGAGTGGTGGTATGACCAAGAGAAATAGAGACTTCTATGCTAATAATATAAAGAGGTAAAGTTCGTGTGGTTGTAGGAGGTAATCTCTGGATCTACTGGACCGATTTGGAAAATTGTTTTACCAATAGAAAGCTATTTGCGAGTGTCATAGGCTATATTTGATCCCCATATTCACACGGGAACGTGAACTACGTAAATGAAAGCGCCGGGCGTCATATAGCGGAATTTCTGCGTCTTTTAGAAATTTTGTATTATCTCTGAAACTATTTAAGTAATTAACATACTGTAAAGGGCAAATCTTATCTCCATAATATCCTTGTGATTATTAAATAATTTATTTTAATAAGGATTAAAGTTTAGTTGTATAAATAATGACGTAAACCTAAGTATATAAAATTAATAATTTTTAAAACACAAAAGGTACTATATCTGCTAATATATAGAAGATAGATATATGGTGTCGCGGACTTTTTTGTAGAACTTTTAAAGATACATAAAGTCTCCATACATTAATTTCAATTTTACACAATAGTTAAGGCAGCGCATGCGAATAAGTCTGTTTAAGAGGATTTTCAGTCCGACCTGTATGATAAAAACTGTGATAACTCGGCTAATATATATGATACCAATATAAAATATAGCCTATAGCACTCCCCGATAATGTAGCATTCTACTGGTGAAAGAATTTTTAAAATCGGACCAGTAGTTCCGAAGATTACCCCATTTAAAAAATGTGACAAACTTACAAACTTACAAACTTTACCTCTTTATAATATTAGTATAGATTAGATACATATTTATTTATATATATTCACGAATAATGTTGCGTTAAAAATAATACACAAAGATATATTATGACACATTGAGATTATCTTACTCAGTGGATTAATTATAGAAAACCAATTTCCCTAAAAGGTGTAGGAGACAACCGAAGCGTAAATTCTCTAAATCCCGCCTTAGGAAGTCTTGAATGAATATCATAAATTGGAATCTCATCGAAAAATAGGGCTTATAAGGGATTATTGAGGAACTGCGTAATGGAAAGATGCCACCCTAGATTTTTTTAAAGCTAATTGGACCTTTGAAATCACGCAAAATACTAACGCGAGTTTTATTTTGCTGTTTTTTCTCATATACACTATTGTACACTATTATAAAGAGGTAATATTTATATTTTTATAGAACACTCTGGAAAAGGAAAGTTCATGATCGCAAGGCATGGAAAATCTTGGGGAGGCCTATGCCGAAAGACATACGATTTACCGATGTCATAAATTTTTATATTAAAGTTTATATTTATTATGTTAAAGTCGTCATCAACCCATATTCGGCTCACTGCTGAGCTCGAGTCTCCTCTCAGAATGAAACGGGTTAGGCCAATAATCCACCACGCTGGCCCAATGCGGATTGGCAGACTTCACACACGCAGAGAATTAAGATAATTCTCTGGTATGCAGGTTTCCTCACGATGTTTTCCTTCACCGATTGAGACACGTGATATTTAATTTCTTAAAAGCCGTGATAGCCCAGTGGATATGACCGCTGCCTCCGATTCCGGAGGGTGTGGGTTTATCTGTTGGATCAAGGGTCGAATGTAGAAAGCAGTGATTTGAGACGGCGCGTATTGTGAGGAGGTTCCTCACTCTGGTAAATAATTAAGAATATAAATCTCACGATGTCTGCTTATTATTATGTATAATGGGTACCTAGATGTTTTTCCCTACTGCTTTAGAAAACATTACATTTCTTTGTGCTTTATCATCTCACTGGCACAAAGGATCAAGAGGATTACAACGCAAGGCAACGCTACACTAGACATTGTGGTGACAGCTACTACGTTGTGTGAAACAGTCTGGTATTATTGTTAGTACAGTACTGCTGCAATTAATATAATAACTGATAACTGTCGTATTTGATAGAGCTTGAATTTAAACCTCTTGACCACTGATGCGTTATCGTTAGAATAGCTTTCAACTGGTTGGGTCAATTATTGACTCATTTTAGTTTTGTTACAGTAATGTGAAGACTTAATAAACATTTTCTTTTATTGAGAATATGAGCCAACTTATTCTAATGACTATACAAATGCCCACGTGGAATGGTGGCAAGAATACTGTCTGAATTTCCTCACTGGACAGCCAGGCTGATCCTTTGTGCAAAAATGAGCCAGCCCCTCTGTCATCAGTCGAGGCAACTAGCCGCGGTGAGTCTATGGCCCAAACAAATAAATAGATCTCTCAATCAGCTAGGCTATTCTGTAACAATATTTTTATAACTCGCAAGAGCGAGTATCGAATTCACCTCTATCTCTCTCTGTTTAACACGACACTTTAGAATGAGAAAGACAGCGGTGAATTCGAAACTCGCACTTGCGAGTTATACGAAACATCGTTATAGAATAGCCGCGCAGACAGGCATTGTGCCAGTTACCGGTTTCAGCTTTTTCTGCTGCGGCTCCCGGTCTTGATTCTGACTTCCTGATACGGAGCCAATGTATTAAACTTATACTACTACTGAATAACGGCTCTTTTAATTATTATTTATTAGTAATTTGCTCCTGGTCTTGATTCTGTCTCTCGATTCTGTTTCTCGTATGAAACGAAACCGATTACTTAGAATTACTATTACAATTATGATATGTATAATTTTAGTATGTACCTTTCCGCGGTAAAATCTTTATTTGCGTGGGGTAATATTGTTTATTTTATTTTGCTACAAAGTGTCATGTAAATTACTATTGAATAAATATTGATATTTATTCAATATTAATTTATATGACATTTTGTTGCATAATTATGCAAAGGAGAAGAGGATAGCCGAGGCAGAGATGGGGGGACGAAATGAGACTGGTGGCAGGGGGCAAGTGGGCAAAATCAACTTTGGAAAAGACCTTTGTGAGTCCGACAAATTCTGAATAAAAGCACTTTTATTAATAGGTTTATATACCTATGAAATTGCCGTTCTGCAATACTGGTCATTTCAAATCAAAATAATTTTTGTTTGATTATGAATTCTAATTTCAAATTAATTTAATTTTTAACTGACCTCCAAAAAGGAGGAGGTTCTACGTTCGGGTGTATGTATGTTTTTTTTTAAACATTAAATTCTTTTTTCAAAAGAAGACATTTGTTTATTGATTTGTATTAGTTTTCGTAGGTACTTCGATTAATACAAATTAAAAATAGGTAGGTACATGAAAGAAATTCGTTTAAATGTTTTCATACACGACGGCAAATTTATAGGTAAAGACCTAATATTATCAGTAATTTAGATGAAAGTTTGCTCATGGTAATTATTGTTTTAATAATATCGCTTTTAACGTGCACCTCATAATGAGGTCAGGTTTAACGAGATCACGTTTATGACACAAGTTTTCATAATAATTTTGGCTGAAAACCGTGATTATACTAAAATATTTCGATAATAAAACTATTTTTATAATAAACTAGCGGACGTCTGCGACTTCAACCGCGTGGAAATCAATGTGAGCTTTCAACCCCTATTTAACCACTTTAGGGGTTGAATTAAAAAAATCGTGAGTCTTGATGTTAAGTGATGATTCAGTCTAAGATAAAAGCGGGCTTATTTGACAGAACTACAAGTTTATTATACCAATTCGACCAATATAATAATTTTGACGGCCTCCGTGGAGCAGTGGTTTGCGCGGTGGATTTACAAGACGGAGGTCCTGGGTTCGATCCCCGGCTGGGCAGATTGAAAAAAAAATACACCTTATGGTTTCTGCGCGCCATCGTACCGGAACGCTAAATCGTTTGGCGGTACATCTTTGCCCGTGGTAACTCGTCAAGGCCGAAGCCTACCAGAATATACTTGAGGCAATTTAGGAAATATTTAATTCTGAACGAGAAATCGGATAAAATAATGGAGTATGTCAATACCAAAGCCAAGGTAAACTCGTATCCCCTAAGGTAAAAATATGGACTTTGTAAAAGTCGGGTAATTGTGATTTTTTTTATTTGTATCGAGTTAAGACTCACATCCTGGTACGACTCTAGGCGACCTTGTCATATTTTTATTGACAATAATATATAGCCAATATCATTGCGTACGGTTACTTTTTCATTTTAAATTGTCACAATTTTAATTATTATTATCACACATCTCATCATAAATGTATACTTGTATAGATACAAATCTACTAACGTAAAGTGTTTTTCAGATAGCATGGTAACAGTCGCCTGTATGACCTTTATAATACCTACTATTATCGTGAATCGCGGCAAACTTTCAATAATGAAACGAACTGTCACCCGCATCATCCTACATGAAACGAACTGTAGTAAGTTAATAAAAGCCAGCCTTAACACTCAACCCACTCGAATATGCCCATCAAATCAAACTCAAAGCCGTCTACAAATCCAGCTATCGATTAGTATCAAGTTAACACCTCGCAATCCAATTTGAACGAAACAATTCCGACTTCAAACTCCCAAGTAGAACAATACTTTCTTCGTGAGATCAAATAGAAAAAGCCATTCAAATCCCCCCTAAGCCACAAGCTCGAGCTGTACCCTCGATTCCAGAGCAAACACGAAAGCTATCGCAGTACAATTACAAATACTATTTACTTGCCGCTAAGCCTTCGATCCCATTCCGATTACGAGTGGATCAAGCCGACTGTAAAATTGTAGGTACATTCCAATGGTTTACACACAATAAATAACAGAAAGAACGCATTTCGGTCACAATAGTACAATAAATCTAGAAATAGTCGTATAAGATTTGTAAAAGAATTACATGACTCGAGATTTAACTTGAGTACATCGACCCCCCAACCCTCCCCCGCCCCCTCCCTGGGGTAGCTCAGAAACTCAAAAAGTTTTTAGTTGTCTTACATTAGTAATTTGTTTTCATAGTTTCGATGTCTTGGTGAAACCTTTCTCTTTGTTTTTCACTATAATCACCACGATTATCAGAAAAAAATCCATATCTAAATGAAAAAAGTTAATTTTTAATACTTATTTTTAGAGTTTTTATACTCATATTACACCCCAATTTTTTATACTTATTTATTAAGTTTGCCAATATATTTTTATAATCAGGATGTTTGTATGTTCCTAAAGAAACGTTGACAACATTATTCAACACCAGCCAAGCTTCTAGTATAGAGCAAAAATAACAATATCAGTATGATTGGCTTTCACCATATCATAGGTACCTACCTACCAAACTTACCTACCAAAAGGTAGAGATTGTGTTTTGCGGTATGTCCAGTGTCCATTGCCTTAATTGTTCAACACGATTAGTACAAACTGTAGCGTCCACGATTTTATTTCTATTTTGAAGTCAAAATAAGCATTATCCACTTGACTCCTAAATGGACGACCGGTCGCCCATCGTGACATGAAAAAAAAAAATATAAAGTAAATTAAGGGCAATAGGCGAGCACAGTATCATGCTCCGCGCGATAGAGGAATATAAAGATTTTTTAAATGGCTCACAACGGTAGATTAAAACCGCATTCCCTGACTGTCGGCTTCTTCAACGCAGACAACGGCTTTTCGATAAAATACTTACGGGCAGCGAATGGTTATACGTATTTTCCTCAATTTTGTCAGTTTTTGCTTTGCAATCATAAAGTTTCCACAAATAACAAAATATACCTGGACTATTGTGACACTTTATGTTTATCAGACGTTTTCCAACAACAAATCATAAATTAAAAATATTAAATACCGAAAATAAAACGTAAACATATTTTTTTAATAAAAAAAAAATATTTTGACTAAATTTTTTCAATAAACTAACTATTTTTTTAAAACAAAGTCACTGTAATAGCTTATTTCCATATAACGTGTTACAAATATGTGTATAGTTGTTATAACTAATCTAATTTCTCACGAAAGGTCGCTTAATTCAAAGATAGAGTGCTAAATTCAAAGATAGGGTCTGACAGAATACCAGCGTTGTGGGTACTGATGTACTCACAACAAATTTTAGCTGAGTCAGGTCCATTTTTTTGGCGCAACATATTTTCTATATATATATATATATATATATATATATATATATATGTATTAGTTTTAAGTTATTATGTAGTTATGTGTTGTGTTAACAAATAAATGATTTCTATTCTATTCTATTCTAAAACTCAAAAAATTTTCAGAAAAATCAAAACTAGCGAATATATTAATTTTACTAAAAATCTGATGTGTTATGGTAAAATTAGGTCTGCTTTCGTCATCACCACCACAAAATTAGTAAAAAAAATAATTATATCTTGAACAATGAAAATCGTGTCAGCCTGTGTTATTATATCAGAAAATCCATAGTAACCGCGAGGTTTAAAAAAAATATATCACACAAACGAAGTCGCGTGTCGCACTAGTAATTAAATAATTACTATACTGCGTTTACTGCATGGATGGCAAAATAAACAGTGGGTTTATTGGCAGTGTTGTTCGCCGTTTGTTTGACAACGCGAATCCCCTGTGATCGACCAATTCACTGTGTAGGTAGTGTTTCACAGCCAGACTATGCTGTGACAGTCGCGCTGTGTTTGATTTAGTTTATTACTTAAGTGTTTGTTACTGACAACTGTGCACTAACTGTTTTTTGATGGGTCAACTGTGACAGTTTTTATCATTGCTAGTTACACTTTATTCATACAGTATACTCCAAAAACAGACTTCACCTGCGTAGTTCCCATTCCCATTACGGCGATAAAATATAGCTTATATATTTCTTCCCCATAATGTAGCTTTCCGACTAATGGCAGCAATGTTAGTTTTATACTAATACCATTGAATGGCGGTATAACCATTCTCAACTGGCTGGTTTTTATAAATTATACAGGCCGGTGTCGGGCAGCAAAGACACCTGTGCGGAATAATCCAGCCCTGCTAATGATCAACCCGCATGCGTGGTCAACCTTTAAGAATAAAGCCAAAACAAAATAGCCTCTTATGCCCGGTGGCCCCGCTATTACCTTTCTCTGGCAGCGGTTGTAATAACTGCGGGGCAAAGGGTGGGGAAAGGGGTATCAAGAATCTCTGAGGGGATAAATTTTTCAAATCGTTCCAGTAGTTTTTTGTTTCATAGAAAAATACAAATCTTTCTTCTGTATAATATAAGTGTGCAAGAGCATACAGTATCTGTAGTAGAGTAGAGTACGTTTTCATGACTAAGACGCTAACCCGATTTTGATGAATTTTGCTATAGAGGTGAATTTGACCTTTGAACAAAACATAATTATTTATCTATGCTATTTTTGTTGCGAATTTATTATAAACAGAGGGGAGCTTTGGTTGAAAGTTTTATGAAAAATCATTTACGTTTTATGCTATTTTCTGTAAATTGGTCATAACGTAACCAACCAAATATACATGGAATAAAACGAATTATATCTTAGATTTGAATTTGTTTAGTATTTATAGCTCGGCATATTCCTTGGCAGGCCCGAACGATGTTACGAACGAACTTGCCAAGCTATAAGAAAACACGTAACACGTATCGCAAAAATTAACACAGCTCTATAAATCTTTAAGTGTCAACAATTAGCACTTTGCGTAGGTACGAACATTTTGGTAAAGTCTTTTTAAGACCCCACAAGCCCTGGAGACTAAGACAAGCCGAACTCCTATAATAGTAGCGTTTATTTAGGGTACGACCACACTTTACATTAATACAGCTATCTATCGTATGCAACGACATTTTAAAATAGATATGTTACGTGCCAAAACACACACAAAAAACAATTAGGTATATGTTTTAGAATTGTTATTATGTTACGTGCTTCAAAACCACCGCAAAAAGTGATCCGAATTTAGCTTCTCATAATAGCACCCTCATGCACGATTTTGTGTTAACTAATTATATTATATATTTTTGTATATATAGATTTTATGTTTCCTTAATACACAACTCGACATTGTAGACAATGTTTAAGAAGATATTATTTGCTCAAATAACTTTCGTTGTTTAGTAAGCGACCAAACGAGATAAGGACAATTATGCATATTTGTCAGCCTGAGTTTTGATGCGCTACTACCCCATCTCTAGTATAAAATATCGTTGCCTGTCGGTCTTGCCGGCGGTGGGTAAATACATCTAAAACTATCAAATCTTCCATCCAAATTCAAATTGTAAAAATTTGAATTTGGATGGAAGATTTAATAGTTTTTAATTTCAACCATCCAAGCTATGGTAAAGTTTACACCATGCCCTTCGTTCCGGAACATGGCAACGCATCTTGGTCGTAAAAAATCCTTGGCGTTTGAACTCTTTGTCGCTACAAGCTCTACTACTATTAAAGATGTATTTAAGTTACATCGGGGTACAAATCACAACGATTCTAATTAAGTTTCTCTTCAAAACTGAAGATGTGATCGCTCCCTTAGGTCTAATTTCGTGTAATTAATCGGCCGCGCTAAAACACAAAGGCAACTTAGTTCCCGCCGCAGCAGCGTCTATGAAACGTTAGACGTCTAATCCTACTTGCGGGACCACTACCAATGGTCCTCGTTAAAAACTCTCTTATGACATCATTCACTATACTTCACCTATATTCGGCTAACTGTTAATCACGAGTCTCCTGTCCGAATGGGTAATGATAATAGTCCACCACGCTGGCCCAATGCAGTTTGGCAGACTTCAAACACGTAGATTAAGATAATTCTCAAGTATGCAAGTGTCCTCACGATGTTTTACCTTCACCGTTTGAGACAAGTGATAGTTTCTTAAAATGCACATAACTTGAAATTGGAGGTGCATGCCTCGGATCGTATTCAAACTATCGCCCTCCAAATTGAAGACATTTAACATATCTACTGGGCTATCACAGTTTTTATGTATAATATTACTTTTAAAAGTGAACCGATGGTAAGGGTATCGCAACACTTAATGTGATACTAAAAACCTCGTTAGCGCTGCATAGTTCGTGTTTTCGTCTTCACAGTATTACTTTCATCACAAAGTACTAGTACGAGTTACATCAAATTTTTAAATCGCAATTCGGCGTGGAATTTGTTGGTTTTATTAACCCCTAACGCTAAAGTAGGGTTTTATAAGTTTGACGTGTCTGTATGTGGCACCATAGCTCCCGAACGGATAAAGTGATCTCGATCTAGTTTATTTTGTATGAAAGGTGACTAAAGTGCGAGTGTTTTTAGACATGTTTGATGAAAATCGGTTGAGCCGTTTAAAAGTTCTGAGGGGTGAAAGTTGGGAAGACTAACCGAATGGTTGCAAATATATTCGAGTGGGGTCTCAAATGAAAACGCACTGAAAGAGAATATTAATGACTTGATCGAGAGTGTAATTAATAATTTCATGACCTTAGGGTTTTTTTTTTAAATTTTCAATTTAATGGTATTTACAGGGCGGGAATCTACATCAATGGGTTTATTAGTTATTTCTTTAATACTTAAAAGTTATTTTTAGTCTCTACTATGGGTAAAAGTTAACAGTTAAAGGATCACGCGACCTGACTTTCTTTATATCTAGTTAACAGTCATGAACTACTTCATCATATTCTTAACGAAATATTTTAGAGAAAGATCTACTCTACTCATTGGTATTCGGTTTTCCTTTATTTTTATTTCTTTATAATATCGTCGCTTAC
Source organism: Bicyclus anynana (assembly GCF_947172395.1). Classification (NCBI taxonomy): domain Eukaryota; kingdom Metazoa; phylum Arthropoda; class Insecta; order Lepidoptera; family Nymphalidae; genus Bicyclus; species Bicyclus anynana. Next base: position 10,204,346 of record NC_069104.1, on the reverse strand, counting down.
TCAAATAATAGGATAGTTGACACTTTTTTTTAGTTGATCTTTAAATGTACATTATCGTTCTACATTGAAAAAAATATCAATTTATTATATATAATAAATTGATATTTTTATAGATAGAGATAGAAAGATAGATAGATAGATAGAGATAACATGAAAAATTCAATTTTATAAATATTTTTTGACAATACGAGCCAAAACGCCTGTCGGCCATGATCTATATTTCAACTGTTTCATGACTTTACTATAACAAATCCCTTACAAACGGAGCGTTTGACAAAAGTATTAGTTAACAATTACTTTGACGTTTCGTACACTCAGTAACATTGTGACGTCACAAAACGGACGACAGCGTTTTTGACGTTTGGAAAATTAAAAAAAAAACAAATAATTTTTTAAATTAATTTTTATAAGAATCCTTAACTTCAATTAATTAATATTAATTAATATGTATAACACGAAATTAATATTGTTTATATTCAATATGAGTTAACTACCCTATTCAACGTTTTCGATAACGACTCATACTAATACTAGGGTTGCAGTTTATTTAGTAGGGTGAACTCATACTAGGAATGCAGTTTATTTAGCTCAAGCTTTTGAGACCGTATTTTACAGAGGTTTTTGGTGACACATTGGGCGACTTCTTTATGTTATTAAAGTAGAGTGAGTTCAGCTCATTAGTTCCTTATATTTTTTTTCTTGAAAATTTTACAAAACACTAGCATACGCCACGTTTCACCCGTTCAGATCCCGTTCCCACAAGAATAAGGGATAAAATATAGCCTATGACACTCACAGATAATGTGGATTTCTAGTAGTAAAAGAATTTGCAAAATCGGTTCAGTAGACATAATGATATCGGTTTACAAATACATAGAAAAATAGTACCCTCTGTAGTTTCACCCACGTATTTATTATTCCAATAAGAATACGGGGATAAACTATAGCCTATGTTACTCGTTGATAATGTAGCTTTATATTATTGCTACATTATATTAAAAGTATATTAAAAGAGTAGATAGGTAGGAGTCAATTTAAGTTTGTCAACTTTATCTTGTTTAGAATATTAAGATGAGGAAGAAGCATACAACTTCATCTCGAACGTTCTGAAAGGAGAGATTATACTCTCTTAACGTTGAACACAAAATCATATTAGAGAGGCTACTGCTCACGGACTTTAATTTAACTAGATACCGCAAAGCGTCTTTAAGCTTGTCTAAATAATATATTCATATTTCCATGTTTCTCTTTTCCACGCTTCATAAAGCAATAATTGGTTTTTCTAATAGGTACAAATGTGAAAACGATGACAAATATTTATGACAAAATACTATTTTTATGAAATATTAATTTCGCTCTAGTGTTTCGAAGGACTTGTGACCGACTCAAGTAATTCTCCCAGGCTATCCCAAAATAAACCATGAAGGATTATCCAACAAAAGGTGTAAACGGATCGAACGCCACGACAAGAATGAGCTAGCCACCACTCTATCTACCCAGCACACGGCCTCCCACTACTCCCCACCTAACTCACGGAACACATCACACTATCTCTAGTATGATGTGTTTCGTATAGGCTAGCGACGATACGACCCGATCGATCTAATGGCACACTTGCGCCGACACCGGCGTCTAGCTAACCGCTAGTCCGACTACTATGAACACTAAATATTAGCTAAACTCTACAATCCACCCTTTATGTATTCTGAATGTGATAAATGTATAGTGGAGTTCAGTTCCATTTCCGTTTATTTGAAACCATATTCTAGAGGATTGTTTATAATTTATGAATATAGTCAGATGATCAAAATTTATGTTTCAATATTGAATATCACTTTAAAATACACTAAATACTACAGTACTGCAAAAACGTGAAAATCATTTTTTTTTGGATGTAAAAGACCCTAAGAACGGCCTATATGATGGTTTCTAATGATGATTATGATGTAAAAATGGAGTAACTTCTCCAGTTTTCCCAACATTTCCCTTCACTGCTCTGCTCCTATTGACCGTAGCGTGATAAAAAGTATACTATAACCTGCCTGCTGAAGAATAATTGTACCAAGTTTCGTTAAAATCCGTCGAGTAGTTTTTGTTTCTATAACGAACATACAGACAGACAGACAGACAGAGACAGACAGACAGACAAAAATTTTACTGATTGCATTTTTGGCATCAGTAACTTTCACTAATCACCACTGATAGTTATTATGGATATACTATATTTCATGTACCTACAGAATTGACCCTTCTATAGATTTATTATAAGTATAGATGAAAGCTTGTCAGCTTGTGCTGCTACCATAGGTAAAGATATCCAATCACGATGTTTGGACTGTGGAGGTTATAGAACGTAGCAATATAATTAACATACTATAATAATAATGCGAACAGCTTCAACCAAGCTTTAGCTTAACTGCTGGATTAAGGGTCGGACACAGAAGGCAGTCATTCTTGAGAAGGCGCGTATTGTGAGGAGGTTCCTCACTCTAAAACCCTGATCACCGGTTGCTTGGGCATTCAAATGTCCCGCAGCGGGATGGTTGAATTATTTTTCAATATTTTTAATAGTGTTTTGTGTTACATTTTGTAGCTATTTTATTAACATTGTCAGAAATAAAAAAAGACAAATAAATAAACAAAGCTACGAAAACTTATGATCAGTACTGTACCTACCAATTAAAACATACGTAATTCTATGTAAAGAAGGAGCAACAAAACATTTATATTTTCAGAATGACAAATCTCTGGCAATAATAAAGGTAGAAAAAGGCACAACGGAACGTATTAAATATTGAAATTTCAAAATCCGGCGCAATCCTGAAATTTATCTTTTCAGCACGAAACTCCTTCATAATCCCGTATAAGCCTTATTTTTCGGACGGATTCTAATTTATTATTTTTATTTAAGTCTCTTAGTAAGGATTTTAAGTATTAATTACATTTGAGGTTTTTTATTTGCATTGTATCATATTTTTAATTCTCTCGAGAGATGCCTATACACGTGGCGTGCAAAGAGTTTTTAATAAGGGTAGAGTTTTGATGGCGCAGTGGCATGCATGGAATTACAAGACAGGGTCTGGGTTCGATCCCCGGCTGGGCCGATTGATACTGGTGCGCTTCGGCCGTTAATAGTTACCAACCTACTGACAAAGACGTACCGCCAAGCAATTAAGCGTTCCGGTACTAACAAGTCAGCCCGCTTCCATCTTAGATTGCATCATTATTTACCATCAGGTTAGATTGTAGTCAAGAGCTAACTTGTAAACAATTAAAAAAAAATATCTACCTCATTAGCCTCAATAGCTCAACGGTAAGAGCGGTCGGATTCATCACCGAGGGGTGGCGGTTCGATCCCCGCCCCGTTGGTCTATTGTCGTACCCACTCCTAGCACAATCTTTCCCGACTAGTTTGATGGGAATGGGAATATTGGTCATATTTAAAAATATGTCAAATATTCTTAAAAAAAAAATTAAATCATGTTAGACTAACCACTCAACATGAAGAGACGAATATCTCAGCATTCCATGGATTCACCGTGCCGCGTCCATCGCGTGGCAGAGAGAAAAACTCCGAGCAGAGTCCTGAACTTGTGACTACAGGATGTAGGGTTAAGGAATTCCTTGACAAGTGATTAACACTCCCCTCCCCCGCTCGTGTTGTTCTCCTTGCCTAGCCAAATTTAGTAAGATCCTATTTTATTAAACGTAAGCTTATAGGAAAGTCTCATTATAGTGTTAAGAATTATATAGATGATTAGTCAGACGCCGCGCGGTATCACGCGCGTGGTTTCCGTTGCCGTAAGAATACCGGGATAATATATGGCCTATAGCCTTTCTCGATAAATGGGCTATCTAACACTGAAACAATTTTTCAGATCGGACCAGTAGTTCTTGAGATTAGCGCGTTCAATTAAACAGCTCTATAATATTAGTATAGATAAAACGGCTTGGTATTGAACTGCACTATACGATTTTGTGCTTAGTTCTAGATAAGTAAGTTTGTAAAACTTTTTTTTTTATTCTTTACAAGTTAGCTACAATCTACCTGATAGTAAGTGATGATGCAATCTAAGATGGAAGCGGGCTAACTTGTTAGGAGTAGGATGAATATCCACACCCCTTTTGGTTTCTACACGACATCGTACCGGAACGCTAAATCGCTTGGCGGTACTTCGTTGTCGGTAGGGTAGTAACTAGCCACGGCCGAAGCCTCCCACCAGCCAGACCTGGACCAATTAAGAAAATCTCAATCGGCCCAGCTAGGGATCGAACCCAGGACCTCCGTCTTGTAAATCCACCGCGCACACCACTGCGCCACGGAGGCCGTCAAAACGTGGTAAACAAAAAAAAACCCTGGCTGAGTTAGTTGTGGGCATATATAATTTATATTTCAAGACTTCTAAAACTAGATTATACAGTCATCTAATACATACACTATAAATTAGTCAATACTAGATTTTCTCAGTCAAATTAATGAATTTCCTGATTGCGCTAGATCTTGATTAGAGAGCCTATTAATCACACCTGACTAAACTTAGTTATTGGTAACTGAGGCGGTACTTCTAACTTTCAAGGTACTGCCACACTGAACTTGAAGTTTCTTAGTTGGTCATAATTTATTAAGATTCTGTTAGACAGGGGCACAAATTGGTATCTTACAGTTAGGATTTGGGATGAAACTGCTTAGAATATGGGAAGTTGGTTTAGTGACTACGTCAGAAATAAAGAAAGGAAATCTTATATTAATTTATATCTATTCCTTTATAATAGCCCTATTCTTTTAAAAAGAGCCTTATTCGCTTTAAAAATCGAGTTAAAATCATCAAACCGATAGCTTATGCGGGCTACAGAACTACAGTTTTACTTGTGTAGTTTTAACTGTGCAGTTTTAAAGGTGCATTTTTAACTGTGCAGTTTTGACTGTGCAGTTTCAACTGTGCAGTTTTAACAGTGCAGTTTTAATTGTGCAGTTTTAACTGTGCAGTTTTGACTGTGCAGTTTTAACTAGTAAGGTAAAACGTTTTAAGTCTACGAATTTAGAATCTTGATTAGTCCAAATAAGTACAAATTCCAGCGCAGTGGGGGGACTTCTACGTAATATAAAGCGATTTTAAGTCTCTCGAGAGATGTCTATACACGTGGCGTGCAAAGAGTTTTAAATGAGTGTAGGGTTTTGATGGCCTCCGTGGCGCAGTGGCATGCATGGAATTACAATTGGAGGCTCTGGATTCGATCCCCGGCTGGGCCGATTGATGCTGTTGCGCTTCGGCCGTTGCTAGTTGCCAACCTATTGACAAAGACGTACCGTCAAGCGATTAAGCGTGCCGGTACGATGTCGATGACTTCGACGTAATATAATGCGATTTTCTTTTAATAGATATTTCATATCTAGAAAGTGTGAAGCAAACTGACCGCATACACAGATGGTACCAACAGTATCTTTTCATTATGAAACAGCACACATACGGCATAATTACTTATTTATTTATTTATTATTCTACAAAAAACACATTTCAATTAAACCTAACCATAGTGCAACACAAACCACAGTTGGTTTTACTGTGCACTGGTTATTATTACATACAATATTTAAGAACAAAAATAATTAACAAACAAAAGAGAAGAAAAACCAAGAATAATCATTATCAGGTAGTTTAATAAATATCGTAAAAGTGTGAGTGAACCGCTGCTGCGACGCTACACAGGCTGTCCCAAAAAGTAATTCTTATTTTCCGCTTATGTACGTTCGTGAGTGTAAGGTCCCTTGTCCTTAATGTAATATCAGTAAGTCACCGTCTCACCACTGCACTATAATGGCCAGCAGTACACGTCCGCCTCCTTTCGATGCCACAGACAGACTGCCTGCCTTGCCCGTGCCCCACTACCGGTGTATATATACACAAACACTACAGTGAGTTTATTAGTATCTTTTAGAAGATTCTTTACTGTATCCAGAAAATCGTTAAAGATTGGTATTATATTATATTGGTAAATATTAAATACTTAATGGTATTAAAAGAAAAATAATAAAATAGCCCAAGCTGAACCAAGTGATGACCCTAAAGAGATAATCAATGTGTAGAACATAATACATTGCCGCTTTGATAAACTTCAATATTGTGAAACACAATGTTTACGTCACGATGAACGATAAAATTGTTCGGCTGCATTTCAATCGCCACCGAGTTAGTTAAGTAAAGAACTACGAAATCTTTTTTATCACCAACATATTATTTTAAAAGAAATGTTATCGCCGCGTTGGCCGCTTTTAAATTTTTATGATTTAATAAATAGTGTAGGAACTAGTAGTCTGTGACGGATATGACGTCGCTCGATCTCGTGTTGGCTTCAGTGTGCTCGTGGCGTTCGAGCCGTCCACATGTCTTGTTGTGTAATTCTTTATGGGTTACTTGGGACAGGCGGGGAGAGTGACTTGAGTGGAATAGCGGAGTGGTATTTAAATGTCAAAGGCGCCTCTAATCCTACACACAACGTTCACATGTGCGTGACTCCACTCAAGGTCATTCTCTGCCATTCTAGGGTCTTATTTTGGTTACAGTTTGATTTGTTAATTAAGTTGTCCTGACAAGTGTTGTGAATCATAACCTTTGTTCGACATTAGTTTTCTTATATTTGTAATCACCTTTGAGTCCTATAATAATCACTAATATATTATTTTAAAAGAAAATATGCAGTATCAAAGTTGCGTAACAGGTAGGAATCTAATCCGTATACCTACATCCTGTCTTTGAGCTTTTTTCGAAAACGTTTTTATTTTACTTAATAGCAACGGAGCTACAGTTACACGAGATTCAGTTATTTCGAATAGGTACATTCGGTTTCTATAGACCCTAAAGTTACATCCAATTTCGGCTGTGGTGTAAGGAAAAAACTCGCTTTGCGTGTGCAACGGCCTTTATGAAGTGTACGTGAGTCGTGAGTCGTTTATACGTGTTTCGGTAATGGAACAAGAAGCTGTAGTAGTCAGACCTGCTTCCTGAGCCTACCATAAGTAAATACGGAAGTCAGCTATTGAGTTTGAATTTGAATGGTAGCATTTTTATGGACTCAAAACATCTAAGTATAAAGTTGTTTTTTTTTTTACAGAATATCACGAGAAAACTTGTTCCCAGTCACCAGACGCTTAGCGTCGCGGCAACCTTGTGAAAAACCACGATAGCTTTAGCGTTCTACGTTGTGTGAGAAACAGTATTTAGGATGATACTTGACTCGCTACCTTACTTAGAACGTATAAATCTATGCTTCAAGCAACTGGGAACATAATTTCTCATGGGATCCTGTCGCAGAAAAATATAAGAATATTTCTGGACCGTAATAAGTCTGAAATTCACCACAGAGCAAACTCCACACACAGACACCTAATGTAGATAATCATCTAAGTATAAGCGTGAGCTCAATGGCAAACTTTAAGCTTTTGTAAGATGAGGTAGGTCAAGCCAACACAGGCTCCTATTCCATAAACGACACTCATGACCGCTAACGAGTCTCACATTCAGACGTATTCAGATTAAGCCTTTTGCGGGATTTTTTTGAAGTTTTTAGGAAGTGACGCGGTACTGTGACTCTGAACGACGTTTTAGGCGTCTAATTACTTCTATGTGAACGTTTTTTTCTCTATATTTACTGTGGTGCGGTTATAATAACGTCTCAAGTAGTGGCTTTGTAACTCGCGTTAGATGGCATGTGGAATATGACTTCTAAACGATAGATTAAACCGACGACAGAGATCATTTTTTGAGTACAGTTTGAAATGCACTTCATAATCATCATCATATCAGCCGATGGACGTCTACTGCAGGACATAGGACTTTTGTTGGGACTTCCAAACATCACGATACTGAGCCGCTTGCATCCAGCGAATCCTTGCGACTCGCTTGATGTCGTCAGTCCGCCTGGTGGGGGGTCGCCATTCCAGCGCTTTGGGACCCCAACGTCCATCGGCTCTTCGAACTATGTGCCTCGCCCATTGCCACTTCAGCTTCGCAACTCGTTTAGCTTTGTCGGTGACTTTGGTTCTTCTGCGGATCGTCGCATTTCTGATTCGATCACGCAGAGATACTCCTAATATTACTCGTTCCATCGCGCGCTGTGTGATTCTGAGCCTTCTTATGAGGCCCATATTTAGCGAAATGCACTTAATAAGGCATAATGCATTAATAATTTACGTATAAGTAGAATTTAGTTGTATTTTTGACGCAAAAAGAGTGGTGTTGTAAGTTTGATGTGTCTGTCTGTCCGTGGCACCATAGCTGCTGAACGGATTAAGCAATTTAAATTTAGTATTTTGCGAGTTTTTTTAGACATTTGGCTGATGGGAGGCTTCGGCCGTGGCTAGTTACCACCCTACCGGAAAAGACGTACCGCCAAGCGATTTAGCGTTCCGGTACGATGCCGTGTAGAAACCGACAAAGGGGTGTGGATTTTCATTCTCCTCCAAACAAGTTAACCCGCTTCCATCTTAGATTGCATCATCACTAAATAATATAATATAAAAAAAAAAATAAGACATGTTTAATGAAAATAAGTTTAGCAGTTTACCTACTTAGATAACTACTGAAGATTAGATACTAATTGTTGATGATCGGGACCGGTACTGGGATATAAAATATCCGAGTTTTTGGCATCTAATTACTAATACAAAGTATTCCTAAAAACGTTTACGAAGTTATGGGAAATACTTTCGAACAACCTCTATAGTTGATTTAGACAACCGATTATTAACAGTAAGCCCGTAAAATATATGAGATAGACGAGATTCTAACTAAAACTTGAATTCTCAAACTAATTATTTTTAACAAGTTTATAACTTTTATTATAGCTATTTATAAATTTTTCTTAAGAAAGAAGCCGCGAGGCAATATTGAGATATTACTTGAGCTTTCGTGGCAAAAGTAGAGTGCTTCGAGTTCGACGAAAGTGAATTTCTTTTAAAAGTAATAGTTCCAACAAATCAACGTAACGACCGTTCGAAGCGCGCAACGATGACGGAATTGAGTCTCGATGTTTTTCTTGTTTGTTCCATTTAGCTCCATTTTTACTTTTCCCTGATAGATTTTTTTACTGTTCAGCTGTTATGTAATGTATTTTTATCTTTTGGATCTTCGGTTGGTGGGAGGCTTCAGCCATGGCTAGCGACCACCCTACCGGCAAACGCGTACCGCCAAGCGATTTAGCGTTCTTTTTTTTTTATTCTTTACAAGTTAGCCCTTGACTACAATCTCACCTGATGGTAAGTGATGATGCAGTCTAAGATGGAAGCGGGCTAGCTTGTTAGGAGGAGGATGAAAATCCACACCCCTTTCGGTTTCTACACGGCATCGTACTGGAACGCTAAATCGCTTGGCGGTACGACTTTGCCGGTAGGGTGGTAACTAGCCACGGCCGAAGCCTCCCACCAGCCAGACCTGGACAAATTAAGAAAATCTCAATCTGCCCAGCCGGGGATCGAACCCAGGACCTCCGTTTTGTAAATCCACCGCGCATACCACTGCGCCACAGAGGCCGTCAAAATCGTTCGTCGTTCCATCTTAGATTGCATCATCACTTACCATCGGGTGAGATTGTAGTCAAGGGCTAACTTGTAAAGTTTATTTTGAGGCCTATTTGTCACTCCTTTTTTAATTTTTAACAATGTTGATATAAAAATAAAAAATACAAAACACTATTAAAAATTTATAAAAAAATAAATCAACCCTAACGCTGCGGAACATTTGAGTGCCCAATTTTTTTTTAAAATTTTAATAGTGTTGTGGTGTATATATGTGTTTTGTACTAGCGGACGCCCGCGACTTCGTCCGCGTGAAATTCGATGTACACTTTCAACTACCCCTACCCTACCCTACCTCTACCCAACCGGTACCCTACCCCTACCCTAACCCTATCATAAGAACCTTCTCCTGACAATAACAAACACATCAAAAAAAAAATAGTGAAATCGGTCCAGCCATGCACGCGTGTTGGCGTGACCAAGAGATACCTATATGGATTATTTTTTATACCCAAACGGCATGTCATTGATGCCATGGAAGATGGGTAGGCCTTTGGACGCGACTTGCGTAGACACCCTTGCGCCTTCACACCTTCCTGGCACGATGGGATGTGCAGGCGCTGCTGCTGCATCAGCAGAGACCCTCAATTACATATTTGAGCCGTTTACGGTCGAAACACTAGGACCGTGGGGTCCGAGTACTCGCTTTCTTTTCAAAGAAATTGCAAAGCGTTTAATCGACGCCTCCTGTGACCAGAAGACTGGCCTATATTTAGGCCAAAGAATTAGTATTGCCATACAACGTGGCAATACTGCAATCCTTCTGGGCACTTTACCAATGATCGTCGATTCGGACGAATTCTACGACACCTGAGTCTTTAGATATAATTTATATATAGTATATTTCCTTTTTAATTTTTATATTATGTAGTTAAAGATAGTTTTAATATTATTTTAAAATTTTATAAAACATAAAATTAAATCAAATAACTCACATAGGATATTATTAGTACCAAAAGAACGTACGATTTTTTTTCGGAAAATACTATGTATGTAAATTCTCCAAGCAAAGCCGGGTCACCCTGTTATACAGATAATAAGAACGTATCCGATAACGACTCCTAATTACTGAAATCACTGCGTTATATTCAGCTATCTGGTAGTCCCGACCCTTAATGGTAAAGTTAATTACCACAGACGGACCCTATTAATGCCCCTATGTTGTAAATGGGACACCATCTAACAGAATGATGTAGGGGGTGACTGGAATCGCACCTCCAACCATTACTACGAAAACCAATCTGACCATTACGTATCCACGCTAAGTAATGGTGGTGTTGTCACAAATAATGGACTCTACTATGAGACTATAGAAACTGGTAATGGGGATGATGACTAGGTTTGAATATATTGATTTTTATGACACATTAGGGTAAATAGGGTCAATGTTAACTAATTTATACATAAAAAGTAAAGATTGTCTGGATATTTGCAAAATAAATGAGATTATAAAATTTCAAAATCTATTAAAAATCTTTTATCGTATTAAGATGAAAATTCATACAGTTTTAGCTTCCTTACATTAAATGTGACATTTTTAAATATGTGAACTATAAACATAAACGCACAAATAACAAAGATATTAGTAATTTTGGTTGAACGCACAAACAAATCTGACGATCATTATATTACCTATGACGTCATTAGTTCGTGCCATTTTGTATGGGGCGTTTTTCAGGGATCCGCGGCAGTGCCGCAAATCTGACCCTTTAAATCCCTGTAGCTCCGAAAGTAATGATCGCAGAGACCCTGTTCCTTTTACAAAATTGCTTTACTATTAGCATACTCTTAATTTATATACAAATTAAAAATCTGTCATCATCCCTATTGTTCCCTTCTATAATAGAACAAGAGCTTGCAACTACTATTACTTCATTTTATGAAAGCTAAAATTTCGTCAGCTCATGCTACGGCATAGCGAGGAGAACCGCTATTTTACGGGGTTGAACGCTTGTAGAGTTCAAGCATTCAACCATCGCCTTTCGGAGTTCATTGGTTTATATTCCACTGACGCGTGGACTAGACGTGTCGGGCCACGCGTAGTGTAGGGTTCCGTAGATTAAGTTAGCACTTTAATTTCATATTAGATATTTCATAATAATAATTTAAACTTAAAAACGGAACCGACTTCAAAAATATTTTAATTATTTTGATTTTAACACAAAATTACTAAACTGATTTTCATGAAAATTAAGTGGAACCAATCTGGAAGTCTCTTTTAAATAAAAAATATTTTTTAATATTTTTCGGAGATTTTCTCTCTGCCACGCGATGGACCCGGCATCCGCCCGGTGAATCTATGGATTGCTAAGATAGAAGGTAACAAACATTAAAAAAACATACGCATCGAATTGAGAATCTCCTCCTTTTTGTAAAGTCGGTTAAAAATGATCTTATTACATTCGTTCGTAAAGTATTTGCCGATTAATTACTGCTCATTGTTCTTACAGCACAAAAGCTTATAAATTCATTTTCGAGCGCCATTATTACGTCTGCCCCGGTAATTAATGTAGTGTAATATTCGTACGGGAATTTTTGCAAAGAATTGTTCTGTAAAATTAATGTTTTAATGACTTTCATTGCTATTAATGAGGGTAGTAACTGTAAAAAAATTACTATAGCTTGATAAGTTCGTAACACTCCCGATGGTCCGCGCGGGTCGGGAGGGGAAAGCGATGTCCCGCGCGCTCGTCTTCATACCCGCGCAGTCCATCCCTCTGCCCCGCGCGCACGACTTCACACCCGCGCAGTCCTTTCCTCCCGTCGCCCGCATATCATGGGAGTGTCATCTCGAAATTGCCAAGCAATAATGTATATATGTATATCTAAATACTGGTGGTATGTACACTGAAAATTTTGACGAACGTACGTGACTTTGTCCTAGCTAAATTCAGTTTGTTACACACCCCGCGGGAACGTAGGTTTTTTCTGGGATTAAAAAGTAGCACGAAAAATAAAAAATCTGGGTATTATTTTTGGATAATAATACCCATATTTCTTTGTAATTATAAAAATTTTTGTTTAGTAGCTGATAATGATGTAAAATGAACCTCTTATAATAAAACACGGATAATATATAACTTATAGCCTTCCTCGATATATGGGCTATCTAACACTGGAATAATTTTTCAAATCGGAACAGTAGTTCCTGATATTAGCGCGTTCAAACAAACAAACAAACAAACAAACAAACTCTTCAGCTTTATAATATTAGTATAGATTTCTTACTACGAACAGACCTTTCTCCAAGGATAAGGGTTACTTACGGTGTTATTTTTTCGAAGATACGAGTTTAAATATGACGAATAGGTAATTTCGAAAGAATGATAGGTGTAGGTACATATGACAATAATTCAATGGGTGGGGATCGAACCGACGCACTCATCGGGACTGGGGGAGAATGTTTTGCCACAACCAACTACCGAATTTCTACAAAGAAATAAAGTTTAATTTTTTCAAAGCCCGACGTATGTTCGAACCGGGACTTCGAGAACCACAGACGAATAACAAATAACAAATATAACTAACATAACCTAAAACAATATACAACTATAAACAAGTATTACAACTTAGAATATAACTTCACATAACCCGTAAATGTGGCCTTAAGTTACAATAAATACCAGTCTAATCGTTTCTTAATGTTAGTATACGTCATACGTGCTCTTACCCAACTAATACAGCTTTTCAAGGCTTTAGCTTTAATTTGTGAAACAGCTAGTTTAATATTACCGCACCCTCAGCTGGCTTAACCGGAAGTAAATCTAATTAGAAATCTAGAACAAATACTTTATATAATGCGGAAAAGCCACTTGAATCCCGGGGAGCTAATCCGGGCAAAGCTCGCCTTAACCGGCTTATTGAATTAACAATAGATGCAAGCTATCTCTTTATGTATACGATGAAAAGATTGGCCATAGACTGGGATCCTGAATAAGGTAGTAGGTGGGATTTTAATTAATTTATTTATTTATTAAGGAAAATCAACCGCTAATACATTAAATTCATGCTTACATTTAATTACATTGATAAATTAGGTTAATGCTTAACTATTAAAAGATTTTCACAACTTTCACAATTTAGATATTATGTACACTCCTTAGTTATCCATTAATTCATAGGTACAACATAATCTAAGATATCAAGTATATAACTATACACAGAAAAATTATAAGCTGATTCACAAAAGTAATAAGTAATTTAATTAATAGGTAAATAATTTAATGAATAAATAAGTCAATTGAATCGTTATTAAGAACTTAATATAACAGACTTATATAATAAGAAGAGTCGATCTATTTTGCAAATCCCAATTTTACTAGTTTCATACTGTCTTCTATGCTAGAATATTTTTTTTTAAATCTCGTGGTTACTATTTTATAACTTTTTGCTAGTGTAACTGGAAGTGAATCTAATTAGAAATCTAAAACAAAATATACTTTATATAATAAGAAAAGCTACTTAAATCCCGGCGAGCTTAACCGGCTTATTGAATTAACAATAGATGCAAGCTATCTCTTCATTTACACGCTGAAAATGTTGGCCATAGACTTGGATCCTGAATAAGGTAGTAGGTGATATTTTAATGAATAATGTGTCAATTGAGATCCGAGAAACATAATTTAACACATCAGGCTTATAAATAACTAGCTGACGCCGCGCGGTTTCACCCGCGTGGTTCCCGTTCCCGTAGGAATACGGGGATAAGATATAGCCTATAGCCTTCCTCGATAAATGAGCTATATAACAGAGAAAGAATTTTTCAAATAGGACCAGTAGTTCCTGAGATTAGCGCATTCAATCGAACAAATAAACAAACAAACAAACAAAATCTTCAGCTTTATAATATTAGTATAGACTAGCGGACGCCCGCGACTTCTTCCGCATGGAATTTACTTTTTCACAAATCACTCAGATCCATGGATTAAATGACGGGATAAAAAGTAGCCTATGTGTTAATCCAGACTAGAATCTATATGTACTTGAAATTTTAGCGATTCGGTTCAGTAGCCGAGAAATGAAAAGTAACAAACACTCATACCATCAAAATCATAAGGTTTTCGTAAATCTTGTGAACCCACGGATTTTTTTCAGGATAAAAAGTAGCCTATGATATAAATCCAGAGTAAAATCCATTTCCATTCCAAATTTCCAACAAATCGGTTCAGTAATTGCGACGTTAAAGAGTAACAAACATCCTAATATACATCAAAGCTTTACAAACTTTTCATACAAACTTTTGCGTTTATAATATTAGTAGGATAGTAGGATAAGAGGAGTCGATCTATCTTGCAAATCCCAATTTAATCGATATCACACTTTCTTCTAAGTTAAAATATTGTTTTTTCAACTTAAAATTCCATGGTTGGGATACTGATTTTTTACTTTTTCTTGCATTACCGGGTAAATCTAATAAAAATTTAAAACAAATACTTTAATATATAATGCGGAAAAGCTACTTCAACCCGGTGGAGCTAATCCGGGTAGAGCTCGCCTTAACCGGCTTAGTGTATTAACAATAGATGCAAGTTATCGCTTCATTGGACTTGGATTCACCTACTACCTAGGATTTTAATGAATAATAATGTTTCATTTGATTCGTTATTATAATCCGAGTAATATGTAAAAGTATGCGATCGAATTTATATTTCGTATTTATGCTGAGCTATAGATACACCCTTTCTTTTTATGGGTCACAGATAGGCATGCTGTCATTAGGGACGGTTTCTGTATGTAACTCTTATGGTAACATTCCGATATTGGCGACCGTGACGAGTGACCGCGACCTGTACCGAGACAGGGTCGCCAAGACTACCCTTACGAGTATACTGGAATTAAGATTTCTTTTTTATGATAGGCATCCGGTTTTAATGAATAATGTGCCAAAAGCGTAGTTTTAATTGATCCCTAGATCCCTATGCCTAGATCAAGAGAAGAATAAATATTCTTTTATCGATCGAAAAATCGATGCATGCATGCACACAGTGATGCATTAACTAAAACCGATTAAATCATAAACTTTTAGGTTTTACAGTTCTTTCCCGTGGTTCTTTCAGAAAAGGCTTTAATTAATACGTCACTTGCACAAGGCTTGGCACCGCCTTCAAAGTGATCAGAAGGTAGCACATATGATGTTATTTTTCGCTTTTTAGTTTATTTTTGTGATTTTGAAATCGGTTAATTTTTTTGTTAAAATATTTTATTTTTCTGTTTTTTTTTTGTAGTAGACAATATCTTATCAAAAGTGGGTAAAAAGTAATTGTAATTTTTATTTACCTATAGCATTGTTACCCTAGTGGATTATACTACATACACATACAAACAGACTAAACTGTAACATTAATGTTAGGCCAATAGTGTTAATCTGTTCAACAACAGATCAAGAGGTCTTGGGTTCAAATCCTAGGTCAAGTTATGAAAGTATTGTGTTTTCTTCTTTCCGAAAAATATTTGGTATGTTACGTCCAGCTATAACTCAGAAGCTGCCGTGTAAGAGTTGGCCTATAAACCTCCCACATGGTACCATCTGCACGAGGCGCAAGATCAGCATCGGCCTTCATTGACTGACGTCAACCGCGGTTTACTCTAAAGTTAGGAGATCATTATTACTTGGTCAATCGTCGATCGGTAGTCATTTAGGTATAGGTTAGGTGTAGGTTTTACTTATAAAATGTACTTAATAGATCGATTGCCAAACTTAGTTATAATTATAGAATTCAGATCAACAGATCGATTCCCGACCTTAGGTATAATTTATGAATTCAAATCGATCTCCGGTCTCGATTCATTCTTTTGTTATAATTTAATTTTGTAATAATTATTATATTGCAAAATGTTCTATTAAATAAGAATAAAATCATACGCATTTGCATGATTCAACCCCCTAGCTGCCACAAAACGTAAGTAGTATCATCCCGAAGAAAGAAAATATATTTTTTTTTCTGCTTGTGTAAGTACCGTAGGCTCCTTATAGTAAACCGCAGCGGCGTCACCGTGGGCTTAGCCAACGTGTGCTTAGCGACTGCAGAAGTATCACCTGATGGGTCCCGAAGGCAGAAGCAGAGTAGATGAGCGGAACGGCTCTCTAAGGGCGTCTCCTCTGTAATTTTCCTTAGTCCTCATTGTTCGCACATTAGACCAGGGAATCGATGGATTGACTTATATAAAAACACCTGATACATAGTACAATTAGTAACTTTACAACAAGTCAGCAGGCTAATTCACTAAGTTTCATCATTCATCATTATCAACCCATATTCGGCTCACTGCTGAGCTCGAGTCTCCTCTCCGAATGAGAGGGGTTAGGCCAATTAGTCCACCACGCTGAAATTCCAATTATGAAAATTCTCTGGTATGCAGGTTTCCTCACGATGTTTTTCCTTCACCGTTTTGAGACACGTGATATTTAATTTCTTAAAATGCACACAACTGAAAAAGTTGGAGGTGCATGCACCTGACCGGATTCGAACCCACACCCACCGAGATCGGAGGCAGAGGTCATATCCACCGGGCTATCGCAGCTCAAGCTTGACATAAGTTAATTAACATACGAAATTGAGATTCTATGTAACATAAATGTCATTTGGTGCCTACTGACAACCCTTTATTGATATCATTAGGTAGACATTTCTCAGTTGATTTGATGTTTATGTTAATAAATACCTCAAAAGCTCAACGACAAAAGCTCTCAGGTTTACCAAGGGGTGGTGGTTCGATCCCCGCCCCGTTTGTCTCCACCACTCCTAATACAGTCATTCCCGACTAGTTGGACGGCAATGGAAATTTTGGTCAGGTCTATACTTAATATTATAAAGCTGAAGAGTTTGTTTGTTTGATTGAACGCGCTAATCTCAGGAACTACAGGTCTGATTTGAAAAATTCTTTCAGTGTTAGATAGCCCATTTATCGAGGAAGACTGTAGGCTATATTTTTCTCCGTATTTCTTCAGGAACGGGAATCACGCAGGTAAAACCACGCGGCGTTAGTTTGTTTAAAATACAAGGCAAATATTCTTTTTTTTTTAAAAAAGAAAGAAAGACCAATTTAGTGAATAGGCCAACTGCTCGTGGTCAATCTCTAACTTGCCCTAAAAAAACATTAGGTAAACATTGTCACCCTATAGTAGAATCAACTCACACAAACAAATACCTACAGCTAATAGAGCTCTAATACCTAGAGAAAAGTTTTTGTTATTTTTCCCGTGATTTCGTCTATTTTCGTGTACGTGACTAATTAAAGGCCCGCCTGCAAATAGACTCCGCTTTTTGTAGCTATTTCTCCTACAGACGACTAATTAAGTACCTAAACCAAAGTCAGACTAAAGCCTAACAGTATTGAAGAAGTAGAAGTAATGATTATTTCTAAGAAATCTTAGCAAATATTGTAAATTATAATAGGGTAGTTGACTCATATCAAATTTAATATAAACAATATAAATTCCGTGTAGTACCTAAACCGACCAGCGTGGTGGACTATTGGCCTAACCCCTCTCATTCTGACAGGAGACTCGAGCTCAGCAGTGAGCCGAAAATGGGTTGCTAATGAAATTATTAATTAAATATGACTAATATTCCTTTTCCCTTCCAACCGAGGCGAGCATCGAATCACGACTCCTGGGTGATCCGACCGCTTTTACCGTTGAACTACTGAGGCTCAGGCTCATCACCATCATCATCATTATCAACCCATAATCGGCTCACTGCTAAGCTCGAGTCTCCTCTCAGAATGAGAGGGGTTAGGCCAATAGTCCACCACGCTGGCCCAATGCGGATTGACAGACTTCACACACGCAGAGAATAATGAAAATTCTCTAGTATGTAGGTCTCCTCACGATGTTTTCCTTCACCGTTTGAGACACGTGATATTTAATTTCTTAAAATTAATAAAAACTAAACGTAAAAGTTGAGTAAAGTAACAAACGGATGAAATAATAACGCTAAAAGAACATTCCAGACCTTAACAGTTGCTTGTCTTAACAAGTTTATCATTTAGTTAGTCAGTTAGTCATTAATCATCAAGTTTGACTTAACTGGTTTCGTACATCACATGGCCTAAAGAAAAAAATAGTTCCATTATCTTTAGGCACAATTGACTATGCCTCGCTGGGAAAGCATTACATTGAGCATTTACTAGAAAGAGGAAATTTAGTAAATTATTTTATCATATTCAAAAACGTTTAGATATTTACTAAAATTGACAAATAATTCCATCGTTCAGTGAAATATATATTTCATACGCATTTACAATTTCATCACATCAAGAACAATAAAACAGATACCAAAAAACCATTTAATAAAACAACGACCATTAAATCCATCAATACACCGAATAAAACACCCGAGAACTCCGTGGCCGGATTACAATGAATTCACATCGGAATCATTAGCAAAACGCTCATACAAATTAATTAAATTAATAGGATTTCATGTGCCAAGGACAATGGGAAGTAATTAATCTGCAAGATTAATTTATCACGTTGTTCGACAATGTTCGGGGGAAGTTTGCACTCCACAGCTATCAGGGTTTTCAGTTCAGCGACTTTGCGAAGTGAGTTTCACATTACGCCCCTGGTAAATGTAGTATCATATTTGTACCTACTGTTTCCGGAATGAGTGTTCTCATATATTTTCGTTGGCAAAGTACTTTCACGTTTGTTTTTAGGGTACCGTATCCGAATGTGCCAACAGGATTTAACTGACGATTTTTAATGACACACATTTAAAGCAATCTTTCTTATACAAATTAGGTATAGGTATAAATCTTACAAAATATAATATGATGATTTGTTTGAAAAAATCACCACGGAGAACTGAAGTAATTAATCTGCAAGATTAATATATCACGTTTTTCATCTCAGAATCAACTGCTGAAATGTTTTATAACAAAGAGTATTTCAAATAGATTATCTTTTACATTCACACAAGAAGTAATACGAAAAAATGGTTCCATTACTAGTACTACGGAAAATGAGGTTTGAACTGGGATTTGAACCCTGTCAAATCCCAGTTCAACAAACAAAATTCGTGATTGCAATGTTTCTTACTAGAAAAAACTTAATAACAGCCTAGAGTTATAAAGATGGCGGTGTCAATATACCCCCGTGCCACGAAGACCATGTAAAAAACCGCCTAATTTTTTGCAGAACAAATTTAAACCATTGTTCGAATTTGCCTGCAGGTGAAGTTTACTCCACAACTATCAGGGTTTTCAGTTCAGCGACTTTGCAAAGCGAGTTTCACATTACGGCCCTGGTTAATATAATGTCATATTTGTACCTACCTACTGTTTCCAGTATGTGAGCTTTCTCGTATATTTTCTTTGGCAAAGCACTTTCTCGTTTGTTTTTAGGGTACCGTCTCAAAATTGTTATAGACTCAACTGACGAATTTTCTTATAAAAGGTAAGATACTTGTAGCCTATCATAATATTTTTGCCTTTTTACTTTACATAAAAAGGAATGTACATAATGATTTGCATATATGCAATTTCTGTATTATTTATGTTATATTTTTACAAAGAGAAAGAAAGAAAGGTCTTTATTTTTAAGTAATGCCACACATGACATTATTATATAATAAAGTATATTAAGAGAACATGGACAATTGGAAGTAATTAAATTAGTTAATTTGGGAGTAATTGGCAAGACTAATTTATCGCAAAATTCACTGGAAAAATTTACTCTTTAAAACTATCAGTGATTTGAGTTCAGCCAGTTTTCTCTTTGTGAATCTCTCGATGATCGATCTGTAACACACAAAATATATAAATTAAAAATAATGTTGTTTTTACTCAATTTAACAAAGCTACAGTTTTTGAACTGCGTAAGATTACACTACATCAGTATTTCTATTGTTACTAAACAAATAATATAATAAAGATATAATGGTACGGAACCCTGAGCAACCGACTCGTGCTTGGCCTTCTTTTTCTAATAATATGAGTGTTCGGCGAGTCATGGAAAAATGGTTTGTCTTTCCGAGAGCGAAGTTGTTTGATATTTGTCACAAGTTGTCACTGATACCTAAGCAACTTCTTCTAACTAAAGCGTTCGTAACACTCCCGATGGTCCGCGCGGGCCGGGGGGCGTGTAGCGATAAATGAAAAACCCACGATCTCGCTTTACCGCACGCACGATTTCACATTCGCGCAGTCTTTCCCCCCGTCGCCCACGCATCAACGAACTTGCCAGACTATGGGTACAGGTACAGTACGTACAGTTGCTTCTGAATCTTCGACATTTTCGAAATCAATGAGTTTTCTTTTTAATTAAAAAAATATTTATTGATTCTTTACTTTTTGCTTAAAATATATTGGCAAAACTTAAGCAACCAATAGATTTAATATCTTAATATTTTGTGTTTCAACAGTTTTTTAATAGTTTTGTAACAAAAATAAAAAAATAAAAAGCTAAATTCATGTAAGTATCACTCAAAACAAAACAAGAGAGAGAACTTCAAAATCACAAAAAAAAACTAAAAGCGAAAAATAACGTCGTATATGCTAGCTTCTGATCACTTTGAAGGCGGTGCCAAGCCAGTGATTATTAATTAAAGTAAGTAAAATTAAAGAGTATTCATTAAAGCCGTTCCTGAAAGAACCATTATATCATCATACCCGTCGAATTCGAAGAAAATCTGAAGTGTAACGGTTAATACTTGATTTTATTTATCTTAGTTTGTTGTACTACATCTAAATGTAAATGACTTCACTAATACAACAGTCGGGTCGTTAGGAAAGGTATGCTCGGAAGGCAAACAGCGTGTTCAATCTACATACATTGGCAATCAAATGCACTTGAAGATGTTCCAAGATTCGTCTCGAACCTCCCGTTCGTACATATTGACGTTTAATTAGCACAAGTTAAACAGTTTTAACTCTCAATCAATGAAAATGAACATCAGCTTAGATTATAAATTAGTTTTGATAGCAGTCAAGTAAATGGGGATGATGACTAGGTTTGAATATTGTTATTTTTCTTATAACACATTGACTCGTAAAGTGTCTCTTATTTCACCAATTTCAATATCGTAATCTATCTCATTACTCACAGGTGACGTAATGTAAAACGCACGGTTTATCATCCGCTTAGAACAGTGATTCCCAAAGTGGTCTATATCAACCCCTAGGGGTCTATGAAAATGGTTGTCCACGATAGTGGATCTTAACACATACACTGATAGAACCTATTTACTTACATCATACTATCTTATATCTTTCTAAATAAAGCATCAGGTTCATCCTTCTAGCTAAAAATATTGACTTATTGCTTATGTTATTTCATTTATAGTTTATTTTATGTTTATTTAATGTTACGTATTTTTTTTTAAAGAGCAGTGATAGCCCAGTGGATATGACCTCTGCCTCCGATTCCGGAGGGTGTGGGTTCGAATCTGGTTCGGGGCATGCACCTCCAACTTTTCAGTTGTGTGCATTTTAAGAAATTAAATATCACGTGTCTCAATCGGTGAAGGAAAACATCGTGAGGAAACCTGCATACCAGAGAATTATCTTAATTCTCTGCGTGTGTGAAGTCTGTCAATCCGCATTGGGCCAGCGTGGTGGACTATTGGCCTTACCCCTCTCATTCTGAGAGGAGACTCGAGCTCAGCAGTGAGCCGAATATGGGTTGATGACGACGAAGTAAAATCATCAAATAACACTGCAATCTCCATTACGCTGCGGCTACAGAAGCGATTTGGCTGAATTTTGGAATGGAAATAGATTTTACTCTGGATTAACATATAGGATACTTTTCATCCCGGAAAATCCATGGTTCCTGCTGTATTCGTGAAAAACTGAATTCCACGCGGACGAAATCGCGGGCGTCAGCTAGTACCTACTATGATAATTCTAAAAACACCTCTGTCAATGTTATATTAACGACAAGTTAGTCTGTATGTGTCATCTCGTCTGATATTATTTTTTTAAAGAACATTTGCTATATCTTTTTTTAAATATGACCAATATTTCCATACTCCTCCAACTAGTCGGGAAAGATTGTATTAGATGTGGGTACGACACTAGACCAACGGGGCGGGGATCGAACCACCTCCCCTCGGTGATGAGTCCGATCGCTCTTACCGTTGAGCTATTGAGACTCTAATATTAACGATGTAGTCAATATAACTATGCTAGCCACTTACCATCCTTGACGGCCTCCGTGGTGCAGTGGTATGCGCGGTGGATTTACAAAACGGAGGTCCTGGGTTCAATCCCCGGCTGGGCAGATTGAGATTTTCTTAATTTGTCCAGGTCTGGCTGGTGGGAGGCTTCGGCCGTGGCTAGTTACCACCCTACCGGCAAAGACGTACCGCCAAGCGATTTAGCGTTCCGGTACGATGCCGTGTAGAAACCGAAAGGGGTGTGGATTTTCATCCTCCTCCTAACAAGTTAGCCCGCTTCCATCTTAGACTGCATCATCACTTACCATCAGTCAAGGGCTAACTTGTAAAGAATAAAAAAAAAACCAATAAATCCACGTGCCTGCAGCGCTAAAACGTAGATGTGCATGACATCATATAGACATCGTTACGAATTTAAATTTATAAAAAAAAATTGTTAATTATCATTTTTAAGTACTGCAGTTTTATACAGTCCTTCTGTAGACACCATTAGTTTAATGAAACGAACGATCCATTAATTCACGGTCATTTATCTTACGTTCAAGTGCATACGGTCCATTCTAAGACTTCTTTGAACTCAAAAAGTGTAAGAACTATAAATTAATCTCTCAGTAATTTGTAATTGTCTTTTTGAATTTTTTACTCATTTTAAAAAGAGTATTGTTAATTTTTAAAAATTTTAAAGGGCTTTAACTTTTCCAACGCCTCCAAAGTTTTCCAAATCCACATTGGATAAGCTAATTATTATGTGTTTGTAGATGATAATGCTGTGTTTTGTGGCGCAATGGTATGCCCAGTGGATTTACAAGACGGAGGTTCTGGGTTCGATCCCCGGCTGGGCTAATTGAGGTTTTCTTAATTGGACTGCTGGGAAGCTTCGGACGTGGCTAGTTACCACCCTACCATCAAAGACGTACCGCCAAGCGATTTAGCGTTCCGGTACGATGTCATGTAGAAACCGAAGGAGGTGTGGATTTTCATCCTTCTCCTAACAAGTTATCCCGCTGCCATCTTAGACTGAGTTTGTAGTCAAGGGCTAACTTGTAAAGAATGCAAAAAAGACAGGTCCTGGATTCGATTCCCTGCTTGGGTCAATTTTTAAAATCTCTAAATTGCATTAGGTCTGCTCTGGTAGTATGCATAAGCCGTGGACACTGGACACCGTACTGATACAGACGAACATCCAAGCTTTTTTTTTCTTCCTGATTGTGTAATTGCAGTAGGCTATTAATTTTTTACAGCCCCTACTGAACTCTGAAATTCATTATTTATTTATTTATTTATTTATATACATGACATGTGCCCAGAGAAACATTACAGTTTCCCAATTCGTTTCTCGAGCAATCAGGAATAATAATTACGACAATAAATCTTAAATTACAAAATGAATATTAAGCAAACAAAATAAATTAAAAATAATAAATTCAAAATCAAACAAATTAAAAATTAAAAATAATAAATTCAAATTCAATCAAATTAAAAATTAAGAATAAATTAATATTAACCAATTCAAATACATTAAAATTAAACAATTCAAATAAATTAATAATAATAGTCAACAATTAAAATACACAAAACAAAAAAAAAAAAATAATAATAATAATAATAACAATCAAAATTAACTATTCAAATAACAAAATTAAAAATGACATATACATAAAAACTATTCTAATAACAATTTAATTTTATTTACAATCTGATAGACAGGATTGTAAAAAATGTCAATCTGTAAATTTTTACTAGTGAGTTCATTGAGCAGGCGCAGCGCTTGAGCCAGCGGCGCATGCTGGCTTACTTTAGTTCTGCCACACGGCACCGCAAATAACTGGCGACGTCGGCAACTTATATACTTGTCAGGAACATGCAAGTCTATTGACCCTAATATGACAGGATTACTTTTTTCGATACATATCAAATTACTTTAAATTGTATCAATAAAAATTGGAAGTTTTAATATTGTTGTAGGGCTCTACAGGGCCTACAGGATATACAAGACTAAAATATTAAAATTATCGTTACATTTTCTTCATTTCTGTAGAAGAAAAGTTTTTTGGGTCAAATGTGCCGCCCCCTAAAATCTGCCGCCCCAGCCCACTTAGCCTACTGGTAAATCCACCACTGCCACGGATTCGTGCTATCATAGTTTATCTCAATAAAAAGCACATTTCCACCAATGCGGTTTTTACAGAACATTGTTTCCCGGTGAGCAATAAATTGCACCTTTAATCTGATATACGCTTTCAATGGGATGCATCGTAATCTCATATAATGTACTGTTATAGGCTATCACGGCGCGAGTTATGGTGTAATGCATTCATTTACGTGTATCGCAACCATGTAAAATCGAATATTAAAACTTCTTAAAAATACCACACGAGAATTCATATTGCAAAATTACAGTTCACCTACAAGTATATTTATCATCATATCAGCCGATGGACGTCCACCGCTGGACATAGGCCTTTTGTAGGCACTTCCAAACATCACGATACTGAGCCACCTGCATCCAGCAAATCCCTGCGACTCGCTTGATGTCGTCAGTCCACCTGCGCTCACTAGTGCGGGGTCGCAATTCCAGCACTTTGGAAACCCAACGTCCATCGGGTCTTCGAACTATGTGCCCCGCCCATTGCCACTTCAGCTTCGCAACTCGTTGAGCTATGTCGGTGACTTTGATTCTTCAACGGATCTCCTCATTTCTGATTCGATCACGCAGAGATACTCCTAAAATAGCTCGTTCCATCGCCCGCTGTGTGACTCTGAGCCTTCTTATGAGGCCCATAGTTAGCGACCAAGTCTCGGAACCATAGGTCATCACTGGCAGGCACTGTTCGAAGACTTATTATATATTTATATATAGTATGATTTATATATCTAGGTATACTAATATTTTTAGTAGACCGATGATCTTTCGTTATCAACCTCAGACTAAATACATAAGGACTAGTATCGCACCCAAATTCACGAACAAAATTTTCTGCCATTTTCTAAGGAAAACGAGCTTAGATTTCATATATATCTTATACTAAACTACCAGTTATGGTTCGTTTTTTACACCATATAACTACACAAAAATGTATTTTTTTTGTAAAAAATGGAGGTTTTTAACCGACGGACACGATTAAACTAAGAAACATCGATTCTGTAGAGACAGTGTATATAATCGCATAAGATCGTTGATCATATACTTTGACAGAAAAATAATGTCTTTATCTAATTAGTCTGAGTTATCAACCCATATTCGGCCTACTGCTGAGCTTGAGTCTCCTCTCATAATGAGAGGGGTTAGGCCAATAGTCTACCACGCTGGCCCAATGCGGATTGGCAGACTTTACACACGCAGAGAATGAAGAAAATTCTCTGGTATGCAGGTTTCCTCACGATGTTTACCTTCACCGATTGGGACACGTGATATTTAATTTAAAAAGCACACAACTGAAAAGTTGCAAGTGCATGCCCAGAACCGGATTCGAACCCACACCCACACATAATGTATTCTGTGGTAGTTCAAAGGTCCATTATTTGTGATGATAGGTGTGGCTCTCGGCACTGTTTCATCCGTTCACCTTTTCTTAGGAAACACTATAAAATTTTGCTTATGTGCTATTCCAGATTTTTCACCCAGTCTATTTTTTTATTTTATCTCATAATGACCAGGATGAAGCATTTCAGCTCCAGATATCTCATAAAAATGTTAACCGGAGGTAATTTCAAATAACTGTAACCAGGCCACGAGTTTCATCGCTCAAGAAAGTTCGCTCTATCACCAAGCGTTAGCGACGAGCGGCTAACACACAGAACATAAAGCTTACTTACTTTTATATTCGGGGGTAACATATACTTAGCATGCATAATGTTTAACTAGAAATGCCTAACACTGCACTCTGGTTTTATTTACTGTGAGTGGAATAATAGGCTAGTAGTTCAACTTTTAATATTATGGGCGGTGAGAGCCAATAAAACTCAATCATTGATTGCATTTCAGTCTAGCATGCGACCAACATCATATTTCGTAAAGAGAAATAGACAAAATGTCGAGCAATGGCGGCGGAGTTGTTCCAGTCCTATTTGTCCTCTGTCATTCCAATAAAATGTGCCGCTGTTGGTTAATTTTTTTCTATCACTATTTTCTTTCCGTAAAATACAACACTTACGGCGTCTTAATTTTCAAATATATACTTTAACTTGTAACTAAATGCCCATTATGAGCAAGTCTTTGCGTTTACCTACATTATATAAAACTTTTTCTTTGGGCTTCTGATTGACAGTTATTGACATAGATAAACAAATTTTCATTATAATAATGCTATTTGCTTTTAGCCTGTGTGCTTAATGTCAATTTTAACTTTTAACGTGGGTATTAAAGTCACATTTTCTTATAATCTTAATTGAACCGGGCGGTAATCCCGTGGCCCACCTCCAGTAACTTAACGAAGCGAAAAACGATTTTTACCGCACTGTTGTCGGGGAGTAATAAATTGTAGCTTTTAATCCGATATACCTGCTCAATGGGAGCCATCGTAATGCCCTGTAATATACCGGTAAAGGCTATCCGATCCATATTTATGAGGTGTAGAATAACTCATTTATTTTTGATGTTGCAATTCAGGAGTAAAAGGTTCGAATTGAATGAAATACTGTACAATGTTATTTTATTTTACATTTATTTAGCTGACTCTATGGGGTCTTCTGTCCGTTTATTGGTATAAAAATACGCGTTTTTTATTGGCAATTTAAAGTTAACCATCTGATGTTAAGTCACGATTAGCGAGCTTACTTGGAAGATATGTTAAACGTTTTTATCCCTGACGGTTTTACGCACTATTATAAAGGAACGCTTAATTGCTTAACGGTAGGTAGGTACTTACCTACTTCATTGCTGGTAGGGTAACCAGCAAAGGTTTGCCTACCATCTGACCAGATCCTAAATTAAAAAATATAGCAATCTCTGGTTATAGTGAACCCATTTTAAAAACACGTGGGTGAACCCGCGGGGCGTCTGCTACTATATTATATTCATCCGTGCTGAAAATTAAACCCAGAACCTCTCTATTTGAAACCACAGCATAAACAATTTACCCCTTTACCCCATATTTAGCCCATGTGTTAATCTATTTCCATTCCAAATTTCAGCCAAATCGTTTCAGTAGCCGTAGCGTAAAGGAGGAACATACACACTCATACACACATAAAATTTCGTAACTTCATAACATTAAGTGTGATTCCAACACTAAAGTAGTTAACCGTACCGAGGCAAAACAAAACTTAGGCCTGGGCATAAACAAAGTCATGGTATTTATGCAAACAATCGTATGAATAAAATTAACTTGCGGCAGTGCAGTAAAAAATATATCTTTTGTTTGCTTCAACTTTTAATGGAAGAGTTTTTTTATCGTACGTAACAAAGTACAAGTGCTCGTTTTCCGAGAAGAAATTACGCGGTATAATAATATTACCTATTTACTATTATAACGAACCAGGCTTGTTATTATTCGATGTTATTCTATTACCATATAACAAAGCAGTGAAAACTGTTTACATCTATATTATTCTACCATAATTTATATCTAATCTATCGCCAACTTGCCAAAGCCTTTAGACCCTTTTTAATCCGATCCTGTTGCAAAATTTGTTCTTAACGGACATATACCAATAAACTACTTTACTGAAAAAAATTAAGGACTTTAAAAAAGCTTTCGAAGTCTTTAGACCTCCTTAATCCGGCCCTGTCGCAATTTTCTTTATTAATAGAAGTATAACAACTGTAAACTAATCTGTTTGCCAAAATTAAAATTTTTAGCAAAAATGTAAAGACTGTTCAAAAAAATTCGGAGGGCTTTGAACCTTCTTAATCCGGCCTTGTCGTAAAAACAATTGTATGTATTTTCCAGATTACTAGCCAACGCCTAGCGGTTTCACCCGCGTAGTTTCTGTTTCGTTTCCAATACGGAGATAAAATATAGCCTATGATAAATAACGCAAATAACGTGGATTTCTACTGGTAAAAGAATTTCCAAAATCGGTTCAGTACATCCAGAAATTACCCATACATCCACAAAAACTTACAAATTTTACCTCTTTCTAATATAGATTCCAAAGGTTTACTAAGGCATGAACAAGTTTTTAGTAAATAGTTATTTATGCCACTGTCATATTGTAATGCCATTGTAGCTCGAGTGGTTTTGCGAACGAAGCCGAATTGCACAATAGACGGCACGAGTGCTATAATCGCTAATTACGTGGCCACTTCACGTAATTAGCGATTGTACTCATAGCATTACAACACTTTTTTAAATAATAAATAAATAAAATAAATATACTTAAACAATACACATCACTATCTAGCCCCAAAGTAAGCATACAGAGCAGCTTGTGTTATGGGTGCTAAGATAGTTGATATTATAATATTAATATGCAATTATATACTACATACAAATACTTATATAATGTATAAATACACACAGACACTGGAAAACACCCATGCTCATCACACAACGACTTTTTTTACGACCATGATAAAAGAATTAACCAAACTTGGTAAATAATATATTTATACAAATATTGAGGAAGCCAATTGTTATGGCTTCCTCTATTTTTGTATCGACGTGGCCTCCTAGATTTGGTCTCGGAGTGGCCTCCTAGATTTGTCTCTCACAAGGAAGCCTTAATTTATTCTCGGAGCGGCCTCCTAGATTTGTCTCTCACAAGGAAGCCTTAATTTATTCTCGGAGCGGCCTCCTAGATTTGTCTCTCACAAGGAAGCTTTAATTTGGTCTCGGAGCGGCCTCCTAGATTTATCTCTCACAAGGAAGCTTTAATTTGGTCTCGGAGCGGCCTCCTAGATTTGTCTCTCACAAGGAAGCTTTAATTTGGTCTCGGAGCGGCCTCCTAGATTTGTCTCTCACAAGGAAGCTTTAATTGGTCTCGGAGTGGCCTCCTAGATTTGTCTCTCACAATGAAGCTTTAATTTGGTCTCGGACTGGCCTCCTAGATTTGTCTCTCACAAGGAAGCTTTAATTTCTGTAGCCAATGACATGGAAAAATTTAAAAGATACTACCCGTGTAGTACGTACATTACCAAACGACCTGTCGGAATAAATAGCTTTGTTTTATGGTTTCAGGTTTTATATTGACTACTACGAAATGGGAGTAGAAAAAACACTTTTCTTCCTTCAATGTAAAAGCTTTGTAATGCTGTTTTCACATTAAGTATAAAGCCCCGTTTAGTTTTTTTAACACTGCGAGAATTCTCAAAGGTTTAACAGATTAACATTTTATCGTGAAGCTAAGAAATTGCTTTCTTAACAAAAGCACTGAAAGATAAAGAACACAATGTAAGTATCTTACTTTAACTAAATTGTTTGCCTCATCATTATAAACGTGTTAATCTCTTAGAATGTTTTGGAACAGGGAAATGGCTGTTGTTCTGTCTTAATATGGCAATAATTATGTAAATTAGAAGCATAACTGCCCATTTTGAATATCATCAGCATTTTGAATAGCATGTCTCAGTAGCTCGATCGATTTCTTAAAATGAGGTGTCCCTCGATCTATATAATCTTTTTAGTATCATCATCATCATCATCATATCAGCCGATGGACGTCCACTGCAGGACATAGGCCTTTTGTAGGGACTTCCAAACATCACGATACTGAGCCGCCTGCATCCAGCGAATCCCTGCGACTCGCTTGATGTCGTCAGTCCACCTGGTGGGGGGTCGGCCAACACTGCGCTTACTAGTGCGGGGTCGCCATTCCAGCACTTTGGGACCCCAACGTCCATCGGCTCTTCGAACTATGTGCCCCGCCCATTGCCACTTCAGCTTCGCAACTCGTTGAGCTATGTCGGTGACTTTGGTTCTTCTGCGGATCTCCTCATTTCTGATTCGATCACGCAGAGATACTCCTAACATAGCTCGTTCCATCGCCCGCTGTGTGACTCTAAGCCTTCTTATGAGGCCCATAGTTAGCGACCAAGTCTCGGAACCATAGGTCATCACTGGCAACACGCACTGTTCGAAGACTTTTGTCTTCAGGCACTGAGGAATTTCGGACGAAAAGATGTCGCGAAGCTTCCCGAATGCAGCCCAGCCGAGTTGGATTCGACGGTTCACCTCTTTCTCGAAATTGGACCTACCTAACTGGATCATATGTCCTAGGTATATGTATTCGTCTACAATTTCGAGTGCAGCGTTCTCAACTATAACTGGGTGGAGCGATACATGAGCATTACACATTATTTTTGTTTTGCCTATGTTCATTTTCAGGCCCACCTGTTGAGAAACGCTGCTGAGGTAATTGAGCATGGTACTAAGGTCATCCAGAGTCTGTGCCATGATGACTACATCATCCGCGAACCGCAGTTGAGTGATGTACTCGCCATTGATGTTGATGCCAAGTCCGCTCCAGTCCAGAAGCTTAAAGACGTCTTCCAGTGCGGCGGTAAATAGCTTCGGAGAGATCACATCTCCCTGACGCACTCCTCGCTGCAACTGGATTGGCCTCGTAGTCTGATCCTGAATACGGACTGACATAGTGGCGTTTTCGTACAAGCACTTCAACGCTTGGATATACCTGTAATCAATTCGGCATCTCTGCAATGACCTTAGCACAGCCCAGGTTTCCACCGAATCGAAGGCTTTCTCATAGTCCACAAACGCTAAGCAAAGTGGCTGGTTATACTCGTGAGTCTTCTGTATAACCTGCCGCAGCGTATGGATGTGGTCTATGGTACTAAAGCCTTTTCGGAAACCGGCTTGTTCGGGAGGCTGGAAGTCGTCAAACCTATTAGCGAGACGATTCGTAATGACTCTCGAGAACAATTTGTAAACATGGCTTAGCAGCGAGATGGGTCTGTAATTCTTCAGCAAGGTGTTGTCACCTTTTTTGAAGAACAGAACCACCACGCTCCTATGCCACGCCTCGAATTGAACAATCGCTGAAGGACTTTAAGTATCGGTTTTCCACCCGCTTTCAGGAGTTCTGCTGTGATTCCGTCCTCACCTGGCGCCTTATTGTTCTTCAGGTGTTTGAGAGCCACACTAATCTCGTATAGGCTGACGTCCGGGATATCTTCGGTATAGTGTCGGGTCAACTTGGCTCTGGGGTCTTTAGCCAAATTGGCAACAGGCTGCTGAGTAGTCGTGTATAGCTGTCCATAGAACTTCTCGACCTCACTTAATAACTCGGGCTTGGAAGAAATTAGATTACCGTGTTCGGTCTTCAAACGCGTCAGCTGCCTCTGTCCAATAGACAGATCTCTGGCGAAAACTTTTGAGCCGCGATTGTTTTCAATCGCATTTTTAATACGCTCGGTATTGAAGTTTCGCAAGTCGCTGGTTTGCGACTTAGAGATCTGTCTACTGATTTGTCGGTATTTTGACGCATCTGCTGAAGACTGTAATCTCATTTCTTGCCTCTCTTCCATGAGTTTAAGTGTTTGGTCCGAGAACTTTTTGGTTCTTTTCGCACGGTGGGTCTTATAGAACTTAGACCCAACGGAATGGACAGTTTCCACGAACCTGTTGTTCAGATCGTCCACAGTTTCGCAATTTGCTAGGCAATCAAAGCGGTTCCGCAGTTCTAGTTGAAAGGACTCGGGGTTTTGAATATGGGCACGAGTAGGTCGGAGCGTAGACTTCACCAGTCGATACCGTTCCAGCTGAATGTTGATATTCAACGTGCCTCTAACCATTCGGTGATCGCTACCGGTTTTCACCCTATGGATCACAGAAACATCGTTGAATATTTGCCGTCTGGTAGACAAGATGAAGTCGATCTCGTTTTTCGTGGAACCATCGGGGCTCATCCAGGTCCATTTCCTGTGTGGTGGCTTCTTGAAGAAGGAGTTCATCATAAAGAGGCCCTCCTTCTCCATGAAGTCAGCCAACATTTGGCCCCTATCGTTCCGTTGCCCATATCCAAATCATCCCACTTTCAACTCTGAACCGCTACGTTCGCCCAGCTTTGCGTTAAAATCCCCCATCACAACATTGTAATAAGAGTTTGAGGCATGTATGGCTTTAGAAATATCCTCATACAATACCTCTACCTCCTCGTCGGGATGTGTCGAGGTCGGTGCGTAAACCTGTATAACCTTCAACGAATACCGTTTGGTAATTCGGAGGACCAGGAACGCTACCCTGCTCGACACACTCTCGACTTTTACAACATTGTTCACGAGGGACTTGTGAACGATAAATCCGACACCACCCTGGGACTGTTGGTCGCCCTCCCGGTAGTAGAGCATGTTGCCGGATTCAAGGATTATCGAGCCCTCCCCCTCTCTTCGGACTTCAGACAATCCTATGATATCCCAGTGCAACTTGCTCATAACTTCTTCCAGCTCGATGACCTTTTCGTCGGACCTCAAAGTGCGTGCGTTGTATGTTGCCAGGTCTAGTCGTCGGGGTTGGCAGCGGAATCTCTGCCGGAGATTCTTTTTAGTATAGTAGGTAGGTATATCCATAATTTCACTTTTGTATAGTTTTGGGGCTTAGACCAACCATGCTTCTTAAATGGGAGTTGGCGAGCGAGTTTAAAGGCAAGATTTATAGCTTGGCAAGTTCGTTTATGACACTCCCATGATATGCGGGCGACGAGGGGAATCTCGTAACGCGCGGATGAAATCGTGCGCGCGGCTCATCGCTACCCCGAAATTGTATGTATGTATGTTTGTTTGTTTGGATGTTCGTTACTCTTTAACGCTACTTTTGACGCGATTTGTCTGAAATTTGGAATGGAAATGGATTTTAATTTGGATTAACACAGGCTTTTCATCCCGAAAAAATCCATGAATTCCTGAGATTTGCAAAATCTTGATTATTTCGATGGTATGAATGTTTGTAACTCTTTCACGGCTACTGAACCGAATCACCTGAAATTTGAAGTAAGGATAGATTATAGTCCGGATTAACACATACTTTTTATTGTTTTGCTTAAAGTATTCACTTAAGTGTTTCAATAGATTAATTTTATTAATTTCTACTTGCTAAGTATAATTCAGAATTAAACATTATTCAAATCGGTCCAGGTGTGTCCGAGTAATCAGGTAACATACATACATAAAAAACATAGACTCGAATTAAGAACCTCCTCCTTTTATGAAATCAGTTAAAAATATAGGTACTTACACTATATTTTTTTATTGCCCAGTTACAGTTAACAGCAATTTTTATAGTCCGTCTGTGTCTCCATAAACATTCACATTTTTTTAAAATATTCGCTCATAAATATTCTATGGACATTGCTCAATCAATGTCACGGGTTTCCTATGAAGTAAACATTCAATCTACCTATATTCAAATCCGTGAAAATATGGAAATGCCTACCTAAAGTCTGAAAGTGCCTGAAGACGAAAGTCTTCGAACAATGCGTTTTGCCAATGATGACCTACGGATCCGAGACTTTCTCGCTAACTATGGACGTCATTAGAACGCTTGTTTGTGACGCCAGTTTCTCTGCATGTTCTAATCAGAAATGAGTAGATCCAAAGTGAAAAAACTGACATAGCATAGGGACTTGCGAAGCTGAAGTGGCAATGAGCAAGTAATATAGTTCGAAGAGTCGATGGACGTTGGGCTTCCAAGGTGCTGGAATGGTGATCCAGCACCGGAAAACGTTGGTCGACCCTCCACTCCGAAGTCATAGTCCGACGACATCAAGTGGGTTGCAGGGAGCCGCTGGATGTTGTCAGTTCGAAACCGTGGTGTTTGGAAGTCCATGCAAGAGGCCGATGACCAGCTGTGGACGTCCATCAATTTCCTTTCTATTTCCCATACAAACTATTTCCTTTCTATTTCCCATACAAACGTTTAGGGGCAGGGTAGGGGTAGGGTAGGGTAGGGGTGGAGTAGTGTAAAGCAGGGATAGGGAAGAAGGGCACAAAAGTCAAAGCGAAGCTTGACTTTTGTGCCCGGGTCCGCTAGTTTAAAATAAATAACTTATGAAAATACATGTTTTTTCTACCTTACCTACTAATTACTTGTATGTAAACAGAGTACACATCGAATATGGCCGTAATAAAGTGTGAGTTTTGATTTAACCTCTATCTCTCTCTGTCTAATACAATACTATAAAATGTGAAAAATAATGGTAAATTCGAAACTCGCACTTGCGAGATAAATAAAATATCGTTACAGAATAGTACCACAAATACGAACTGAAATCATTTTACAATTTAACTTTATTATCTTGCAGTTCAAAGTGTTGTAACACAACATTGTTAATTCCCGCGTCTCGGGACGTCGATTGTTTCCGATCACAATGAGAATCAATCTCGTAAAAGTCCAATTCCATTTTATTGAAATACCCTCATAAATATTCTACGGACGTAATCTCGATCTTTCAATTTTATACTAAAAATTCTTGTTACAAAACGTTGTGGCTGAATGGTAATAAATTACGTCTTTGAACGATGCGTAGGCACATTTTCCGTTTTCGTTGGTATACTGATTTATCATCTCAATAATTATGGTTGCCTACCAGCGGCGAAGCGTTAATGCAAGTCGATTCCCGTAGGGTCACTTTTAAAAATCAATGCGTATTCGTTGTTGTTGTATCTAGATATATGAGAAAAAAGAGTTTGTGTCAAGCTAAATGAATTTCTTTTTTTTTGGATGGATTTCCTTCATCTAAATTCCATCCTTCGCTACTGTTGCCTATCACAGGGTGTGGCGTAAATAATGGATAACCCTGTACTTTCCTAAGAGACTCCTAATGGGCTATACGAATATAGATTTTTTTATTTATTTAAGTTTCGTCTCTTCTTCCGAGACTTGGTCGCTAACTATGGGCCTCATAAGAAGGCTCAGAGTCACACAGCGGGCGATGGAACGAGCTATGTTAGGAGTGTCTGTGTGATCGAATCAGAAATGAGGAGATCCGCAGAAGAACCAAAGTCACCGACATAGCTCAACGAGTTGCGAAGCTGAAGTGGCAATGGGCGGGGCACATAGTTCGAAGAGCCGATGGACGTTGGGGTCCCAAAGTGCTGGAATGGCGACCCCGCGCTAGTAAGCGCAGTGTTGGTCAACCCCCCACCAGGTGGACTGACGACATCAAGCGAGTCGCAGGGATTCGCTGGATGCAGGCGGCTCAGTATCGTGATGTTTGGAAGTCCCTACAAAAGGCATATGTCCTGCAGTGGACGTCTATCGGCTGATATGATGATGATGATGATGAAGTTTCGTCTTACACAAAATTGTGCAAATGAGTGCTCAGTGAAGTCGCTTAATTCGGATCACTTTTTGCGGTGATTTTGTAGGCAGATAACATATCTGTAGGATTAACTATACATTACCTGCACTAACATTAAAAAAAACACTGTGGTCGAGGTAGAATTGCAAATCCACATTTTGCACCTGGTGATTTTCGCTGCCAACCCAGCGATATATTACCAACTGGATTGTGGTGCATCCCATTGAGCGGATATCAGATTAAACTTACAATTTATAGCTTTCCGAGCGAAATGTACGGGAAAAAGTGTTTTTTTTTTTTTTGTTGGAACCGTACGTACGATTGATTGAGACAGCGTGGTCCGTTTATGACTGAATCGCCGTAAAACTGGAATTGGTTTTTTACGACAAACATACGTATTGTGATCTTCAATAATCGAGTCTTAGGACGAACAATTTTGGCGACGAATCAAGAAGAATACGTCCTCTTGTATCGTTGTTCTGTAATGATATTTTGACGTCTGTCGATGTTCGAGTTTGTCACTTCATTAACCCCCGACGCAAAAAGGGGTGTTATAAGTTTAACGTGTCTTTTTTCAATTCAATTCTTTATTTGCTGAGAACACATACAATCAGATAAATGTATTCAGCCATTTCTGGCATACAACAATTTTATATTACGCATGGTTCCCGTTCTCGTAAGAATTCAGGGATATTATATAACCTATAGTCTTTCTCGATAAATGGGCTATCTAATACTGAAAGAATTTTTCAAATCAGACCAGTAGTTCCTGAGATTAGCGCGTTCAAACAAACAAACTCTTCAGCTTTATAATATTAGAATAGATAACTCTGAGTACTATGCCGTCATTTCTGAGCGGTACAGGTGAGTACGCAAGTGAGGAGTAAGGCTTGCGACTCCTGCGCTGGAAAAATATACGACGTTTATGGGTAAAGTATCTGTATATGTGTACAAAACGAATTACACAAAAGCCGTACAGTAATAAATGACCTATTTTGCTTCGTTGTATTATAGTTGTCGACAATCAAAAGTTTGTTCTGACTTTCGGCACTACCATTTTAGTACGGCACTAGGATTTTCGTCATTTATTGTTAATCATCTTTAACACTATAACAAAGCCGTACAATTATAATTGGTCGTAATTCATCATTTGTACCTGCGAAATTCCTTTCACTCGCGTACTCACCACTGTACCGCTCAGAAATGACGGCATAGTGCTCAGAGTTATTTTCTGATATAGTAACAGCCTTTTAAGCGTTATTCATGTTGGTTCATTTCGCAGGTAATTTTTGTTCAAGGGCTTGTAGTCTTTAACCCCCCACGCAAAAGAGGGGTGTTATAAGTTTGACGTGTCTGTCTGTCTATTTGTCTGTGGCACCATAGCTGACGGGTGAAGCGATTTCAATTTATTAATTTTATAATTCGAGTGTTTTCAAGAAAATCGGTTGAGCCGTTTAAAAGTTGGAGGGGTAATTTTTTTTTTATATTTACAAGTTAGCCCTTGACAATCTCACATGATGGTAAGTGATGATGCAATCTAAGATGGAATCGGGCTAGCTTGTTAGGAGGAGAATGAAATTTACACCCCTTTCGGTTTCTACACGACGTCGTACCGGAACACTAAATCGCTTGGCGGTACGTCTTTGTCGGTAGGGTGGTAACTAGCCACGATCAAAGCCTCCTACCAGCCAATGGGGAAAGAAAATGGGGAAGAAAAACCGTAAGTCTGCAAATATATTCGAGTGGGGTCTCAAATGAAAGCGCACTGAAAGAAAATATCGATGTCTTAATCGAGTGTTCTTAGCTTCGTTTGATGAGAATTGGGACATTGAAATCCGATTGTTCGTATTGAAATAAAAACAAACAATTTTCTTTGACACACATAAACCGGCTCACATGAATGATGATAGAAAAGTTTCTGGCATTAAAGTCTTTATCTATACTAATATTATAAAGCTGAAGAGTTCGTTTGTTTGATTAAACGCGTTAATCTCAGGGACTACTGGTCCGATTTGAAAAATGCTTTCAGTGTCAGATAGCTGATTTATCGAGGAAGGCTATAGGCTATATTTTATCCCCGTATTCCTATGGGAACGGGAAGCACGCGGGTGAAACCGCGCGGCGTCAGCTAGTTCTAGATAACTTCATGCCTGACAAAAGTGTCTTTACAGATTTAAAATTTATGATCTAGCTACTAAGTATGCTGCGAGTAATTTCCCCTATATTCGTAAGTATTATGTTTTCCTGGAGTAACCATTACAACTACTCGGAAAACTGCTCTATAAGAGCTAATTATTATCTATCAACTATGTTATAGTATAATCAATCTTATTCTTATAATAATAAAGTCTACTTCAAAACGCGTAGCCTTATATCTAAGTCTCCCATACAATTCCCTCGTAACCTGCAGGAGTGGAATTTAGCGATAAAATAATTTGGAAATGCGCCATATGGACTAACTCAGAGCCAAGTTTAGTGTAATTAAAATAAAATTTTATGTTCCTAACATATATTTTACGGTTAACCTCTTAAGTATATTAAGCAGGTAGGTAGTTAAGTCGAGAGCCGTGATAGCCCAGTGGATATGACTTCTGCCTCCGATTCCAAAGGGTGGGGGTTCGAATCCGGTCCGAGGCATGCACCTCCAACTTTTCAGTTGTGTGCATTTTAAGAAACTAAATATCACGTGTCTCAAATGGTGAAGGAAAAACATTGTGAGGAAACCTGCATACCAGAGAATTTTCTTAATTTTCTGCGTTTGTGAAGTCTACCAATCCGCATTGGGCAAGTGTGGTGGACTATTGGCTTAACCCCTCTCATTCTGAGAGGAGAATCGAGCTCAGCAGTGAGCCGAAAATGGGTTGATAATGATAAGATAGTTAAGTAGCGGCTGACGGTCCCAACGTACGAATTTGCATGAAGCGCTGCAAAATCGTGGATAAGACCTTTGCCTTCGATTGGAAGGTCATAGGTTCGAATCCAGTCCGGGGGCAACTCTTACTTTTCAGTTATGTGCATATTAAGAAATTAAATATCACGTCTCCCAAACGGTGAAAGAAAACATCGTGAGGAAACCTGCAAACCCCTAACCAAACCTAACCCCTCTCATTCTGAAAGGAGACTCGTACTCAACAGTGAGCCGAACATTGGTTGTCAATGATGATGCAGTAAAATCGTGGATCGGCCAAAAATATTTTTGCTTCAAGTCGAGCCGTCATGCATATCGCGACCAACACACGATCAGTTTTGTCGGATGTCGTGCCGTGACCGCTGCAAGCACATGGATTTATCGGATGGTGAGTGGCTAGCATAGCACTTTTAGGTCATTCCTAAGGTCCTAAAAATGAAAAAGGTAATTTTTGACGTAAATATGTCTTTAAAAGTGCATCCATAGTGGGGCAGTGATTTTAAATACTGTTAGATGTGTTACTAGGTCATGAAAAATGAGGCGCTCAAAAGAGAAACTTTCCACATCTCAATCTTAGTTGTGGTAAGCAACGAACTTTATTTCAACAAATTTAAATTAAATATCGTCTACAATGTCGAGTTGTGAGTTCAGGAAGTGTTAAAACTAGAGATGGGCCGAGTACTCGGTTGATACTCGGTACTCGGCGTACTCGGCGGATTTTTTGATACTCGTACTCGGCCGAATAACTCGGTCGGTGAATGCCGAGTATACTTTGTTTAAGAAAAGCATTATTTAGGTACATATAATTAGAACAACAGTGTTAATCAAAAAGTATTTATTAGTAATTTAGAAAATCTTTGAAAATCTCAATTAAATTAAAATGAAAGATTTAAAAGAGCAACTGTTGAGTTTCTCGCCCTTTCAGACTGTGCCTTCTGAGCTGGGTGGTAGAGTCACTACAAATAGTCAAACTTGACGTTTCTAAAGTGCTTGTAAACTAAGCCTACTTGAAATAAACAATTTTGAATTGAATTGAATTGAATTGAATTAATACTTGTTTACGCGCGCGAAATAGAAATTTGACTGAACCGAGCAACTCGGCCGAGTACTCGGTTGAAAAAAAATTGAACCGAGTAAAACTCGGTACTCGTTACTCGGCAAATGTGTTACTCGGCGCATCTCTAGTTAAAACTATTTAAACATAAATAAATAATGGAATTAAAGACAAAATGTGTGTGCTCAGTTTTGTAGCCTATTTTTCGGATCACTTTTTGCAGTGAATTTTTAAGGACGTAACCGATCTATTGTATAAAATTATCATTATCTTCAAGTCGAGCCGTCATGGACATTGCGACCAACGACATCCGATAAAACTGATCGTGATCGTGAAGATCGTGTGTATAGCTTGGCAAATTTGTTCGTAACACCCCCGATGGTCCGCGCGGGCCGGGGGGCGTGTAGCGATGACTGTAAACCCCACAATGCACCTCACTTCCCCGCATGCACGATTTCATACCCGTGCAGTCTTTCCCCCCGTCGCCTGCACGTCATGGGAGTGTCATCAACGAACCTGTCAAGCTATACCTTGTCATTTTGTTTTGAGTTTTTAATATAATACTAAAAAAATATATTGCATACACAATTTTATGAAAAGCGACACCTTGCGAGTAAGCATAAAATGACAATGAAACTTTACTAAGCAGTTGTCCTACTGCATTTTAGATGGCGCTTTAGTAATAATTACCAAATATGAATATTTTGACTATATGTAATTTTATAAATGGTTTATCTGTACCTACCTATTTTTATTACATGTATTTTTCTCACAATATAATTTAAGAACAAAATATTAAAGCAGTTTTTCAAAATCACTAAAATTTTTTTGTTTATGCTACTCATCACTAGATGGCAGACTAAGTAATAAGCTAGTATGAAAAGGATTTTATATTTATTTATTAATCCAGTGGGAAGCCTATGTGGTTTCGAATAGTGAAGTCCTGGGTTCAAGTCCCGCGTCGGGATATATGAGATACTGTGTTTTTCATATCAGGCCGGAGTCGAAAAGACGGTGATATTACCCGTGCCTCGGAGAGCCGTCAGTCTCGTACACTATCTCCAGCTCGCCAATCCGCATTGG
This sequence comes from Bicyclus anynana, assembly GCF_947172395.1. Classification (NCBI taxonomy): domain Eukaryota; kingdom Metazoa; phylum Arthropoda; class Insecta; order Lepidoptera; family Nymphalidae; genus Bicyclus; species Bicyclus anynana. The sequence goes on along the minus strand of NC_069104.1, from coordinate 10,163,412 downwards.
AGCAGGGTGGTGGACAGTGGCGTAGCGTGCCTTTGAGGGGCCCTGTATATTGGGGGACCCAGGAAAAAGATTTCTCACAAAAGAAACAAAAATGCTTGGTTAGGTAAAATAAATATGTCAATTATAATATAACCTATGATGTTTCAATTTTTATCTTAGGAAAAATATTGTTTTTTTTTTTAATTTTGTTATTTCTGAAGTGAAACAAGAAGAAACTCTTCCTTTTCGTCATTTCCACTTTTATGTCTGTTGTCTAGCAAGAGATTGTATTCGTGAAACTCTCCATAAGTAACTTAACCTTAACATTAAAATATTGATATAATGGAGTAGCTACCCAGGGGCGGTGCAATGCCCCGGAGCCTCTCGAATCCTTACCAGAAAATCTCGACTGAACTTAACTTCGAAAAATTTCGAAAACGAAAAAGATCTGATGGTAAAGTAGCTTAGCATTTTTATGAATTTGTAGTACATAATTTAATGATGATGACCTACGGATCCGAAACTTGATCGCTAGCTATGGGCCTTATTAGAAGGCTCGTAGTCACTCAGCGGGCGATGGAGCGAGCTATGCTTGGAGTTTCTCTGCGTGATCGAATCAGAAATGAGGAGATACGCAGACAAACCAAAGTCACCGACATAGCTCAGCGAGTCGCAAAGCTGAAATGGCAATGGACATGGGGTCCCAAGGTGCTGGAATGGCGTCCCCGCACCGGAAAGCGCAGTGATGATCGACGCCCCACCAGGTGGACCGAAGACCAGGTGGATGCTAGCGGCTCAAAACCGTTTTGTTTAGAAGTCCATGCAAGAGGCCTATGCCCAGCTGTGGACGTCCATCAGCTGACAATGATAATGATGATAATAATTCAATATATTACTTGATAAAACCTAATCAGTTTAGATAGTTGTGGGACCCCATATTTTCATTTGCACCAGAAACTTAGTTGCCTAGCTACGCTACTGTACAACAAGAAAAATAAATCAGATATCTTGAACACAAGGTACTTGAAAATAAAAATGTGAAAGATATTGAAAGGAGAAAACTTCAATGCAACGCAAAATGGTCGACTCAATATCGAAGCACTCGTGAGATGTTGATCTTGGTGCAAAAAGAAACCTATTCCTCAGTGGAAGTTTTTCAATAACGCTTTCCAAACTTTTAGGTTACCCTTTGAGAAAGTTTCAAATCACAGCAACCTGATTTCTTTCTGCAACTTTTTCCGAACAAGCTGTATTCAATATTTGCTTGAGACATTTTCTATTTAATTAAATAGTTAGGTTTATCAATACGTACATAAAATTGTCTGTGTGTGAAAAATCTGTGATTGCAAAATGGATGTGCTTTATCCAGGGCTTAAGTTGTTTACACAATACAAAAACACGAGCAAATTTTCTTGAAATTTTTGTTTTTCTGTCTCTTTGTCCTGGCTAGTCTCTTTTTTGACTGGTGGGAGGCTTTGGTCTTGGCAAGTTACCACCCTACCGACAAAGACGTACCGCCAAGCCATTTAGCGTTCCGGTACGACGTCGTGTAGAAACCGAAAGGGGTGTGGAGTTCATCCTCCTTCTAACACGTTAGCCCGATTCTATCTTAGATTGCATCATCAACTTACCATCAGGTGAGATTGTAGTCAAGGGCCAACTTGTAAAGAATAAAAAAAAATCTCTAGAACAGCTGAACCGATTTCAATGGGACTGTCACTTGAAGATAGAGGAACCTCTTGGACTTTTTATTCCGGAACTTTATGGGTAGGTATTAGAGATACTAGACAAGTTTTAAACTTTAAAAGTTGTCTAGTACCTTTCTGAACAGAAATGGACACCTGACTCGGGAGTAGTAGGATATTTTGTTGCAACAAAAATCGGTTATGAAATCTTTATTAAATTACCAGCGGACGCCCGCGACTTTGTCCGCGTGGAATTCAGTTTTTCACAAATCCCGCGGGAACCATAGATTTTTCCGGGATGAAAAGTAGCCTATGTGTTAATCCAGAGTAAAATCTATTTTCATTCCAAATTTCAGCCAAATCGCTTCAGTAGCCACAGCGTAAAAGAGGAACAAACATTGTTACACACTTACACACTTTCACACTTACACACAAACTTTGGCCTTTATAATATTAGTGTGAAACAATCAGGATATATTATAATTTTTTACAAAATATTTTGCCAGCCCACGCAAGTTTTTTAAAATTCACAAGAAACTTGTGATGACATCAAACGAATCTCAGTAAATCGCTATTTGGAAGGTGTAAATAATTCACTATGACAAAAAATGGACAGGATTGCATTTAGATTGAGTTCATTGCAATTCAGCACAAATATACAGAACGTTGACGTCATGGGAATTAGCAGACCGCCATATTAATCGTCGAATGACTATTTCATGGCAACTGTGACTTATTTATGAGTAGCGAGGTAGTGGGTTCAATTCCCAGCTCGGATCTACTAACAAGCGATTTAGCGTTTGTTGATCGTTTATTAATCATTGACAGGTTTGAACCTCGGACTCATACGAGTATCTAAGCAGCTGCAAAGGGTAACAAGGTACGAGGTAGTAAACGCAGTGGACAAAAAGCCTGCGATAACCAGATCTTCATCATCTTATCAGCCGATGGACGTCCACTGCGGGACATAAGCCTTTTGTAGGGATTTCCAAACATTAGTAAATTTAAATCAAGCTTTTTTATTATTTATACAGGTTGTTCCATAACTTTTATTACCCCATAGGTTTTTCTATAACAAAAATTAACTCAACATTTTGAATTAATTTTTGGCAAGTCACATATGTTCTAAAATTAATATTTTCGGGGTAAATATTATTTCTTTTGTTAATAGATCTTAAAATGTGTCCCATATACGCATCCTTATAATAATGAAGTAGTCAAATTTTAAAATGCATCGACAAATAAAGGCGTGTGTAACATCATCATCGTCAACCCATATTCGGCTCACTGCTGAGCTCGAGTCTCCTCTCAGAATAAGAGGGGTTAGGCCAATAGTCCACCACGCTGGCCCAATGCGTATTGGCAGACTTCACACACACAGGAAATCAAGAAAATTCTCTGGTATGCAGCTTTCCTCACGATGTTTTCCTTCACCGTTTGAGACACGTGATATTTAATTTCTTAAAATGCACTTAACTGAAAAGTTGGAGGTGCATGCCCCGGACCGGATTCGAACCTATACCCTCCGGATTCGGAGGCAGAGGTCATATCCACTGGGCTATCACGGCTCTTTTCGGCTTTTGCAGTTCGGCTCCTATAAGTGGACTCGTCAACACCTTGAAGTTATGGGAAATACTCCCGAGCACCCTGTATAATCATTAACACTATAATAAGACTTTCCTAGAAGCTTGCGTTTAATAATACGCAGGCTCTCTTACTATAAGCAGTTACAAATACGTAAGTACGTATAACTAGAAGTTCAGAAACTGTAAATCTTAACTTGAAGTTAGAGTTGTAGTACAAGACAAGTTTGTTTGTAACTTTGAAGATAGCCATTTGAGACTATTCGGTCACAAAGTTATGTGAGCTCAGGGAACGGAATAAAATTATAGAGGTCCAGGTTCAAACCCCGTAAATTCATGTTGTATTATTTAGAATAATAATAATAATAATTAATCGACTAATTACTGATATAGCTGTCGCGAAGCTGAAGTGGCAATGGGCAGGTCACATAGTTCGAAGACAATGGACGTTGGGGTCCCAAGAGGCCGGAATGGCGACCCCGCATCGGGAAGCGCAGTGTTGGTCGACCCCTAGGTGGACTAGCTGGACCGAGGACATCAAGCGGGTTGCAGGGAGCCGCTGGATGCTGGCGGCTCGAGACCGTTTTGTTTGGAAGTTCATACAAGATGCCGATGTCCAGCAGTGGACGTCCATCGGCTGTTAATGATGATGATGATGAATCGACGAAGCAGATGGGTCCATCAGATAATTTGATAAGTGGAAAACACCTATATGCACTTAGTACGTTTGTTAGACATAGCTGATCCGTTTAAAGGCGATAGTTTCTGACTTACCATCAGGTGAGCCATCTGTTCGGTCCATCAATTACTTCTATAAAAATCTTCTATCTTCTTTTTATTTATTGTTATATTTTTAATATTAAATAACCAAGATATAATGATGAAATTGAATGTGAATTCTTTGAAAATAAAGTCTCAATAAAAAATATTTAAATGCATTTATTTTCCAAATAATATAAGTACATATTTGTTCTAAGCCGATTTTGCTAAAACTACAGATGCTTCAAAACTTAAATTATTAGTGCTTTTACTAATACCTCTAAAACTGTCCCGCTTTCAACTTAGCGAGCGAGCGAGACTCCCTATTATATATAACTACCTATTATATAAACATATACGTAGATTGATAGGTATATGTTTATATAATAGGTACTGACAACCCTATAAAAAACATTTTTCCTGAATTCACTTAAGTCTGAAGTGACTGGGATCCTACTCTATTATTATAACGCTTTAATTAACTTATTTTTCTTGCATTTGTGTAAATAAGGTATAAAAACTGTAAGAGCCTTTCAAAATCTGAAAAGAAAATTCAAGATTAATAAACACACCTAAACAGATAAATTAAATTTTCTTTACCTAGAACGTCGACGTTAGAAACCGTCGGCCGTATTTTTTTCTGATTGTGTAATGTCAGCCACTGACGATCAAGTAAGTTCACATGCCTGCAGCGCTAACAGCTTGACGACCGATATAAATAAACGTGTGTTGATCGCGATGTGCATGACATCATGCCGATCGCGACCATTATACGATCAGTTTTATCGAATGTCAAGTCATTAGCGCTGCAGGCATGTGGGCTTCTCAGATGGTGAGTGGCAACTTCATTCGTAACACTCCCGATTGTGTCGGGCGAGACGTTTAGCGATGAATGAAAACCCACGACTGATGCACCTCACTTCCCCGCACGCACGATTTCACATCCTTGAACTCTTTCCCCCCGTCGCCCGCATATCATGGGAGTGTCATCAACGAACTTGGCAGATTACAGTATTAGTGCCTTATGCTCCAATTACAGAACAATTGCGTTGATATCACATGTTACCAAAATCATGTTACATATATTAAACCAACGTCTGAGAAATTTCCTGGATAGACAAATTCCTGAAGAACAAGCTGGGTTTGTGAAAGGGAAAGGAACTAGGGAGCAGATCCTTAATGTGAGACAAATTATTGAAAAGAGTCGTGAGTTCACCAATCCTGTGTTGCTGTGTTTTATAGACTACAGTAAGGCTTTTGACTGTGTTCACTGGGAGAAACTATGGTCAGTCCTTTTAGAAATGGGCGTACCAAAACACTTGGTAACCATAATTGCCAATCTATATACCCATAACCGGTCCTACGTGAGGCTTGATGGTAAATTATCTAATATGTTTAAGACAAGGAAAGGTGTTCGTCAAGGATGTATTTTATCACCAATGCTCTTTAACATTTATGGGGAGTACATCATGCGGAAAGTCGTGGAGAACTGGGATAAAGGATTTCAGATTGGAGGTCAGCGTGTGGCAAATTTACGGTATGCTGATGACACTGTACTTGTAACAACATCTGCCGAGGATATGAAGGAGCTGTTTCAAAAGCTTGAATTAGAGAGCGCGGAATTAGGCCTTTCGATTAACCGTAGCAAAACTAAAATCATGGTAATAGATCGCTCCAACAAAATCTCTAACACCAACTGCAATATTCCGGGAATCGAGACTGTGGTGAATTATATATACCTGGGTTCTTTGATCTGTAATGATGGCACTTGTGTGTCCGAAATTAAGCGAAGAATAGCAATAGCTAGGGATGCGATGACGAAATTAGCAAACATCTGGAAGAATCGAAGCATCACAAACAGAACCAAAACACGCCTGGTTCAGGCACTTATTTTTCCGATTTTCCTGTATGGTGTAGAGACGTGGACTATTCACGCCAGAGAAAGACAAAGAATTGATGCGTTCGAGATGTGGTGTTGGAGGCGAATGTTACGTGTACCGTGGACTGCCAAACGCACAAATGTATCAATTATTTCACAGCTTCAAATTAAAACACGTCTCTCAACCATCTGTCTACAGCGCATCCTCAGTTATTTTGGACATATCACACGCCGTGGGAACGAAAACTTGGAAAAAATTATTGTGGTGGGAAATGTGGAAGGCAAACGGCCACGAGGTAGATCTCCAACCCGATGGTCCGATCTTCTAAAGGAAGCAGGAGCCCGAACTTTTTACAGTGCCGTCCAAATGGCCAGCGACCGTACTCGATGGAGGAGCATTGTAAAGCAAACGATGACTCGCCAAGGTGGTCACGATCCTCAGTCATGAGGGACCGACTAGAGAGAGAGAGAGAGAGCCTTATGCTCACAGGCGTCACCGAGCGCAGAAGCATCGGCTGATGGGGCCCGAAAGCAGGTATTAAATGAAAAAAAAAGGTACATTCAAAGTAAACCCGCTTACTTATGGTAGCATTCCGATCTTCGCGACCACGGCGCGCGACCGAGATCTGCGACCACACGATTCACTGCTTAGTATGAATTTATATGGAGCAGTGAACAAAGCTCGAGACCGCGTCGCGCGACTATTTTTACACGACTGCAACGGTCGCGGCTTGGTCGCGGTACCCGTCATGGTCGCGCGTCGCGGGCGTCAAAAACGGAAGGCTACCTAGACTGCATCGTGACTTAACATCACACTCTAGGGCTAGCTAATCATTGAATAAAAAAACCTATAATCATTTAAACAATTTAGTAATAAAAATTTTAATAAAAAAAATTCAACCGACTTCCAACTCAAAAATTAACATAAACTAAAAAGCAAAAAATAACATCTTACCTATGTGCTACCTTCTGATCAGTTTGAAGGCGGTGCCAAGCCAGTGATGTTTTAATTTAAGCCGTTTAAATTACAAAATTTCTGTGGTTCTTTCAGAAACAGCTTTAATTAAAACATGACACTAGATTGGCACCGCCTTCAAACTGATCAGAAGGTAGCACATAGGTAAGATGTTATTTTTTGCTTTTTAGTTTATGTTAATTTTTGAGTTGGAAGTCGGTTGAATTTTTTTTATTAAAATTATTATTTTTTAATTTTTAGTGTTAGCACACCTACAGAGTGTGAACAAAAATTAATAAGCAATTAGTTGAAACGTTATTTTTTTATAATAAGTATCTAAGTATATAATCAATTAATATAAGTATCTAAGTCCTACAATCCCAATTTTAAAAATACTACCTTAATTCAACTACTTTAAAAATACTACCTTCATATACAAAATTTTACTCCCCCTTTATCTACACGTAATATGAATATTCAGAAAAACATGAAAGGTGACTGTCCTCCGTTTTCATCACCAGACCCCCTATGCAGTCACAATCCATATGGTTGGAAAGTTCTCATCAACATAAAATTTATCAAGTCCAAACACAAGGTAGCTACTGTGAACCGTCGAGGAGTTCCCTTAACTATCCTTCATCTTCGTCACCAGACCCCTAATACAATCACAACCTATCCAGGTGGAAAGTTCTCATCAATACAAAATTATCAAGTCAAAACACAAGGTAGCTACTGTGAACCGTCGAGGAGTTCCCTTAACTATCCTTCGTCTTCATCACCAGACCCCTAATACAGTCACAACCCACCTAGGTGGAAAGTTCTCATCAATACAAATTTATCAAGTCCAAACACAAGGTAGCTACTGTGAACCGTTGAGGAGTTCTCTTAACTGTCCTTCGTCTTCATCATCAGACCCTTAATACAGTCACAACCCATCTAGGTGGAAAGTTCTCATCAATACAAATAAATCAAGCCCAAACAAAAGGTACCTGCTATAAATCGTTGACGAGTTCCATCGTCTGTGTTTTGGCTCCATCATCAGACCAACTCCAGACCTTCATAAAATTGTAGTGGTTTAAAAATAGCTTATGGAAACACTAACAAACGCACTAGCCGTCCCTACAATTTTCGAAAGATCCCCTCGATTTCTCCAGGATGCCATCATCAGATCCTGACATGAAAAAAATGGGACCACCCTGGAATCAAACCCTTCAAAATAAAAAAAGAATTTTTAAAATCTGTCCTCAAATGACGGAATTATCGCTGGACATACATAAAAAAAAAAAAAAAAAAAAAAAAAAAAAAAAAAAAAAAAAAAAAAAAAAAAAAAAAACATACATACAGTCGAACGTAGAACCTCCTCCTTTTTGGAAGTCGGTTAAAAATCCGCATTGATCTTTCAGTTGGTTTTTAAATGTGTTTGTCTATTACATATCTATTACATTATTCTAATATTAGAGGTCAAGACTGTGGTATTGTAGGGTGTGATCTCAGGATCTATTTCACCGATTTTGAAAACTTTTTTACCACTAGAAAGCCATGTTTTTTGTGAGTGTTATAGGCTATATTTTATTCCGGTATTCTCACGAGAACGGGAACTACACCGTAAACCGCGGGAAACCGGAGCGTATTGGCTAGTACAAACACGACGTCAACGTTGCAATATTTCAGTATCAGCGTTGGCTATTCTACAAATGATTGCAGTTTGACGTCGCATGCGTAACGTTGATCGATGTCAAAGAAACGTCAACGCTTTACAACTAAATAACTAGCTACTGGCCCATCAAGGCGATATATCTCTATAACACTAGAACCATTCCACAGTAATGGGGGACATAAAAAAAGCAATAACTTTTCATACTCACGTTAATAAACGTGGCCATGGAAAAATTCGTGAACGGCCCCGCTTGTAGGATGTACGAGGGTGACAACTTGCCCGCCAGTAGCAGGACTTGCCTGCGGACTTGCACGTCGGCTCGCCACCAGTTGCTACTGTAGACACCTTGGTCGACGTCGTAACTCTTAGAGTATAAAAACAAATGAAAATGTTTCAGGATGTTGAACGCCCACCCGGAGTGTGGCAGCATCATCATTATCATCACCATCATCATCATCATCGTCATCATCATCATCATCATCATCATCATCATCATCATCATCATCATGATCATCATCATCATCATCATCATCATGATCACGTTGGTATCGATACCCAAAGCTATTTTAGTATCGGAAGAGAAGTTAATTTGGTATCCTAATTTCTTCTTCTTCTTCATTATCATCATCATCATAATCATCATCATTTTTTATTTTTGTGCTTTACAAGTTAGCCCTTGATTACAATCTCACTTGATGGTAAGTTATGATGCAGTCAATCACAGATGCAGTGATAAAAATCCACACCCCTTTCGGTTTCTACACGGCATCATACCGGAACGCTAAATCGCTTGGCGGTACGTCTTTGCTGGTAGGGTGGTAACTAGCCACGGCCGAAGCCTCCCACCAGCTAGATCTGGACAAATTAAGAAAATCTCAGTCTGCCCAGCCGGGGATCGAACCCAGGACCTCCGTCTTGTAAATCCACCGCGCATACCACTGCGCCACAGAAGCCGTCAAAATCATCCATCATCATCATCATCGTCATAGGTATATACATCTCAATGTTGAACATGAGTCTCCTCTCAGAATGGGAGGGGTTAGGCCAATAGTCCACCACCAGCTGACCCAATGCGGATTGGCAGACTTCACACACGCAGATTAAATAATAAAGTTTTAGGATATAAAGACAGTTCTTTCCCGTGGTTCCTTCAGAAACTGCTTTAATTAATACGTCACTGGCTTGTCACCGCCTTCAAATCGATCAGAAGGTAGCACATACGATGTTATTTTTCGCTTTTTAGTTTATTTTTGTGATTTTCAACTCGGTTATTTTTTTTTTTGTTAAAAAGATTTTGTGTTGCCTTACCTCATACGCGATTTCATTGCTATGCCAACAATACAAAAAGAGTTGAACACCCATTGCCGAAGTGTATTCAAAAACCCATAACTTTTGAGACATAGTAACATCTCCCTGTAAAAAAATTAATTTATTTAAAAAAAATAAAAATTAAAAATATAAATTATAAAATTGAAAAGAAATAAAAGTCAGTAGCATTGATCTCTTATTAACGATCTTCGTGGCCTCCGTGGCGCAGTGGTATGATTTATAAAACGGAGGTCCTGGGTTCGATCCCCAGCTGGGCAGATTGAGATTTTCTTAATTGGTCCAGGTCTGGCTGGTGGGAAGCTTCGATCGTGGCTAGTTACCACCCTACCGGTTAACACGTACCGCCAAGCAATTTAGCGTTCCGGTACGATATCGTGTAGAAACCGACTGCATCATCACTTACCATCAGGTGAGAGTGTGAATCAAGGGCTAACTTGTAAAGAATATATTAAAATAAAATTATTAAGAGGTAAATTCTACTACTACTAAAAACTGTATGACCACTGACCATTAAGTGAGATAACTTACCACACTGAGCTGCACTACACTGCAACAAATCATAATCGAACAAACCAGTACATAAATAAACATAACTGGCGAAATTATAGAGTTGAACGAGTAATATTGTCTGAAATAACAAATAAAGTAATGAAATCCTCTACAAAAAGCTTTGTAACATTAAAATATCAAAATTTTAAAGTTAATGGGCGTTGCTTCTAAGCCGTAATTATAGGCCTGGAGCCAACATCTAAATATTATGTACATAACATTAATATTTCCATATTTTTTATAAATAATATTTTATTTTTTATGCTTGATCAATACAATCACAGACAACCACATTTATTTCTATAAAAGAAATATTGGCCAGTACTGGGATTTAAGTCCAAAAATAAATAAACAAGTGCGCCTCGCACCCAATTTCGACATACTGACATCCGTTTTAACAAGATAACACAAACTTTGATTTTATGATTGTAAAACGGATGTAATCGAGTAAATAAATGAATAGGTCGTTATCTCACAAGCGGTTTTCGAGCGGTGACGTTTCTTTGACATCGATCAACGTTACGCATGCGACGTCAATTCGCAAGCCTGCTAATTGCAATCATTTGTAGAATAGCCAACGCTGACACTGAAATATTGCAACGTTGACGTCGTGTTTGTACTAGCCAATACGCTGCGGTTTCACCCGCGTAGTTCCCGCTTCCGTGAGAATACGGGAATAAAATATAGTCTATAACACTCACAAAAAACATGGCTTTCTAGTGATAAAAGAATTTTCAAAATCGGTTAAGTAAATCAGGATTTACTTAACCGATGATAGTAGATTAGAGTATTGTAGGGGGTAGGTAATCTCAGGAGATTACCTACCCCCTACAATACTCTAATCTACTATCTTCTAACTAATCTTTACCTCTAATATTAGAATAATGTATAGACAAACACATTTAAAAAACAACTGAAAGTTCAATACGGATTGTAACAAACTGCATACGTACTGCTGTTTATTAAATCGAGCAACAATCCATTTGACAAACGTCTTTAAAAGTAGGTACTTACTCAATAAAAAAGTTATGCAACCGATGGCACTCTTTTATATTTGCCAAAATCTCATGTCGTGGAATCTCATTTTTGCCTCCAAATATTCTATTAGCTTTGTATCGCAGAATCATCATTTGTCCCTTTAAAAACGCCATAATCGCAACTGCATTAGCATCGTAAACGGCGACAACACCGGTTCCTTGACTAGTCATTATTATATGGACCGCTATAGCAACGAAATATCCCGGCATTTTCGTTTTATCACAAGGAAACCAGGAGCTTAAAATCTGCGGATACGGTTCGGTGCCGTTCTTCACCATTTCACGATAACTCTGTACAGTGAGGTACTTTAAAAATGGCGACGTTAAAGTCACAACATTGGTTAAAAACATCACCGACCAAAATAAATAAGTAATTTTGCGTGAATAAACAGTGTATTTTCGCATCAGACTTTTTACCACCGGATCTCCGTTTTTTGTTGCGTCGATTTCTTCTGCTGAAATATTTTTGCAAAGTACCCTCCAACGGGGGAGGTAATAAATAAAAGTCATCGTTTTGCTTATGGCGACCAGGCTCAGAGTGGTCACGGAAACGTTAAAAAGCACTCTCATCAAGTCATTCCTCATAAAGTACAGTTCGACAAATTCGCTCGCCACAAAAAGTAAGGAGCAGACATGTAAAAAATTGAAGAGGCCGTCTCGTATTTTATTTCCACATTGCCAAAGGCCAAACCAATAAAGGCCCGTCAGATTAGGGCCCAATAGAGGATATTTGGGATCCTCTAGTCCTTTGACAGTCGCAATTATTTTCCGCAGTAGCATTTTGTATCTCGTAGATATCCAATAGCTATCCCATCTTTGTTCTGTTTATGCGAAATGATAAAATGTGGGTGAAATTATTTTCTTTTTATATGGAATTGAATAGAATGACAGTAAGCGAGAGCGAACAATGAGAAATACAGCCGATATTAAATTACGAAAAACATGCTGTGTACGGATTCTACATGAAAGAATATTCGATATTTTCGAGCAGAGTTCGTTGTTTTAAACATTTTTACGGCTTCTTTTTCACACTTTTTTGTGAAACGATATTAAAATACGTTTACTTATACCTACATTAACATCGGATCGGGTTTCATATTCACACGAGAAGCAATGTATTGTATCATAATTATGTAAATATTTTTTTACACCTGACACTTTACTACATTATCATCTTGTGATCTTGTGATCTTGTTATGTTTTTTTTTTATTCTTTACAAGTTAGCCCTTGACTGCAATCTCACCTGATGGTATGTGACGATGCCATCTAAGTTGGAAGCGGGCTAACTTGTTAAGAGGAGGATGAAAATCCACACCCCTTTCGGTTTCTACACGACATCGTACCGGAAAGCTAAATCGCTTGGCAGTACGTCTTTTTCGGTAGGGTGGTAACTAGCCACAGCCGAAGCCTCCCACCAGCCAGACCTGGACCAATTAAGAAAGCCTCAATCAGCCCAGCCGGGGATCGAACCCAGGACCTCCGTCTTGTAAATCCACCGCGCTTACCACTGCGCCACGGAGGCCGCCAAAAAATGTCTATACAGTGAAAGCCGCAATGTCGCATCGAATTATACCTACTGATCATTAAGAGGCAATGAGCCGAACAGGGCTTATTTTATAAAAGCTGCCGGTTTATCAACTGACATATTACTATGCGCATGCATAGAAGATGCCTGATCAGTTGATCACTCTGGACTTGATTGTACTCATGGCAGGGATAACGGAAGAATGCGTACCTATGTAGTGCGTATAGGGAAAGACGAACCAAACGTACGTATCCTAGGAATTAGGATACGATTCATCTTCTAGGAATTCCTAGGATACGTACTAAAATGTATTTTAGTACGCATCCTAGGAATTATGACAACACAGCGGTGCCTCATGTGCCTCAGATTACATAAAAATAATTAAGATAAAACTAAAGGTCCTATTATAAAAACCAATGATATTCAATATACATATTTAGGCAGAACCAATGATATTTAATCCATTTAAGCAGAAATTATTTCCAGTATAAATAGCTTATCATAAGAATTAATAAAAAGTAGAAAGGACCAAAACTTAGCATTCTGGAAGACATGGAATGAAAGAAAGGATATTTTTAAAAATGCCTAAAAGGATAAACATTGTGATTTTTAAAATAATTTGTATTGAATTGAAACCTACACTGTACATACGGTGTACGTATTCCGCGAAATGTTGAAATGTTTCGCATACATGCAATATGAGAGCTTAGTATTGAGTTCTAGCTAAACATTTATGAAAGATTTTCGGGTTGCTATAACGAGAATATCGACTAAATTCTCGTTATTGCAACCCGTATGCGAACCACGGCTATATTTGGTCAAATCTGATTTCTGTTTCATTTAGTGTACGTATTTCTACGAACGAGTATATGTATATAGCACTAGCAGAACCTCGAGGTTTTACCTACGTATATATCCGAATCCCGTGGCAATACAGGGATAAAATATAGGCTATGTTACACCCTGATAATGTAGCTTTCACAAAGTTTTTATATTATTTATTGACAGTTTATTACATATTATTTATTGACAGTTTAGTAGGTAGGTCGGCGTAGGACATGTAACTAATATTACTAAAGCTAATATTACTGAAACTAATATTACTGAAACTAATATTACTAAAACTAATATTACTGAAACTAATATTACTAAAACTAATATTACTGAAACCAATATTACTGAAACTAATAATACTAAAACTAATATTACTAAAACTAATATTACTGAAATTAATATTACTAATGTCATTTGTACTTTATAAATGCAGATTGTGCCCTAATGTTTAACGCTATTCAATTAATGTGTGAAGCATTTGCTAGTGGTAATTGCTAGGTATTATAGAGAATCCATTATGGATATTTCATTTCATTTTTTCCTAGTAATTTTGGATTCCTATTGATGATTGGTTTTGCATTATTAAATGAAAGTGAGCGTGGCTAGTTATCACCCTATCAACATAGACTTAATTAAACTGTAGGTACCTAAATATTGCCTTTATGTCTTTAAAGAGCGCTACTATATTTTACTGCAATACTTATATGGAATAAGGGACCGTTTTCATAGAAATCTATCTCAATTTAAAAAATATAAAATTAGTCAATTTTTTCTAAAACGATTACGCATTCCGGTTTCATCAATCAGTTTAATAAATTTATACATCTAAAAGGTCGCGGACCTTTTAGATGTATAAATTTATTAAACTTATTTCTTTCAACTTAACATTTAAGACTATTATGAGACCGTCTAAACGCTATTTTGCTGTTGAATAAACAAACTACTACATTTATAAGCATGGACCTAAGAAAAGATAAAGTTTAAAAACTGTAACCCAACTACGTAAAAAGTAGACCCCTTTTTACGTAGTTGGGTCGGGTTACAGTTTTTAAACTTTAAAAAGAACGAAACAAGAAAATGTTTCAGATTGAAATAGAAAAATGCATAGAAACAAAAATGGTCATGGTAGAGCCGTGGTCTAAGGGCGGACGATAGTTTTGAAACAAATGGAAAATGTTCTTTAAATAAGGGTTGTGTAGGTACCAGATTGTATTCAACTCTATTCAGCCATTTTTGGGTGAAAATGTAACAAACTTTGGTACGAATATTATCAAGTAGTTACAAAACTTATGTACTAGTTCTCCGAAGAATCTCCAAAAGTACGAACAAAAAGTAATTTAAATGCAATATAAGTTTTCAAGTTAGACCAAAAGCACTTGAGTCAGAGTTCTTGAAGAAAGAATCTGTGAAGCGGCTGAGGAAAGCACTTGGAAACCACTTACAATGCATTACTGCCGAAATACGCGTTGAAATTTTAATCTTTTAGTTTTAAAACTTTGGTATTACTGAATGCATCTTGTTTATTGACCCCATAGCTACTTGTTCACATTTCCTACTATAAGTCCTCAGTTGGTTTTGTAGGTCCTGCAATAATAAGTTAATGTATTATATGTCGCAAGATTAGATAATTACAGCACCATCTAACATTATTATGAGTTACTAATTTGATAGCGATATCTTATAGAAACGTCAAAATACGTGTCGTTTAACGGTCAGTTGTTTGTCTGTGGACATCTGTCAGTTGACGATCTCGGAAAGAGTGCCTGTGCTGGAGTGGAGTGCATTCATTAGAGTCATTAGATTTGTTGATTCCTGTCATGAGCCGAGTACGAAGTGTTTTGTGTGATTAGGTGGGGAGTAGTGAGAGACCGGTACTCGTCACAGAGTGGGGGCACCCTGCTTCCACTCTAGTCTGCTAGTTTAGCAGTTCAGTTGTAATCGCGATTTGAATGGATGGTCGTCTTGCATTTGTTATGTTATGTTGCAGTGATGGTTAAATGTGATAGTGAAATAGTGATAGTGATGTAGAAGTTAAGTAGTAAGTCAGTGAATTCAGTGAGTGAGTGAGCTATCGTCCGGTTAGTATTGCATTGTTAGTTACTTGGCTGGGAACCAATACGAGCGGAGAAGGGGAGTATTTGTTAACTGTAAAAGGAAATGCCCACCTTCTAACGCCATCATCAGACTAGCTTTGTAGTTTCACAGCGTAGACCTGAATTTTAATTTAAACTTGATACTCTCCATGAGTTCCTGAGATAGTCTTGACAGATAGACAGATAGACAGACAGGCAGACGAATAACAAAGTGATCCTTCAAGGATTCCGTTTATTTTTGAACCCTAAAAGGAAAGGAAACAGAGGTATAAAGTGAAAATGCATCAATACACGCCCAGTTGATAATATCATTGACATGACACGACATACGAGTACAATCTCCACATAGTTATTAATTGATTCCTGCCAATATGAAAGGGTGTCAAGATGGATAGCTATCTACTAACAATGACGTAGTCCCTACGGTACATTGTACAACACGCTTCCGTGGCTACTTCATCAATGTCGGAACTCTTTGGAACATGTCGGTAGCCGAATGGACCGCTCTTGTACCTCTAAAATCTATTACATGTCGATTCAATCAATAATCCTTGCTCCTAATCTATAAAGTTCAGTCAATCTATTACTCTATAAGACCTAGCGAAAAGTTTAAATTAAGATTTTAAAAACTTTCGCTTAGCTGTAAAATAACAGTTTATAGTATATTAATTTAAATGAAGTCCATAATATAGCCCCAGATTGAGGAAGTATCAAATACCAAGGAAAATAGGCTTCATAAAATAGGCAATACAATAGGCAATTTTGGGCCCGGTTTGGTACCTGTGTTCTATCAAAATGAATCATACATCGTTGGGTGAACAAAAAAATACTAAAAATTGTTCATTTCGAAATATTCTTTCCCTGCAACCTATATTATTATAATATATAGTATTATTATTGTTGAATATTAGGTACCTTGACAATATTATTGGTTAACAAAATTAAAAAAAAATGGTGTTGAAACCGCCTCTTTAATTAAATAAACATTTAACAAAGCGGTAAATAGTAAAATTACATTTATGATGTAGATAGATAGATAGATGTAGTTCTCTTTCAGGCCATAATTTCTTTTGACAATAAAGTTGTTCTCTTAATGGCGAGTTCTAGAGAAAATTTAAATTAAATTCTCGCGCTATCCTTTAGTGGACAACTGTAACAAAGAGAGTGCTAATTTAATCTAGACTTTAATCTAGTTAGCGCGTATGATAAAGCTGAGCAAAATTGTAAAAACTACTGAGGAATATAAATCAGGTATCTGAGGACTCCCATAATATTTAATAAAATCCTTAAAATGACAAGATAGGTTTTTTTTATTCTTTACAAGGTAGCCTTCGACTACAATCTCACCTGATGGTAAGTGATGATGCAGTCTAAGATGTTAGAAGAAGCAGGCTAACTTGTTAGAAGGAGGATGAAAATCCACGCCCCTTTCGGTTTCTACACGGCATCGTACCGGAACGCTAAATCGCTTGGCGGTACCTCTTTGCCGGTAGGGTGGTAACTAGCCACCAGCCAGACCTGGACCAATTAAGAAAATCTCAATCTCTCCAGCCGGGGATTGAGAACCCAGGACCTCCGTTTTGTAAATCCACCGCGTATGCCACTGCGCCACGGAGGTCGTCAAGTTCTAGTTTCTCTACTGCAGTTGGTTCTTGGTTGGTTAATGGGAATGTTTTGGGTTCGATTCTAATTTCAGATCAATTGGAGGTTTTGAAAAGTTTCAATTAAATTCAAAGTTTAATTTGAAAAAAAATAATATAATTAAACAAACACTTTTAAATTTCTTTCCGTTTTATTTTATTAATTGACAATTATAAATCACATTAATATTATAAAGGTGAAAGTTTGTGTAAGTGTGTGTGTGTGTGTATGTGTGTGTAAGTGTGTGTGTGTGTGTGTGTGTGTGTGTGTGTGTGTATGTGTGTGTGTAAGTGTGTGTGTGTGTGTGTGTATGTGTGTGTGTAAGTATGAATGTTTGTCCTTCCTTTGCGCTGCGGCTACTGAAGCGATTTGGCTGAAATTTGGAATGGAAAAATATTACTTTTCATCCCGGAAAAATCCATGGTTCCCGCAGGCTTTGTGAAAAACTTAATTCCAGTCGCAGGGTTCCGCTAGTAATTAATGATAATATGAAGTCTAATGATATTAGGAGTGAACTTTTATTTTTTTTTAATTGGCAGTAAGTACATAAATAAATTAATTCAGACATGTATTTAATTTTCTTTTTAATTTTTCCTCCTATGTGTTTACTGCCCTATTGCAATGAAAAATGGTATCGCCCCTTTCGTGTTACAAATTTAATTTGCAGCCTTTAAAGCATTTTTTCTTTTACTCGATCAAATAATTAAGGGCTGCTACACACCTTGAATACAAGGACAATGTCTTGTGTTATATAGGAATAATTGTGTTTAAAACAAAAGGCTTATACGGAGTAGGATTCCTTATTAAAAAAGAGCACAAAAACAAAGTAATATAATTTACGGGTATCTCAGAAAGAGTAGCGCTCTTGCAAATGGAGTTTAATAATTTTCGACTCTCTCTAATACAGGCTTATTTATGCACCAACTGATAAAGCGAACGAAGACGAAATCTGTGAGTTCTACAAAGACTTAAATCAAGCTCACTACCTAGCAGATGACAAAGTTCTGGTAATTGGAGACTTTAACGCAAAAATAGGCCAGAAAATAAAAACGGACAATAATCAAATCATTGGCCAATTTGGCTTCGGCGAAAGAAATGGAAGAGGAGAAAGACTCATAGAATATGCCTCCGAACACAAACTAGCAATAATGAACACCTTCTTCAAAAAAAAGAGCAATAAAAAATGGACTTGGATATCTCCAGATAAAAAAACTACCAACGAAGTTGACTTCATAATATCAATTGCTCCAAAAATTATAAAGAACGTTGAGGTTATTAGTAATTTAAAATTCCCCTCCGATCACAGGCTTGTTAGAGCTACTCTTATTTTAAAATTACCGAAAGTCTCTAGAAAAAACTTTAAATCTATGACAAATAGACCAAAAACAAAAGAAGAGATTGAAAAATATTAAAAGAATCTTACAGAAATCATGGAAACTTCAGACCAACTAAGCAAAGTTACCGACGTACAGATTTACTACGATCAGCTTGAAAGGACCATACTTGATAGCCTAACAACAACAAAACAGCTACCAGAAGGCAAAATACATAAAATATTCAGCAAGGAAACAGAAATCTTAATTAATAGACGCACAGAATTAATAAAAACAAGAAAGAAGAATAAAGAAATAAAAAATGAACTTAGCAGATTGTACAAAACTACAAATAAATCAATAAAAAAAGATTACTGCAACTACAGATACAACATCATAACTAATAATTTAGGAAAATTCAGAAGTACAAAAAGGGCATTCAGAGATCTAACCACACATAAAAAATGGATACATAACCTTAACCATACATCAGAGGAAACCAGCACAAGGAAGATTGTAATCGAACACGCAACAAACTTCTATAAAAACTTATATCAGAAAAGAGACAACGCCATCATTGAAAACCTAATAAACTATCCAATAATAACTAACACTGTCCAACCAATTGATGAAAAGGAGGTGTATACACACATTAAACAATTAAAAAACGAAAAAAGCTCTGGCCCAGACGGAATCAGCAATGAAGCTTTAAAGGTGGGATCACCAGTTTTATTATACCATTTGACTAAATTATTTAATATGATCTTGGACACAGAAATAGTTCCCAAAAAATGGGGCTCGTCAGATATTAGCCTACTTTTTAAAAAAGGCAATCCACAAGATATAGGAAACTATAGGCCAATCAGTCTTCTAATAAGCTCGTACAAACTATTTGCTTCAATACTACTGAAACGAATAACCCAGGATATTGACAATTTACAACCTGTAGAGCAAGCAGGCTTCCGGTCAGGTTTCAGCACTATCGATCACATTCAGACAATAGAACAAATAATGGAAAAATACAGAGAATTCAACAGATCCCTCTATGTGGCGTTCATAGATTACAGCAAAGCTTTTGACAGCATCAATCACAGCGCTATCTGGAAAGCTCTTTACTCGCTAAAAATCGACCAAAAATATATAAATATAAAATATAGTTGTATAGCAACTTGCTCGGCTGAGCAATCTATTATTAATGTAAATGTAAAATATGATACACGATGGTCGGATCATTTTCCACTTGTTATTGACTGTAATTTAAATTTGTAAATAATATGGGGAGAAAGAAGTAAGGAACAGGTGGTTATGTTTACCAAAGAGTGCAATAGAAGGTTAAAATTGATTGACTTCCCTCCTGAATGTATTGACTGTGCTGATTGTTTTTGTAATAGCCATGACCACAGGCGTGTTCTTGATAGAATTTATTCCGACATTGTTTGTGCTTTGAAGAACGCTGCGGTGGTGAGTCGTGGTAGTGCGAGGACGGAGGGGCGTGGCCCACGCATGGTGGGATGGAACAAACATATCAGCGATGTGCATAGGGTGGCCAGGTCTAGTTTCATGGAATGGGTGATGTGTGGTAAGCCTAAATCTGGCCTCATATATCACGAAATGTGTGAAAGCAGAAGAGCATTTAAATCCCGTCTAAAATGGTGCCAAAATCATCAGGAGCAAATAAGAATGGACGCTCTGGCGGAAAAACACAGTAAAGGTGATTTCCGTGGTTTTTGGAAAGAACCACGTAAGGCAAATATACGGCCTGGCCTCCCAGTGAGCATCGATGGTGTGATGGATCCTAAAGGCATTGCGAATATCTTTAGGAGCCATTTTATTGTAAAATCTTCTTTAGGGCCGGCGTCGGAGGTGCTTAATGCTGGTGTGAACGGTCAAAAGGTAGAGATGTATTTCCGAGCGAAAGACGTTAGTAACATCATAAAGCAAATTGGTAGGGGCAAGTCTCCGGGCCATGACGGACTCAGCATTGAGCACCTTCAATACGCTGGACCTCATATTTCTAGGGTTTTGGCGGTGTTCTTTTCACTGTGCGTGAGTCATTGCTACTTACCGGATGATCTTATGAAAACAGTGGTAGTACCTGTAGTCAAAAACAAAACCGGAGATCTGGCAGACAAAAATAACTACAGACCAATTTCCCTTGCCACTGTTACGGCAAAGATTTTTGACGGTTTGCTTAATATACAGTTAAATAAACATGTAACACTGCACGATAATCAGTTCGGTTTTCGTCCTCAATTGTCTACAGAAAGTGCAATACTGTCTCTTAAGCAAACCGTGAAATACTACACAAGCCGCAAGACCCCTGTGTTTGCGTGCTTCCTAGATCTATCTAAAGCGTTTGATCTGGTGGCGTATGACCTGCTTTGGAAAAAGCTTAAATGTACAGGAACACCTCAGGAATTGCTCAACATTTTCCAGTACTGGTATGCCCACCAGTCTAATAATGTTCGATGGGCGGGAACAATGTCGGATTCGTATCAGCTTGAGTGCGGCGTCAGACAAGGCGGAATATCTTCAACTACTCTATTCAACTTGTACATGAACGAGTTGATCGTCACGCTCAGCAGCCTACATGTCGGCTGCCATGTTGATGGAATTTGTATTAACAACCTGAATTACGCAGACGACATGGTGCTGCTGAGTGCGTCGATTTGTGGACTAAGGACGCTCATGCTGACGTGTGAAGAGTATGCTTGTCGTCATGGCTTAAAATATAATGTCGCGAAGAGCAAGTGCATGGTCTTTGAGGCGGTTGGTGGAACATGTCATCGGAATGTGCCACCAGTGTTACTTTCTCATGTTCCTTTGAGTATAGTGAGCCAGTTTAAATACCTAGGGCATGTGATTACCAGCGACCTCAGGGATGATGCCGATATCGAGAGGGAGCGGAGGTCTCTATCTATAAGAGCTAACATGATAGCTCGCAGGTTTGCGCGTTGCTCAGCAGGTTAAAATTACACTTTTTAAAGCTTACTGTACATCCCTCTACACGTGCAGCCTGTGGGCTAACTATAAAAAGAAAAAGTATAGCGACCTCCGTGTCTTATATAATAATGCTTTTAGGATGTTGTTGGGGCTGCCCCGATTCTGTAGTGCATCAGGCATGTTCGCCGACGCGCGAACAGACTGTTTTAACACTGTTATAAGAAAAAGAGGCGTGTCGATGGTCCGCAGGGTGAGGGGCAGTTCCAACAGCATTCTTAGAGCTATCGCGGCAAGGCTCGACTGTATTTATGTCCGTCACTGCTGTGACAGACATATTACAGTGCCCATGCCGATACGGAAATTGTAAGGTAACCTGACAGACTTTAATAATATTGACCATACTGCTTTTCTACTGACATTTCATATTATTCTGACATTTTAACAATAGTATTTCGACTTCTTAATTTTATTTTTGTTTTATGTCTTTCCTAATATGGGTGTATGCCTGAAATAAATGAATTTTATTTTTATTTTTTTTTTTTTTTAATAAAAAACATATACGAAAACAGTACCAGCAAAGTAAAGCTCGAGACCAGTGGAGAACCCTTCAATATTGAACGAGGTGTAAAACAAGGCGACCCGCTGTCACCAAAGCTTTTTATAGCGGTCCTTCAAGATATTTTTAGCAAAATGAACTGGGCACAAAAAGGCATACTGATAAATGGCAACTATCTCAATCATCTAAGATTTGCAGATGACATTGTGATAATGGCCGAATCACCTAAAGACCTGGAGGAAATGATAACAACACTCGATCAGGAAAGTAAAAAAGTAGGACTTGATATGAACACAGATAAGACAAAAATAATGACCAACACTTACAAAAGACCAATACAAGTAAACGGACACCTAATAGAATATGTTGACAATTATATTTATTTGGGGAAACAAGTCTCATTTAACGTAAACAGTAACCTACTAGAAGTGACAAGAAGAATAAATCTGACATGGAAAAAGTTTTGGTCGTTGAAGGAGATATTAAAAGGTAACTATAGCCTACACATGAAAAAAATTGTAATGGATTCCTGTATTACACCATGCCTCTTGTATGGTTGTCAATCTTGGGTATTCACAAACAGTATAAAACAAAAAATTGCTAATACACAAAAAGCAATGGAGAGAAGCATATTACGGATCAGAAAAATACATAAAGTACGAAGTGAGAATATAAGACAAAAAACGAAGGTCACAGATGCGCTGAAACAGGCACTGACAATAAAGTGGCAATGGGCTGGTCACATCGCACGCTGTTCTGACAGAAGATGGACAATAGAAACAACCAAATGGAAGGGTCCATCAGGTAAAAGAAAAGTCGGTAGACCAAAGCAGCGATGGGAAGATGACATCGCTCAAGCAGTGGGGAGAAATTGGATTGACCAAGCCAAGGACAGGGAAAGGTGGAAAAGGTTGGGGGAGGCCTATACCCAAAATGGGGTCCATATCCCAAATAATTTAGATCTAAGTTAACTAACATTAACTAACACTATATTATAAGTACATTTGTAAAAAAAAAAAAATTAATCACTAACACAATGTATAATGTAAAAAAACTGAGGATATTGGAATAAAAAGGCTTTATTATTATTATTATTATTATTATTATTATTACACACCTTGTTAATGACAAACTTATACCTACTGTCATTCACAATTATTCTGCTTGTGATTCTAGACTTTCGCCATCAAATCTGAAAGTATGCAGCTTTACCAGTTCATACCAACTTATATGGTGATTGAGACATCTGTTTATTACAGATTTATTACAAAGAGGTAAAGTTTGTGGTATTTTAAGGGGTCATCATTATCAACCCATATTCGGCTCGAGTCTCCTCTCAGTATGAGAGGGGTTAGGCCAATAGTCCACCACGCTGGCCCAATGCGGATTGGCAAACTTCACACACGCAGAGAATTAAGAAAATTCTCTGGTATGCAGGTTTCCTCACAATGTTTTCCTTCGCTGTTTGAGACACGTGATATTTAATTTCTTAAAATGCACACAAATGAAAAGTTGGAGGTGCATGCCCCGGACCGGATTCGAACCCACACCCTCTGGATTCGGAGGTAGAGGTCACATGTCGGGCTATCGCTTCTCGCTATTTTAGGGGGTACTCTATGCATATACTGAACCGATTTTGAAAATTCTTTTACCACTGGAAAGCTACGTTAACGTATGTTTGTCGTTCTCCACGGCGCAGATCGAACCCAGAACGATTTCGAAGGATTTCGTCTTTAGACACTGAATTTTTGAATCCATACATTCTATGAAAAATCGTGGAATATAACTTTATGTTATCTGCTACTACCTTTGTATTTTAAAGAAACTATTATAAAACATTCCTTGAGACTGAATTCTTTATAATTTGAAATCAGCAAAATTCAATTTTACGGGTTGCTGGGTGGGCTCGTAAAGAATTTATCGTTTGGAGATTTCGTACATTTCAATGGCGTCGTTGGGGCAACGGGAAGGAACCCCCTAGGGGGTTCTCGTGATGGTATTTTGCCGCTTTATTAAATACAATTTGAGAATTATAATTTCTAACTAGGCGTTGCCTTGGGTGTTGTGTTTTCTAAAACTGTTAGAATTTATTTAGGGTCCGTATCCCGGGTCCCGGGTAGATCGCAGTTTATCTATTAGAAGGTACTTTACGTAAACAAACAAAGAATGGTAGGACATCTTTGCTGGTAAGATAAGGTCTTCAGTCATCGAATAAAAAATAAAAAAAAAAGAGTTCTAGAAAATTGTTACATTTAATATTTACTTGAGTTCAGAATCGAACCAATAGCCATCAATCGTATATAATTCAAGTTCACTAGAGATGTCAAGAGAGTCTGTCTAAAGGCATTTGTCGATGTTTTCATCCATTACCAGAATGAATACACACTTACATACGCACTTAACCATATAATTGTTAATAAACAACAAATCAATTGATAAAATGTCATCTACATACTATGATACAAAATACAAATGTCATCCGGTGCTTACTGGATATCATTTAGTATGTAGATGACATATTGTCAATTTTTTGGTTATTTTAATAGGTTAATAAGAAAGACCAAAATAGTGATTAGGCCAGCTGGTGATAAATGTATGATTTATTTATAAATGCTAGGTATACCTAACTAGATATGAAACAATTAATTAATTAAATACGTTGTGTTTAATACTAAATTACTGACATCATGACCTCTGAGAGAAATAAGTGATTTTTGTTTAACTTATATTAAATTTATATATTTAACTCTGTACAATTATTCCCTATTACTTAGCAGTGTGTAGTAGCTGTAGGATCCTTTTAAAATCTGAAACAATAATATTATCGTAAATCAGTTAATAATCAATCGTTTTTCATTAAAAAAGAAAGAATAATATATGCCATATTTTTTATATATGACCAATATCTTAATTGCCCTTTACTAGTCGGGAAAGACTGTATTAGGAGTGGGTACGACAGAAGACCAGGCGGGGATCGAACGCTCACCCTTCGGTGATCCGTCCACTTTACCATTGAGCTGTTAAATGACATAGGTATACAGGGTGTTGCGGAATATTTCCCATAACTTCAAGGTGTTGACAAGTCCACTTATAGGAGCCGAATTGCATAACTCATTATTTTTAACTAAAAAAAAAGTAACTCAAATAGTTCCGACTATCCATGTTACACACGCCTCTAACTTCCTATCCTTCCTATCATATACTATCCTTGCATTTTAAAATACGTAATCGTAAGACTGTCGATATCGACGAGATATTGCAACTGGCACTCCGAACTTCACTATTAAGCTACTTCATAGATTAATAAGTTTATCTAAGTCTTAATATAAAGATGCGATATAAGGGACACAATTTAAGATCTATTGAGACGAATATCTTAGCATTCCATGGATTCACCGTGCGGGTGCCGGATCCATCGCGTGGTAGAGAGAAAAACTCCGAGCAGAGTCCTGAACTTGTGACTACAGGATGTAGGGTTAAGGAATTCCTTGATCGATCAACACTCCCCGTTTTCTGCTCGTGTTGTTCTCTCTGCCTAGCCAAATTTGGTAAGATCCTATTAGAGCAGCTTTGGATACTCGTTCTAATATAGAACTAGCTAACTAAAATATTTTTACTCAGAAAATATTCATTTTAGAAGACATGTTCCTAAGACATTTTAATTAATTGTTCTTAATGAATATTACACTAGAGTTATAGAAAATACTCCCGAACACCCTGTATAAAAAAATATCGGTAAAAAAATTACTTTATTTGTTTCCAAGTTTGTTATCAAAATAGACTTACACCAATAAAGGTAGATACAGTGAGCTTAGTGAAGGGCCCAGCGGTGAAGACAACGCGTCGGTTGAGTTGACCACCCAGCAAAGCGATAGAACGACGTACGCGCACCTCTTGTGACCACCATGCGCTAGAGTAGACACCCTGATCCACGCTTAGACTCTGGTGAAACAGTTTAAGCAATTTATTATAATACTAGCGGACGCCCGTGACTTCGTCAGCGTGGATTTCAGTTTTTTATGAATCCCGCGGGAACCTTAGTTTTTTAGGGATGAAATGTAGCCTATGTGTTAATCCAGAGTAAAATTTATTTCCATTCCAAATTTCAGCCAAATGGCGTCAATAGCAGCAATGCAAAGGAGGAACATACTTACACACGAATTTTCGCCTCTATAATTAGTGTTGATCATCATTCTCTGGTCTATTCACTAACTTAACCAACTAGTTAGTTATTCACTATTTATTTAATGCTAACTGATCAAAATTTATATTATAGGTAAAAACTACCACGCTGTTCCAATACTGATTGGCGGACTTGAAGGGTGATTGTTTGATTTTGTAACGATCATTTTTTATTTTTTTTTATCAATCACAGATTAAACAGATAGAGCGTGCGGAACATGACGGTGTCGTAGCCGCTCCAAATACAAAATTCAAAAACGAATACATTCTAGAGTCAGACACAAGCGTCGCATCAGTCTTATTCAAGAAAAATGGCGTCTTATATTTTTAAATATTTTAAAATCTGTTCTTTGTGAACAGTATTTAAAATATTCATATTTAAAAAGTAGAAGCCATTTTTCTCGAATAATATTGAAAGTTGCGATGCTTTGCGTCGTACTGACTCGAAATCTGTGTTATTACCCTTAAGCCGGCCAGCCCTTAATTGAATAGCTTTGACTAACCCTTTAAGGGAGGCCTGGTCCTATAGTGGAACAGTGGGTCGTTAAAATTTGCTAATAATAATCTTACCATATACAGGACCTTATTACTATGCCAACAGTACAGGAACAATTGAGCGACGAGTGCTATCAGGTATTCCGCTATCCAAATTTGCTGCATCGTCGTTGTTCCTTCCTACAAAATATGTGTTTGTCTTTGTATAAATGAACTAGCTGACGCCGCGCGGTTTCACTCGCGTGGTTCCCGTTCCCGTAGGAAAATGGAAATAATATATAGCCTATAGCCTTCCTCGATAAATGGGCTATCTAATACTGAAAGAATTTTTGAAATTGGACCAGTATTCCTGAGATTAGCGCGTTCAATCAAACAAACAAACAAACTCTTCAGCTTTATAATATTAGTATAGATTAATACATTCTATGCTTTTATAAATGATACCTTTTAAACCTCATATAACTAGCAACCATACCTACGTTGAAAACCAAGATGTATATGGGTGTGTGTGTGTGACTTTCAATAGGGTAGTTGACTCATATCAAATTTAATATAATAAATATTAATTTCGTATACTCGCATTACATGGAATAAGGGTCCGAAATTTATCGATATCAATTAATAAAAGTGGAGGATTTCTTATAAAATTTAATTTCAAATCATGTATTTTTTAAATTTTCCAAACGTCAAAAACGCTGTCGTCCATTTTGTTATTTGATTTACTAAACGTCAAACTAATTATTAACTAGTATTTTTGTCAAACTCTCCATTGAAATATAGACCATAATGGCCGATAGCGTTTTGGCTCGTATTGTCAAAAAAATTTAATTAAAAATTAAAGTTTTCTTGTAATCACGTCTCAAAAAAATAAAATATTTTTTTTTTCGATCTATTAGAATGATATTGATCAATTTAAGATCATTTAAAAAAGTGTCATCTATCCTATTTAGTGTATAACTCTACAACCGAGTGTCATAGTGGGTTAAAACCCTGTCTCCTGCACCCTAAGCCGTAAGTTCGTTTCCCACATCTGAAAAAATGTTTTCCATAAAAAAAGAAAAATAACTTACTGTTGTCAATTGTACTGCACTTGCACAAAGCATTAGCGAGCAGATGATGACGTACAAAAATAACACCGGAGACAGCAGGGAATTTAATATTTTAGAGTATCTGGAATTTAATATACTTTTAATAGGTATAAAAAAAAAACATTTTAGTTAAATCTAATTATAATCAGGTATTTGAGAGCCGCACTACAAAGGTTTGCCCGATACTGACCACTCTGGGCTTGCGGGTTGGTATCTCTCAAACATCTGAAGAACAATAATAACTCCACAATAATAGCTCCACAGTTATGAAGCCGAACTCAAATCCGTGTAGTCCAGGACTCGATACTAAAGATACTTTTTAAAAGAATATTTGCCATATTTTTTGGTACCAACATTTTTTCTTCAATAACTGGAAAATGAGCCGTGATAACCCAGTGGATATGACCTCTGCCTCCGATTCCGGATCGAATCCGGTCCGGGGCATGCAACTCCAACTTTCGGTTGGATGCGTTTTGCAAAAAAAATATTAATGGTGAAAATTTGCAAAAATAACTTAGTAGAGCTTCGCTTAGCTGTCGAAGCGAAGCTTTACTGAGTCCGCTAGTTATTATAAACAAAAATAATGAAAAGCTTTACTTGACAAGTAGAACATGCTGCTGATGACATTCCCCAATCCGTTTCACAGCGACTTGATAACTGATAAGCTCTTCCCCATCCCCGAACAAGTTGGAACACTTCAGCTTTATCAGATCCAACTGTCCAGCGAAAAAAGTCATCAATACAACCGCGTTGGAGTCGTAATTAGCAACTATACCACCCCCATAACAGCATATCAAGGCATGTTCCATCACCATAATCCAATACCCGAAACCTTTAGATTTCTCAAATGGCGCCCAAGAGCTTAAAATTTCTGGATACGGTACTGTTTCATTCATACGTATCTGAGAAGAAGACAGGTAACCAGCGAATGGCGCCAAAATTACTGTCAAAACCGTAGCAAAGACTAAACCCCAATAAAAATACGTCACCGATCTAGAATATTTAGTATAATCCTGGATGATTTTATCAGCTTCTGTATCCTTCTTACTAAATTGGTACTTTTCTGTTGTAGAAACAAAAGAGACTAATCGTCTCCAATCCTTCTGCCAAATGATGAAAGTCCCTGCTTTTATGACGCATACAGTACTCAACATTGTAACTGAAAGGTTCCTCATAGCCATGTCCATATTGAATCTGATGAACCAGAGTTCTACGTACTGACTCAGAACAAAGAGAATTGCTAGTACATGAACAGTGTTGTAAATAACTTGTTTTATGCCTTTTTCTGGTTGCCACATCCCCCATCTTTGCAAACCCCATAAAGTGGGACCGAGTAGGGGATTTTCTGGATCTTCCAGATTTAATAAAAATTTCGACATGTTTACGTTACTGAGGTGCCAAGATGTCTGCGTTTTGATAGTGGTATTTTCAATGTTTCATTTTTAAGTGCTTAACTATTAAGTTGATGCGGCTTTGCTTATTACAATATTGTAATGAAATTGGCTCTTTAGTAAAACTGTAATATGATAGTCCCAAAAAACGAAAATTAAATGAAAAACTGGACACAACGAATAAAAACACATATCTGTAATTACACATAAGTTATGTAAGAAATGTTTCATCTATACTAATATTATAAAGCTGAAGAGTTTGTTTGTTTGTTTGATTGAACGCGCTAATCTCAGGAACTACTGGTCCGATTTAAAAAATTCTTTCAGTGTTAGATTGCCCATTTATCGAGGAAGGCTATAGGCTATATATTATCCCCGTATTCCTACGGGAACGGGGACCACGCGGGTGTAACCGCGCGGCGTCAACTAGTAATAAATATATGTGTAGACTAGTTGAAAGACATATTAATATTAATTTTTTATTGTATTGTATCTCATATAGAGAAAATGAAACTAAAACAAAACAAAAAAAAGAATAATGTTATTCCAATATATCAATTGAAAACATTATTAATATTGTTTTAGTACATGGCTAGATTTGATATCATAAGAAAATAGTCTAAAGCTGTACTCGTATATATTTTATACGATAAAAATATGAAAAGCAAGCTAAAAAATCATGATCAAAAGTTAGCTTTTCTTTTATACGACAATAGGAGACAATATAACGAACAAACATAACATGAGCGGACGCCCCAATAGTCCTGTACATGCATAATCATTAGCACGAGTGCTACAATGGCTAATTCCGTACAGTGGCAATACTTTACTTTTTCTACGACCATGATAAAAGAAATAAAGAATTAACAATACTTGGGAAATATATAATTGGAGTTGGGCCTCCTCGATTATGTATAGGCGTAGCCTTCTAGATTTTGCCTTATCATGGCCTCCTAGATTTTGCATCTTTTTTTTATTTTATTTCAAGCTAGTATACAGTACATGTTATAAAAAAAGTACACAATGATCGTGGACAATGTGTCCAGCCACTTACAGATGTAATACAGCTTGATACAAAAAAAACATTTTACGATCGACAAATGAAATATGATTATAAACAGTTCACGTATTCAAGAAAAACTTACTAAAAATAAAGCTTAAAAGTAATAAATGAATAAATATGTTATTTAGTCTTATCTTATAAGAAAGCCTGAATATTTGTAGCGTAGTGCATAATTTAAAAAAATAAAAATATATATATATTTTATACTATAACAATTATATAATTATACTATAACAATATATTTTATACTATAACAATTATATGAAAATCAAACTAAACACACAAACATAATCAGAAGTCAGCTTTTCTTTTATATATAGGAGATATTACACAATATACCAAACAATCACAACATGGGTTGGCATACGCCCCCAATATGCCAGACAAATAACACACTCCACATAGTGTTTTGGTTTTAAAAAGGTGTATTTTTAAAAGGTTGTAATACGTACTTTATTGCGATAACAAATTACTACTTTGTGTTGTGATTGACAGCAAATTTTTAATTTATAAAAGCTATACCGTTTTCTGTGGCTATACCAAGCGCTGTGAAAAATTGAGTGTAGGTAAGTACTGTGCATAATAATATGAGGACCGCATTCTGTTATAGTCTGGCAAGTTAGTTGATGACACTCCCATGATATGCGGGCGACAGGGGGATAGATTGCGCGGGTGTGAAATCGTGCGTGCAGAGAATTGGAGTGCATCAGTCGTGGGTTTTTCATTCATACGCTACACGCCCCTCGGCCCGCGCGGACCATTCTGAGTGTTACAAATATAGGGGTAGGATAGGGTAGGGGTAGGGTAGAGTAGGGGTAGGGGTAAGATAGTTTAGGGGTAGGGTAGGGGTAAGATAGGGTAGGGGTAGGGTAGGATAGGGGTAGGGTAGGGGTAGGGTAGGTAGGGGCACACCGCGGGCGTCCGCTAGTATAAAATAAGACATCATACACGCATAGAAATAAAGAAAATCTCTATTATGCAGGTTTCCTCATGATGCTTTCCTTCACAATTCTTAAAATGCACACAACTGAAATGTTGGGGGTGCATGCCCCGGATCGGATTCGAACCCACACCCTCCGGAATCAGAGGCATTAGGGCATATCCACTGGGCTATCACGGATCAGGCTGTGTGTTTGATCTAAAGTACGAAACTCTAAAATAACTGGGCCCTTTTTTATTGAATTTATATAAAACTAGCGTTTGCCGCGCGTTTTTATCCAATAGATAAGAAAACGGGGTTGACATATAACTTATAGCCTTCCTCGATAAATGGGCTATCTAACACTGAAAGAATTTTCTAAATCCGTCCAGTAGTTCCTGAGATTTGCGCGTTCAAACAAATAAACAAACTTTTTAGCTTTATTATATTAGCTTTATAAAAATCTTGAATCACCTTTCATTATTTAACGTTTGAAAAGAAATTTCTAAGGACATAAATATTATATTGAATGACTTCCGGCCGTTCCCCAAGATGCCCGAGGGCCTAATAAATTTGTTATCTCGATTTTCCGTGCACGGGGTCATTAAAAGGTCAAGTGATTTTTTTATCCCACGCACAATATAAAGGAAAATTGTTGGTCCATTAAATAACCTTTTAAGCGAGTTTTTATATTCTTTGCCTCCAGTGGTTAGCCTTCTTAGGTCTGATAGTTAGCATAAATGGCTTCGGATCATACGGTCCCAGATTTGAATCCTGGGACCCAAATACGCGACACATAATTCTGTGCAATATATTATGATAGGCGAACGTGAATTTGTTTGTTACGCCACCACTAAACTGATTTTAAAAATTCTTTCACTGATAGAAAGCTACATTATCAGCGAGTAGAATAGGATATGTTTTATCGCTATATTCCCAAGGGAACAGGTATTACTTAGGTATTGCAACTAGCTTGACAAATAATAGATAATATTATTTGCAACTTGAACCAAATTAGAGATAATTTCTGTAATGGATGGTTGGTTAACCAACTAGAACATATCTTCAATATTCATCAATAACAACCCATATTCGGCTCACTGTTGAGCACGAGTCTCCTCTCAGAATAAGAGGGGTTAGGCTAATAGTCCACCACGCTAACTCATTGCGGATTGGCAGAACTCACACACGTGGAAAAATAAGAAAATTCTCAGTTATGCACGTTTCCTCACGATGTTTTTCCTTCATCGTTAGAGAGACATGTGATATTTATTTTCTTAAAATGCACACAACTGAAAAGTTTGAGGTGCATGCCCCGGACCGGATTCGATCATACACCCACCGAATCCAAGACAAAGGTCACATCCAATGGACTATCACGGCTCGGCTTTAATAATACGCGTGGAAAATTACTTGGGACTTTCAAGTACCTCCATAAAAGGAATATAAGATAAGAGGCTCTTTAACGAAACCCTAAAAGTATATTTTCATTTTTTCGAACGGAAAAATTCTGAAGTTCGTAAGAATTTAACGTTCCAATAATATTTTCATCAAACTTGTTATATAAGTAACAACATAATATTAAAGAGGAGGTTTTTTTTTATTTGCTACTGAGTTATCTGAACTACGTCCGCGTGGAATATGGCTCGGCTTAATAACATCACATTAAAGTTAGTTTCTCCATTTTTAGTTTTTGAACTATTATTTTTATTTCTGTGTGTTATAATAATTTTCATTCCCAGTTTCTTTACCTATTTGTGTTTTTCCTTGGTTTTGTTTTTTCTTTAATTTGTTAAATTATTAATAGTTAAAACAAGCATGTTGTGACTACCTTTAAGTAGATTTACAATTATATCTCTATTATTTTTTTTTATTATTTACAAGTTAGCCCTTGACTACAATCTCACCTGATGGTAAGCGATGATGTAGTCTTAGATGGAAGCGGGCTAACTTGTAAGGAGTAGGATGAAAATCCACACCCCCTTCACCACTACACGGCATCGCACCGGAACGCTAAATCGCTTGGCGGTACGTCTTTGCCGGTAGGGTGGTAACTAGCCACGGCCGAAGCCTCCCACCAGCCAGACCTGGACCAATTAAGAAAATCTCAATCTGCCCAGCCGGGGATCGAATCCAGGACCTCCGTTTTGTAAATCCACCGTGCATACCACTGCGTCACGGAGGCCGTCATAAATTATTTTAGTTCTTGTTAATATATGTATTTGTATTTAATTGTAATCTGTTGGTGTACAAATAAAAAAAAAATATGGTATACTCTCATCATCATTTTCATATCAAACGTCTACTGCGAAAACCTGACTAAAACACCAAATTCCTGAGGACTTCCAAACACCATAATACTGAGTCGCCGACACCCTGCGACCCCTCGCCTTATGTGTCCGACCCCCATAATATATGTCCGGTTTCAATCAAACAAAGTCTAAATATAGTACAGCTTCAACTTAAGCTTACAAAATCTTCAACACGCATAAAAATTCGTTCAGTCATTAGTTCCGTAGATCAAAGTGACCAAAATTTACTAGTACAAAAAGTGTCATCCAAGTTAGCTACTCGTACGTGTAAACTAAATGAAACCCAGGTCATGAATGTAATAAAAAGTACTTCTACTAAACTACTATATTCAGTTCACTATTGTATCAAGAGCCTGCGATTTTTTTGACAATATGAGCCAAAACGCTGTCAGCCATAATGGTCTATTTTATCGTTTCATGACGTCACGTAAAGGCTTAGTTTAAACGGTTTAGTTTTGTCAAAACTATTAGTTAATAATTAGTTTAACGATTATTCTTTTAGTACATCAAGTAACATTGTGACGACACAAAATGGACGACAGGAAATATTGATAAAATTTAAATAAAAATATTTAAATAAAATTTAAATTTAGATAAAATTTAATTTAAATTCATAATTTTTAAAATTGAGTTTACTATGAAATCCTTAACTTTTGTTAATTAATTAATAAATATCGATATATTTCGGACCCTTATTCCATGTCCCTAATATAGGAAATTAATATAATTAAATTTGATATGAGATATGTATGTTTGGATGTTTGTTACTCTTTAACGCCGCTACTGAAGCGATTTGGCTAAAATTTTGAAATGAAAAGGATTTTACTCTGGATTAACACATAGGCTACTTTTTATCCCGAAAAAATCCATGGTTTCCCGAGATTTGCGAAAACTGATGATTTAATAATATGAATGTTTGTTACTCTTTCACGCCTCGACTACTTAACCGAATTACCTGAAATTTGGTATTGAGATATATTATAGCATGGATTACCACATAGGCTACTTTTTATCCCGGAGAAATCCATGGTTCCCGAGGGATTTGTGAAAAACTAAATTCCACGCGGACGAAGTCGCGTCCGCTAGTATTGTTAAATTTGATATGAGTAAACTACCCTATGGAGTTTGGACAGTGGTAGCATTTCGCAGCCTCCATAATTCTTGTACCCAGTTAATATTATTACGTGGCAAGTTGTAAAAGAAGCACTTTGTCACGTCCAACCGAGCGCGGGTCCACTTGAAGACAAGTGTCATCCAGTGTGTTCGAAGCTGACGTATCGCGGGAGCGCTTGGAACAAAGGTCAACATTTCTTTTTAAATCTAAGCGAGTTTTTCCTTTGTGTGGCGGGCGTGGAGTGTTTAAATGTTGCCAATAAACAGTTTTGTGGTGCTTTGAGTATGGTTATTATTCTTTAAGTCCTCATTCGCACAAGAGTTATAAAAACGATACGTTAAAATCCAGCGTTTGCGCTTTTATTAACGTTCTTAATTTAATTTCTAGTCAATTTCCAACGCCTAAAATTGAAAATGCAACACTGCTCGATGTCTTGTAAACATAATATACTTGAAAATGCATTTGTTGTATTTGAACGCTTTTTTAACGTCCGTTATAATAACTCTCGTGCGACTGAGGTCTAAAGGGAGGTGATGGACGTTCTATTCAATCACTTTATGTATTTAATCAATGTATATAAATAAAATTGAAGGGCCTGTCTGTAATTTCGAAATAACTGTCTTTTGAAACAAAAAAAATATTTTAAAGTTTTTGTCTGTCTGTCTGTTTGGCTGGGCTAATCTATGGAGCAGCTGAACTGATTTTGATGGAATTTCTACTAAAAATAAAAGGAGATTATTGAGCAATATAAAAACTTCAATACTTTTTATGCCGGAATAATCTATAGTTCCCACGAGATTCGTGAAAAACCGAATTCCAAGCAGACGAAGTTGCAGGCGTTTTCAAAGTTGCATACTTTACTTGATAAATTAAGAAAAAAGCAAGTAAAGTCCTTACCTTATTAGCCGATAGACGTCCACTGCTGGACATAGGCTTCTTGCATGGACCTCCAAGCACAACGATCTCGAGCCGCCAGCATCCAGCGGCTCCCTGCAACCCGCTTGATATCCTCGGTCCACCTAGTGGAGGTCGACCAACACTGCGCTTTCCGGTGCGGGGTCGCCATTCCAGCACCTTGGGACCCCAACTTCCATCGGCTCTTCGAACTATGTGGCCTGGCCTGCCCATTGCCACTTCAGCTTCGCGATTCGCTGAGTTATATCAGTTACTTTGGTTCGTCTGCGGATCTTCTCATTCCTGATTCGATCACGCACAGAAACTCCACTCCGCTGAGTGACTGAGAGCTTTCTAATAAGGTCCATAGTCAGCGACCAAGTCTCGGATCCGTAGGTCATCCCTGGCAACACGCACTGTTCGAAGACTTTCGTCTTCAAGCACTGAGGAATTTCGGACGAAAAGATGTCGCGGAGTTTCCCGAACGCTGCCCAGCCGAGCTAGATTCGGCGATTCAAATTAAAGTAACGTAAGTAAAGTATAACTTTGATCTATATACAAGAATATCACATTAGCATCGTGTCATATCAGGGAGACAGAATGAAGACCGCAGCAGAAAAAGCAGAAACAGCTAAGTGGCACAAGTATGCCTCTCTGACAGAGAGTTATATATTTGTACCTTTTGCCGTGGATACCCTTGGGCCATCGAGTCGCAGTGCCAAAAAAATACACCGAATCATTTCACCACGGCTAGTTGCCTCGACTGGTGACAGAAGGGCTGGCTCATTTTTTGTGCAAAGGATCAGCCTGGCTGTCCAGCGCGGAAATGCAGCCAGTATTCTTGCCACCATTCCATGTGGGCATGATTTATATAGTTATTAGGATAAGTTAGTTTGCATACCAATTACCAAAGGATTTCCTTAATTCTCTGCATGTGTGAAGTCTGTCAATCCGCATTGGGTCAGCGTGGTGGACTATTGGCCTAACCCCTCTCATTCTGAGAGGAGACTCGAGCTCAGCAGTGAGCTGACTATATGATAATAATGAAGTTCCTTATTAAAAGAAAAGAAAATCAGCAATATTAATAAATTGGAACGAGAATATGTGCCAAGAGTAAATAATCCATCAGATTGGGACCGAACCCGAGCTATTGAGGCTTTAATCACAATTATCAAATAAAAATAATTAATAAATTATGGCAAAATGGACCACAACCTCCTTGTTCAGATCCTGCGAGAAATTGTAGCTTAACGAGACTCATTTTGCCCCTTTGATAGTCAATGAACCGAAGTGAGTAACGCTGATAATTCACTGATGGAGATTCGCATAAAAACGCGTATAGTTTTTAATTTTCAACTAAAAACATTTAATAACAAATAACATTGCAGTTTTCAATGAAATGGCTACGCAAGACGAAACAAAAAACATTTTGTGCCTGTATTTTACTTGCAATCATATCATTCTATACACTACACAACAATGCAGGTGTTAGCATTTTTTTAAATTCAGGGGACACCTCTGTTTAGACTTCTACCCTTTTTAAAAGATTTTTTTTATTAAAAAAATCATAAATTACTTTTGATGGTGCTTGCTCAAACAAGAGAGAAAGTAATATAAAAATAATTAGAAAAGTCTTGCGTTGGAAGCTTGTCACAATCAAGCGATAGTTTTTAAATATATAAACAACTATAATATTAGATAGAAATACATCCTTATCATCATTTAATATCAATAAATATTCATTTATTATATTTTATTATTATTATTATTTTATTATTATATTATATATTTATTATATCAGATAAGGATGTATTTTCGTATCGTGAAGAAATAAAATAAGATGGTGTCAAAAAAATTCAAAATTCATTTATTTAATTGAGTAACGTCAAGTTATGTCATGATTTAATGGTGGTAAGTAAAGTCGAAAACTTAAATTAAAGTTCCAAACGCGCTTTATTCTGAGAAGAGCCCACAACAAACTCAGCAAAGGTTTATCTATTTTTACCACCATTTTACAGACTGTGTGAACATAACAGTGTCAGTTACCGAAGTCGCTTGCCGCAGCGTGTGTTGTCGAGATTGAATCCGTGAATTTTCAGCGTAAACTAATTTGAGTCCCTGGAAGTATTTCGTATCTCTGATTTAGATCGGGGCGCTTTGTCCTCCAACTTGTGACAGTTCGGTGATTGTAATTGTGTTAATTTTGACGTCTTCGATGTTAACTTTAAATGGCGTTGAGCAGGGTAATTATGTATCTTGGTGTACGATCATCAGCAGTGAAATTTCAATAGAAGACTGTCTAATTGTCACAATAAAAAAGGAGAAATAATATGAGGTCGAAAATCGAATAATCTTTTTAACATAAAGATGGAACCGACTTCAAAAACGTTATTCAGTTATTTTGATTTTAACACAAAATTACTAAACCGATAACCATGAAAATGAAACGGAACCAAACTGGAAATATACTCTTTCAAACAAAAAAAATTCAAAATTGGTTAGGTAATAAATGACGAAGTTATGGGTTAGTTAGTTATAGGTAACGAACATTAAAAAAAACACGCGTCGCATTGAGAACCTCCTCTTTTCTTTGAAGTCGGGTAAAAACGAAAGCAAATCGATTTGTTTGTTTGTTTGATTGAACGCGCTAATCTCTGGCACTAGTGGTCCGATTTTTAAAAAACTTTCAGTGTTAGATAGTCCATTTATCGAGGAAGGCTATAGGCTATATTCCTGTATTCCTACAGGAACGGGAACCACGCAGGTGAAACCGCGCGGCGTCAGCTAGTGTAAAATACTAGCAATAAGCTTTCGGAACAAATCCAAATTAAACATTTTGTCACAGCAATGCAAAATCACATAAATTAAACGTTCCAAGCAAGTGCTTTGAACAGTCGATGTGAACGCCCCAAGAACAGACAAATAATCCCCGCAAATAACTGCAGATGGGTCATAGACGGTCACATCCTTTTCACGAAACTGAAAAATAAACAACATCTGGTATAAAATGTTTGAAGAATCTCTAAAGTTTTGTTGAACAGCGAACTTTTAGAAAACCAGTTGAAGAATAAGAGTATGTCATAGAAAAATAAAAGAAAAATTAAGACCATGAACTTTTACTCGTAGAAAACCAGTTAAATACGTCATAAAATAAAAAAGAAAAATTAAGACATTTTTTTGAAAGATTGGTTGGTTAATTGGTTTAAAAAAGTTAAATAGTGCGGTCAATATAAAGATAAATTAAATGCTTTCTCGTTTTTAACAAATTTCAAAAAAGGAGGAGGTCCACAATTCGACGCGTATGTTATTTTATGTTTGTTACCTCATAATACCTTCATTTATTAACCAATTTGTAAAATTTATTTTTGTGTACGAATTGTAAATACCTAATTTGTCCCGAAGTGGGGAATCCTACAAATGATCTACGGTTTTAAAGCGAGCAGAACAGAGCTGATATAGGTAAATACATGTAAACAACCGGTATAGTACATGAAGTAGAATTAACCAGCTTGAACGATTAAACCAAAAAATCTGATTCCCAATGATGTATAACTTAATCATTTCAAAAATACCAAAGTATATACGTACTAGTGGACGCCCGCGACTTCTTCCGCGTAAAATTGTATTTTTTTACAAATCCCGCGGGAACCTTGGACTTTTCCAGGATAAAAAGTATCCTATGTTCTCCTCCAAAGTCCAATTTATCTCTATACCAAATTTCATCCAAATCGATTAAACGGTATGGCCGTGAAATGGTAACAGACAGACAGACAGACTTACTTTTAGCATTTATAATAATAGTATAGTTACCTAATATGTATTAATATTACTCGAATAATTATCATTATTATTACGGAAATTGCTTGTAATATTGCCTTTTTGAAGTTATTGTCCGTCATGTTTTTATGAAAATTACCTAACCAAATTTTATGATTTTTCTTTGTTAAAATAATAATTTCCGACCGATTTTTCAAATTTTTTATTTAGACTATTCAAATCTAAATCGCACGTCACGAACAACTCTGCAACCAAATTAATTTTGCATAACAAACGAGATTCCGTAATTAATGACTGGAATGAAATGACTGATCAGTCGCGGAATAAATTACGTCGTAAAAGACGTAGGGGTGTTTTTCCGACAGTTCATTTAACTTTGTCTATAAAATTCTGTCGTAGAATATCAATAAAATGTTTGTATATAGTCTAAGAGATAGTCAACAACTACGAATAGGTTTGTAAAATTTAATTATATAATCAGTCATACATAATAAATCATAAATAATTTAATTAAATAAAATTGTCATACAAAGTTTGTATGACAATAATTTAATTTAATACCTTTTTTATTTTTAATACTGTTGAGTATATTATGCTAACATTATAAAGAGGCAGACATTTCAGGCAAAAAAGCCATGATATTTGTAAGTGTCATTTATTTTATCATAGTATTCTCACATGAACTAAGTATAGTTATATTTTGAATTTTATAAGCGTTGTTAAAATTTAAAAAACATTATATGAATGTAGGTAATGTCAGCCACTGACGATCAAAAAGCAAACTCGCAAAGCTGCAGTTGATCGTGTGTTGATCGGGATGTGCATACATCATGCCGATAGCGACCAACATACGATCAGTTTTATCGGATGTCA
The DNA here is from genome assembly GCF_947172395.1 of Bicyclus anynana. Taxonomy (NCBI): domain Eukaryota; kingdom Metazoa; phylum Arthropoda; class Insecta; order Lepidoptera; family Nymphalidae; genus Bicyclus; species Bicyclus anynana. Next base: position 10,122,986 of record NC_069104.1, on the reverse strand, counting down.
AGCCGTTATCGCTGCAGGCATATAAGTTTACTTTTTTTTTTTAATTTGCCTTTTAAATATGACCAATATTCCCATTCCCCTCCAACTAGTCGGGAAAGACTGTATTAGGAGTGGGTGTGACTATAGTCCAATGGGGCGGGGATCGAACCACCACCTCTCCGATGATGATGGTGATGAGTCCGACCGCTCTTACCGTTGAGCTATTGAGGCTTCATTCTTTGGTCATTCACTAGTGGCTAGTATTAGTTTGACAAATAAATGTAGTAAGTTTATAGATAGCCTAGTCATACAATAGTTGTAGGTAAAAACATGTCCACATAATAGCAACACCATCGACCTATACTATGTATAAGCGTTCAACATAGTTTTAATAAGCAATTTCCGCCCCAATTACGTCGGCCATTTTGCTAAGATCCGACCAAAACCTACTTTTGGAACAAACCTATCGCCACGATGAAGATTGTCAGTTGGTAAGTGGTTTTCGCAATACACGTTATCCTAATGGCCCTTAGGTAGGTACATAAATAGGCAGGTTACAAATAAGGCGTACCGTCCATTGACGTGCGTCTATTTATTATAATAATTATTTTTAATACAGGGTGTTGTGGAGTATTTTTCATAACTTCAAGGTTGATAAGTCCACTTATAGGAGCCGAACTGCATAACTATTTGTTTTTAACTTAAAAAGAAAAACTTTTTATGTTTTCATACAAAGTATTTGAAATAATTCCGACTGTCCATATAACACACGCCTTTATCTATCCTTGCACTTTAAAATACGTAATCGTAGTAGTAAGACTGTTGATATCGACGAGATATTGCAACTGGCACTCCGCACTTTACTAGTAAGCTACTTCGTGATATTTATCAACGAATAAGTTTGGGTCATAAAAGGTTACGATATAAGTGACACAATTTAAGATCTATTTACAAAATAAATATTTTTTACTCCAAAATTAATTATTTTAGAACACATGTTCCTTAGACATCTTTTACCCCTCCAACATATGATGAATTAAATTTATAATTTTTTGGTCCCCAATTTTTTGCGTCACACAGACGTGGATTCCAAAAACGGTCAAAGCGCCAGGAGAAGGCTGATTTTGTTTAGTCAACAATTTCCACCAGTTCGACGGCCTAAGCTTGTGTTCGCTATTTTGTAAAGAGATCAAAGCACGAACGAAGTCTTGGGCGATCGCTTTTAAATATAAAATTAAACACCCACTTGAAAAATGAGACCGGGATCCGTGCCCAGGTTTCGCAGCAATGGACAAGTGCCCTAATGCAAAAATGGGTCGTTTTGCTAAAAACAAATGAGATCATCCAAGGGTGAGCATAAAATATATCAAGCGTGAGAAAACAATGTAAAGTTCTAGCTGATTTATTTTATAAGACCTTTCTGCACAAACAAGGTCACGCGTGTTGTTTGTTTGTCACATGATCACAGTAATTTATATCATGGAAATATTTATGTGTAATAAATTATTCTGTGTTTACTACGGATAAAATAGATTGATTTCGTTTTATCTGAACGGTAATTAGGTTGATTTCATTTAATCAGAATAGTAATTAGGTAGGTAAGGCCTTGCCTTGCCTATGCTGTGATAGCCCAGTGGATATGACCTCTGCCTCCGATCCCGGAGGGTGTGGGTTCGAATCCGGTCCGGAGCATGCACCTCCAACTTTTTAGTTGTGGGATTTTAAGAAAGAAAATATCACGTGTCTTAAACGGTGAAGGAAAACATCGTGAGGAAACCTGCATACCAGATAATTTTCTCAATTCTCTGCGTGTGTGAAGTTTGCCAATCCCTATGGGTTATGCCTAACCCCTCTCATTCTGAGAGGGGACTCGAGGAAAACTCGGAAAATAAAAAAAACTGTTTTGTAAAATGTATCTATAATGACGACATATCTAACTCAATGAATTTTAAAATCATATTAAATAATCAAAAAAGCAACTTTTGCATAAACATATTCAATAACATTAGTCATAAAATTAGTGACTTTATCTAGACTAATATAAAATTAGATTTTATCATTCGTTTGTTAGGATGTTGAATAGGATATGAATGGAAAGCATTCCTTATTGTTCTATCTCAATAAAAAAAAAAAAGAAAAAAACTGAAAAAAAAAAAATGGAAAGCTACGATTATATTGTTAACTACGAGTAACATTAGCATATTTTTCACCGTATTGGAAAAAGGCTTACGCGGACGAAACGGGGAGGATCTGCTAGTAAGTATGTGATCACTAAAGAACACTATCGAAAAAAAGCGAATGGGATCTTCACTAAGCGTTGAAAATGAGAGTGGGAATACAACAAAAACCAATATCTCCTGTAGAATATGAAGCGGGCAGTACAAAGGAATACCGCACGTAGATGAAAATAGATGAATAGGTAACTGTGTTTCGTATGAAGTTTCAGTATTCAGGCCGATTGCTATGTGTACGTAGCTAGATATAGTTTTGTGGCGAACAAAGCCTACCTTTGTGGCAACCCTTCCAAAAATACCGATACACCGAACAAGTTTTAAGGTTCTCTAACACAGGGTTGCCACAAAACTATGGTAAATGATTCTAAATCAAATATAAAAATTCCAATTCATTGATTTCAAACTTTTGTAAACGTTAAATTTCACTATTTGTAAAGACTTTACGAAATACACTTGCTCTTTTGAAAAATCATACATTTTTCTAATTTACAGTACGTAGCTAAAAATCGTTCAAATCGTTACAATTTCTTCCACATTTCGTCGTGATACCCCGTATAAAGAGGTACTTACACTTACTTACTCTAACTACTAACTTACTGACTCTCTAAGCTGTTTAATCTCTCTCGAAAACAGTGGTTGCTAGATTATTGTCGTATCCACTCCTAACACGGTCTTTCCCGACTTGTAGGAGGGTAATGGTCATATTTAAAAGATATGGCAAATATTCTATAATTAAAAAAAAGTATCCAATCCCTTAAAACCTGCGTCTAAACTCCATAATTATTGGTTACCTTACTTACCTATGATCCGTATTGACGTAGGTACTTTCAACCGTCATAAAATGAAGTTTATCTGACTATTGCAGGCTCTCGTCGTATGTAGCATTGTGGCGAACAACATATTTGTATCTACTAATTGTCAAAGCTCACTACTACCTCGATAATCAAAGCTATGAAATTCCATCTCGCATGAATTATAGCCACGTCAAATCTCATTTTAAGGGTCATCAGTTCACATAATAATATATTAGTTTGCAAATCAAACTCCAATATAAACCTTTTACTTTTACAACAGCAGGGTATAACAGTCTCCAATTCCAGGCTCCTCACCTACTTACCCTCTTTAAAAAATAAATTAATATAAAATAAGGGAAGGGAAGGTTTTGAGGTCCCAATAAATTAATTTTATTTATTTCTACTCTATATTATATTTCTCACTGAAAACGACTAATAATTTATTTATTTATCACACTAATAAACACACAAAATATAATTATAAAGGTATATATATTTATATGATTATTTATTATGTTCTTATTGTTAATTATTAATTAGTAACACTTCTTCTTGTTGTTTCCGCCCGCGTCACCACATGGCTCCACGGAAGACCAGCGCTGCGCTGGTGCATCCACCACTAGCGTAGCACATGCTGAGTGGTGACCATTTTGGTACCATACACATCATTTTTTTATATTTTTTTGGATTTAAATTAGTTTTATTAGTTTAATATCTCTAATTTATTAGTTCACTATATTTTTAAAATCAATTTCTTAGTTTTAAAGTATTTGTTGTCTTTTGTGTATTATGTGTGTGTGTGTGTGTCCAAATAAAATAATTTTCTTTCTTTATATATCCACGATAAAGCCTACAGATACTCAATATACACAGTCAGAATAAAATAAACGATTCTGATTCGAACTTGTGTTACTATGGTATTAACATTCATTATTTATGTTATTGTAGATGGGAGGTATCGATGTTGGTATAAAAAAGAAGGTATTTGATGACTTGAGCTCAGTTGTTTGTAAGGCAGCGTAGACGCCGTCACGCTGCCAGTCGCTTTAGTGACTTTGTGCAATAATGTTTTGTGTTGTAATTATTGTTTAGTGTGGGCATGGAGAACATATCAGGCAGAGAAGGTGAATATTGATGCATTCTAAAGGGATCTCTTAAACCTACTCTCAAGGTCACAAGTCCTGGGACCCGCTCGATGTGTTTCCTCTATCACAAAATAATGGTACAATCACTGTCGCTGCTACCCGTGAGATCACAATGGTGTGACGAACGAACTCTTTCGTTCGCCCACTTTAGGTTTGGTCATCTACATTCACATTCCATATTAATTTCATATTTAGAATGCTGTAAAACGCGCATGCGTGGATAGATTGTTTGGCGATTCATTACCAGATTACCAGTTCATCATTCCACTCCGCATCATCTATTTGATAGTCCTTTTATTTTATATCCTTAAACAATTATTATAATCAGTGCAGTTTATAAATAAATCAGTTTACAACATAGCTTCAACCTTTCTATCTATATTCGTCATCAACCCATATTCGGCTCACTGCTGAGCTCGAGTCTCCTGTCAGAATGAGGGGGGTAAGGCCAATAGTCCACCACGCTGGCCCAATGCGGATTGGCAGACTTCACACACGCAGAAAATTAAGATAATTCTCTGGTATGCAGGTTTCCTCACGATGTTTTCCTTCACCGATTGAGACTCGTGATATTTAATTTCTTAAAAAATGCACACAACTGAACAGTTGGAGGTGCATGCCCCGGACCGGATTCGAACCCACACCCTCCGTAATCGGAGGCAGAGGTCATATATACTGGGCTATCACGGTTTGAGATTCACTTCTCGACATTATATTGGCTCCCGATACAACCATACAGTGCTACATTGCAATACATATAGTCAGCAAGTAAGGAATGCATGGTTCGTTCGTAACAAAGCCTACGTTGAACAGAAATGAAGTGATGCTCTAGTACATCTCTATGGTCATAATCCTTTTGTATAGCCACTGATTACCTACTTTAGAGGCTAGATACCAGTGGCGTTCACTAGGTTTTGAGCTAGGCATTAAACATACACATTACACAAAATGTAATAGTACAGGAATATTTACCCGACTGCAAGAAGGGCGTTGCTTTTCCCGCGTGTCTTGTATGTATGTGTGTTTGTATGTTTGTAGGTATGTAAGTAGATATGTAATATTGTAATTATTCTTTTTTTATTATGTACTTGTTATCCACAGGTTATTTTTTATCATCATCATCACCATCATCATCATCATCATCATCATTATCAATCTATTTTAAGGATCCATTACAGGGTCAGGCCACTCCTTAAAGGAGAAGAGATATACCTAGAACTTAAACCCACCAAGCTGATTCAATGTGGCAAATCTGAATACCTGACATTTTTCTTAATTATATGTAGCGTGCTAAATTATTAGAATAATCCCTCTCTTTCTGAGAGGAGACTCGTGCTCAACTGTGAGCCTAATATGGGTTGTTATTAATGAAGATCATCTGTGCTGTCAGCTATATTTTTTAGGCCTCTTATTTAAGAGGATGTTTTCCACTTAAAGATGTAGGTATCCATTCTGTTATCTACAGAAGATAGAGGTAATTTACGTCCCTGTTTAGCCGGGATTGTCCCACTTTTAGCTCAGCCCGGGAAAGTTCGTGACGTGGGTTGGGACTGTTTTGATATGTCCCCCGCAATTGATTGAATTGACTCCTACATAAGCAGGTAACAAACAGTTAGTGTACATTGTGTTCCCTATTCCCAAAGAAATATATAACATCAAACATGTTTGTATAACATTGTATAACATTGATTGATTTATATGTTTGAATCACGGTCTTATACTTAGTATGTAGCTTTTAAAAATTCTTTAACCACTAAAGAGACACATTATTTGTGAGTATCATAGGCTATATTTTATCCCCGCATTCTCACGGGGACGCGAACTACGCGCGTGTAGCCATTAATTAAGCAACAGTAGGAAAAACAGCTAGTTTGTAACAACTTTTAATAACCTCGTTATTGATACAAGTTGGAAGGACCCAGTTTATCAAAAGTTGTTACTAAGCAGATGTTTTTTTTACTGTTGAATAATTAATAGCTATACAACTTAACAGCCACAATGTCCTGCAAATTGCGTGGTACATTATCTCGTTCCGACGCTTAGAAATTTTCATTGCCTGATAACTCAGTTAGCTACCAGAATCGAGATTTTCGTAAATAAAAAATTTAATTGTCTCATCAAGATGAAGCTACTCACGGAAAAATAACTTGATAGTAATCAGTTGTACAAAATGTTCTACATCCGTAGTACGTTGACTTACTGACTCATTAATAACCAAACACTGTAAGAAATTAAACTGTCAAATTAAATACAATACTTATTTGTAATAGCAAAGTGTTCATTGGTTGGTTGGTTTGCCTATGCGACTTCGAATCACAATATGGATCGGGCTATGTAATACTGAACTTTTGATTTTTCTAAGAAATTTTCTATAAAAATTCTCATCCAAACTTAAGGTTTCAAGCAGTTGATGGCTTACACTTCCGTGCCTCGGAGAGTTTCAGTCCTTAAAACATTTGATTATGAACGATCATAAAAAAATATCCTAAACCCAACAACCCGCATTGAAGCAACATGGTGGAACTCCAAATCCCTTTTCCTGTAAGAAGACTACTTTAAATAAATTTAATTACCTCACTAATTAATAAATGTAATTATCTGAACACTTAGGAAAATACTTTTGTAATTAATCACGACGTTGCCAACACGAAAAGTCGTGGTATACTTTGAACAAAAAATGAGCGAAGCTTTCGCTCGACTGAAAAGGTAATTAAGCGCGGAATGATATCGCGGGGAAATTGTAACACAATTCAAGTATTTTATGAGCAATACACGTGTCACGTTTATGTAAGAGGACATATTATTTAAAACTATCTGTGAATATTTTTAACCGATTTCAAAAAAAAGGAGGAGGTTCACAATTCGACGCGTTTTTTTATGTTTGTTACCTCATAACTTCGTCATGTTTTAACCGATTTTGAAAATTCTTTCTTTGTTTGAAAAAGTATACTTCCAGATTAGTCTTATTTAATTTTCATAAAATTCGGTTCAGTAATTTTGTGTTAAAATTAAAATAACGGATATGCCCGTACTGACCTGCATTTTCGTTATTTTATCTTGGGACGCTTTCGTTTACTTTGCTAGGAATAAAAACTAACAGAACTCTATAACTCTAACAAAAATGAGCTATTTAAAACAAATAATAGGATGTCCTATTTTTTGTAGAATCTTGGATTTAATACACTAACAGGGCAAGTTAAATAAAAGCTTTTAATAAAAAAAAGCTAGAGAAAAATTGAACATTCGTAATAATATCGTCCTACTTACATTATTCTGCGGATTCGGCAAATTGAGTTTCTGGAAACGTTACAGTATATTGGAATAGTTTTTTATAGCCTCGCAATTCGGCATACCACTCATGTTCCGGGGAAATTGAAAAAGATACGTTGATCCCCCGGTATGGCGCACTATACGACATCATAAAAGGGCATAGTCTATAGTCGTTAGTATAAAAACAGGCCTAATTTTGTGTATTTTTTTATAGAACTAGTGGACCCGGTCAAGCTTGGCTTTTTTATTATTATTTTACCAGTTAGCCCTTGGCTATTTTAGCAGACTCAAGAGTAATTACAAAAATAAGAAAACTAATGTCGAACAAAGGTCATGATTAACAACATTTGTCAGGACAACTTAATAAACAAATCAAACTGTAACCAAAATAAGACCCTACAATGGCAGAGAATGACCTTGAGTGAAGTCACGTACTTGTGAACGATGTGTGTAGGGTTAAAGGTACCTTTGACTGTATACAAACACTCCCCTTTTTCCACTCAAGTCACTCTTCCCGCCTATCCCAAGTAACCCATAAAGAATAACACAACAAGAGATGTGGACGGCTCGAACGCCACGAACACACTGAAGCCGTCCGTACCGCAAGTCGTTGCAACGCGGCGATAACAGCTACAATCTCAACTGATGGTAATTGATGATGCAATCTAAGATGGCAGCGGGTTTACGTGTTAGGAGGTGGATGAAAATCTTTCGGTTTCTACATGACATCGTACCGGAATGCTAAATCGCTTGAAGCCAGACCTGGACCAATTAAGAAAACCTCAATCGGCCCAGCCGGGGGTCGAATCCAGGACTTCCGTCTTGTAAATCCACCGCGCATACCACTGCCCCACGGAGGCCGTCAAATCGTTTTGACTTATGTGCACTTACTTCTTCTCTACCCCTACCGTACTCCCACCCTACCCCCTTCTCATCCCGGATTTGGGGGGTTTGTTGATGTCACACTCGCGTACCTCGGAGAGCACGTTAAGTCGTCGGTCCCCGTCATTATCATTAACATCTGATAATGGTCGTTATAGAAAAATTTATTTACCAAATCTAGAACAGCATGGCGGTTCTAAGCTCCACATCCCCTCACTTATAAGGAGGGAGGCCACGGGGGTGATATGCGGGCGACGGTGGTAGTCTTGCGCGTGAGGCAGACCATCGGGAGTGTTACAAAGAATTTGTCAAGCTAATAGGTATAAACATAGAAGAGAGAAGATTAGTGTTCATTAAAATATATTAATTAAAAGAAAGATTAATATTAATGCTTTCAGTTAATCACGGCTTAAGTAAGCGAGGTTTATTAAATCTTCCTCAACAAGTACCTAAGTTATCAACTTAGCGGCGCCAAGTAACATTACCCATTAAAATTACCAAAAGTAATTTGTTTTCTAATTATTATGTAACACGATATGCCGTATCAAAGTGAAATTCTCGTGGCATGCCTACTTTGTTGTTTAGTAATTATTTCCCTCATTAGTGAGTATACAGGAACCGGGTACCTTTCGCTTCTATTGTAAAAATATACATTAGAAGCAAGAAATTACTGCTGTGTGGAATGGAAAGTTTTTGTCAATGGCTTAATAGCGAAAAGCTTCGACCAACACTTAAACAAGCTTTCGCTTATCTGTTGGATCAAGGGTCGGACACAGAAGGCATTGGTTCTTGAGACGGTGCGTGTCCTACTAAAGTCCGGCCGCTCAGACATTGCATTTTTGATACATGTCAATGTCAATGAGATATTTAAACATCTTTTATTAACCTTAATAACGAGTAATAATATATAAAATTCAATAATTATGCCAATTTACAATAAACGTATTGATTTTTATACCTAGAACAAGCGAACCCGGTCTAGCTTCGTTTTTTTATTATTATTTTACAAGTTAGCCCTTGGCTACAATTTCACCTGATGGTAAGTGTCTAAGATGGCAGCGGGCTAACTTGTTAGGAGGTGATTTTATAGCCGTGATAGCCCAGTGGATATCCTCTGCCTCCGATTCCGGAGGGCATAGGTTCGAAATCGGCCCGGGGTATGCCCTCTAACTTTTCAGTTATGTGCATTTTAAGAAATTAAATATCACATGTCTCAAACGGTGAAGGAAATCGGCATAGCTGAGAATTTTCTTAATTCTCTGCATATGTGAAGTCTGCCAATCCGCATTGGGCCAGCGTGTTTGACTATTTGGCCTAACCCCCCTCTGAGAGGAAAGTCGAGCTCAGCATTGAGCAGGATATGGGTTGAATGATGTATTAATTTTGGATTAATACATATTAAATTTTCGACAGTTAATTAATTAACAAATATAAAAACGTGACATTGACAGGTGTCAGAAACGCAATCTCTGAGCGGCCGGATTTTTATAATATAATTACGTTGGTTATGTAAGCGGTCAGTAGGATAGACAATAGACTGGACCGTTCAAACATAACGGTTACTACGTCTAGACGTCTGTTAGCCTTTTGGAGGAAAACAACGATTTTCATAATAATACTTATACGGAAGATTTCTTTAAGACATATCTGAAATCTTTCTTTTTTTATTAACTAGTGCAATACATAATTATAATATAATTTTTAACAGGTTCATTCATTTATAATGTTGCTTACTATTTTACAACTGAAGAAACTTTTAGATACGATAAAAACACAGCTAGCTTCTAGCCATCTTGCACCGAATTGCTTAATAACGTATTTAACTTTCCCATACATACTCGTAAGAAGTCCACACAACTGTCCAGAGAAAAGATTTTGTTTGAAAAATTGTTACTTTAAATTAAGCAATGTTTAACAAACACTTCAAATAAGGCCGCAACTTATCAACTTATTTAACAAATAGGTAAAATATTGTTTTGGGAAATTGGAAGTTTGATCGTTTCCAACTCCAATCCAATCAATTGGCATTGCGTCGCTGTTCAGCAGGCTAATTCACTATTTTTGACGTATGCTAGTTGACATAATATACGAAATTGAGATTCCAAGTAACAAATGTCATCCGGTGCTTACTGGTGGATATCACACTGTAGGTAAATGACATTTTGTCAATCGATTTGATGTTTATTTTAATATATTGTTAATAAATACCAATGTACTTATACGGATAGCAGTTAAACAAAACATTCTAAAATACAAATGCACTTATTCTGTCGATCTGAATTTCGTCCTATCTGAGACCACCTTAAGAACATCGCACACCATTAAGATGTGAAATAGGAAGCTAGTGGTTACAGGCTTTATAGAGGCTTTTAACTTCGAACGCTACAATAACTCGTGGTAATTTATAATAATAACACTATGAAGTGCTATGAACGCCGCCCGTGTTGAATAGCTACGATTATGTTGCATTTCAACGAGAAGTTTTCCCTGTATTTCATTCTACGGGAAATTTATTGTACAATTTTTCACTGACTTTCAAAAATAATGTGTTTGGAACTGCGCATACTTTGTGCATTTCTTTGAGATGACAGTGTTCGAAAGTACGCAAACTTTGTGCATTTCTTTGAGATGGCAGTGTTCGAAAGTACGCAAACTTTGTGCATTTCTTTGAGATGGCAGTGTTCGAAAGTACGCATACTTTGTGCATTTCTTTGAGATGACAGTGTTCAAAAGTACGCATACTTTGTGCATTTCTTTGAGATGACAGTGTTCGAAAGTACGCAAACTTTGTGCATTTTTTTTGAGATGATAGTGTTCCAAAGTACGCATATTTTGTGCCTTTTGATGACAGTGTTTGAAAGTACGCATACTTTGTGCGTTTCTGAGATGACAGTGTTCAAAAGTACGCATACTTTGTGCATTTCTTTGAGATGACAGTGTTCGAAACTACACATACTTTGTGCATTTCTTTGAGATGACAGGATCGATTTGTACAATTTCAAAAAAGTTGAACGACCTATAAATAGAATATGTCTGGACCAATAATTACAATATGACCAATAATTACGATATCCGGCATACTGTTAAGCACTATTCTCCTCTCAGAAATCAGATTTTAAGCATTTAAATAGCACATGAAGAAAACACATCATGAGGAAACCTATACCTGAAAATTTTCGTGTGTGAAGCCTCACAATCCACATTAGGCTATCGTGGTGTGCTCATTCTGAGAGGATACTTGTATTTTTTACACGTATTCGTCGTTCAGGTCGACATTTAGAATTTAAAAATAAAATAATAATAAGATTTTCAAAAATATGACATATTTCGCAAACTTACATCCGCAGGCGACCGCTAGTAACTGGTTCCAAAAACCTCAAGGTCATGGAGTGTCTCCAAGGTATATCTCTATATAATAAGGTAGGTAAGGTATGTATATAAGGTAGGTCTCTATATAATATACTAAAACTAATTTAGTACTTCTAATTTCAGTACTTCGCACGCGTATTAGTTCGCTCTATTCATTCGTCACTTATTAGATTATTATTATCGATATCCAAACTAAATATCTTTACAAATGAGCGATCGGATACAGTGATAATTGCTCAATGTCTACTCGACTAAAAACTAATGCTGTTCCAACAGAACAACTGCCTCCGTGGCGCAGTGGTGTGGATTTACAAGACGGAGGTCCTGGTTTCGATCCCCGGCTGGGCTGATTGAGGTTTTATTAACTGGTCCAGGTCTAGCTGGTGGGGGCTTGATCCTTGAAATTGATGATGTTTTGCTTAATTAGGTAATAGTTATACAACTTAACAGCCACAATGTCCTACAAATTTCGTGGTACAATGTCTCGTTCCGACGTTCAGAAATTTTTATTTCCTGGTAACTACGTTAGCTACCTGTTGGGGAGGGAATTATCGTAAGTAAATTAAAAACCCTCCAACGATAAAGTGGACTGTATTTCTTTGTTCAAATCACAATTATTACACTTATTTAAGGTTCACTGTTCTTGATCTTGTACTGCACACTTCTATGGTTCAGGGATCTTGATTGGTTCACTGTTGAAGCGGAAGTGAGTTTTGGACCTGGGAGGCCGGTATATATGCAGTTCCCCCGCCCGGCACTGTGGTCAGTTGAGCCGAGCAGGAGAGGGGCGATCGCAGGGGCTGAGAGACGTACGGGGAGCGGGGGGCGTCAGCGGTCGACCAATCAGCATTAGTCACCACTGACGCCGCACAGGGAATGTAGCTCCTGTCCGTAACATCTCTCCCCTCAGCGATGCTTCCGCGTAGCTCTTCTTTTCCACGGTCAGGACAGCGAGCTTCTGTTCCCATGAAATTCATTGCTACGGGTTCTTGCGTAAGCGGTAGGTCGGAGTTCGTTGATAACAGAGTTATACCCGACCACGCCCGGATGTTCGCACAACAACTGGATTGCGTAGAGTTCTGTATTGATGAGACTTGCGAGGCACCTCAGACACTTGCTGGTTCAACAAAATGAAAGTGCTGTGGAGTTCATCGGTTCGTGCTCCCCTCGTTAGGCGTAGTCGCTGCATCCTTTCTTCTCTTTTCGGTTCTCCAAAAATATTTTTCATCTCAGGACATATGCTCGATGTGTGATTTTCAGCTCTAATGTAAAGCACGTGATCTTCTTGGCGGTCATGGCATGTTTTCGCTGCAGTGCCGTGTATCACCCACCCAAGTTCCGTACGTGAAGCTGCAGGTTCATTGCGCCTTCCAGTACATAGCTGCTTCGTCACGATGAGTGGCCAATTGTCAGAGCCAATGAGCAAACGGGGTCGTGCTCGTTTGTAGCAGACTTCGCTTGGATTTAACTCCTGTAGATGCTGATATCGTAGGATTTCTAGTGGCACGGTCTGTTGCAGCAGCTGTAGTTGTCCCACTGTTCTGGCTCGTATGGTGTACAGAGACAATAAGTGTTTGCCTCGCAAACGAAGTTGGACATTCTTGCTGTTTTCTTTTATCTTCGTATTTATGCCATGAAGTGTAAGATCTTGAGAGGGCCCGCTGAGGTTCAGTTCGTTGGCCAACCCTTCTTCAATAAGAGAAATCGTAGAGCCCTCATCCAATAAGGCGTATGTGTGGATCTCTTCACCATTGAGGTTCGAGATGACGATCGGACACACCTTCAGCATAACATTGCTGTTCTTCATGCTAGCAGAAGCCACTACTTCATTTGTTGGTTCTTCTTGACTTGTATGGATTGTGCTCGCCATCTCACTTGTGGGACTGCATTCGTGTAGTAGCGGATGATGTGAATGAACGCAGCCATCGATGCCGCATTGCTCCGCTTCACACTCAGCGCGACTGTGTGTTGTTTTCAAGCATTTGAAACACATTCTGTTTGTTTTAGCCCAATCCCAGCGAGCGTTAATGGACATCTGTTTTAATTTTCGACACTGTGACGGGTCATGATCGCCACCACAGCACTGGCACTGCTCTCTGTAGTTGGCAGTAAACATATTGGCTCCGTGGATCTTCCCTGTTGCTCTTTGGGATGGTGCAAATCTAGGGTTCGGCTCTTTTCTTACAAGATCGATTGGTTTTGAGTAGGTGAACTCTAAACCTATTGTTGCCTCGTTATTTAAAAATCGAGACAGGATCACAATGTGTGGTTCTCCGGTTCGACTGTTCTCAGATGCATATCTTGCGAAACTTCTTCGCATATAAGGCGGTAGCTTGTCTACAATGTCCCTGGTAAGCATTCGGTTCTGGAGACAACCTTCGAGGCCTTCCACGTTGGTGATCGTAGACACGATGTTCCTTACTTTAACGGCAAAAATGTTAAGTTCCGTCGTCGTTGGTCCCAATAGTGGCAGCAGTTTTATTTCATCCAGCGCTTTATCGATCAAAGCTTCTGGATGCCCAAAACTCTGTTCTAGAGCCTCCATGATCTCTACTGGGTTGCATGCCGTGTAGAGTAAAGAAGCGACGGCTTCTCGGGCTTCTCCTTTTAGGGCGTTTCGGAGCCGTTGTAAGTTCTCGATTGGAGAAAACTTATATAACAGCGTAGAGTCTCGCATTGACGCTTTGAACGGCATCCATTCGTTTGATGCCCCACTGAAGCTTGGCAGCTCCGTTGATGACCGAGGTGGGGGCCTATGATGCACAAGGCGCTGTAGAGTTTCAGCTAGCAACTCTATGCTTCGGGTTCGTGTGCGGTTCGGTGTCGGTGAACGCGTTCGGACTTCTTCGTGTCGGCGTTCATCGTGTCGGGGCTCATTGCGATCAGTGAGTCGGGATGGAGTTGTGGCCGCGTAAGGTGTTTCTGAATCACGCGCAGGAGAAAAATGCGAGAATCGCTCCCCTCGTGCAGGATCTGCGTGATGTAACCAAGCCTCTGTGCGCAGTCTTGTATTAATTGGTTCATCCGGACCTTGCGTGCTTCCTTGATCTTCGGCTTGTATCGTAGCGAGCTCCATTTCCAATTTTTTCTGCACGAGGTCCGTTTCTAACTCCATTTGTTGTTGTTCAAAGCGCATCTGCATTTGTTGTTGTTCAAAACGCATCTGCATTTCAAGCTGTCGCTTTTTGAGAGCGGCAAGGCGTTCTGCCGCCTCAAACTCAGCCTGTTTCCGGCGCGCAGCCGTGCTCGCTGTCGATCTTTGCGAGCGTACTGATTGAGTCGGCGACGGCGGACGTGCACGAAGGGTTTGGTCCACGTCAGTGCTTCGTGCTTCGACGACAGGTTCTTGCCGAGGTAGTGGGGTGCTCGTAGAGCCAAGAGGTTCCGCAAAGCGAATATGCCCAGGACGAACGGGGTTCGGCGCGCGAGGGTTCGGTTCTTGCAGCACAGTGTCATCCTGTTCACCTTCGATTTGCGAGTCTTGACTTCTTGTTCGCACCATCTTGAAGTGTGTTCGGTTCTTGGTTCACAAATCCGGCTCGAAGGACCATAGATGTTGGGGTGTTCCTGTTCGGTTCTTGATTCAGAGATCCGGCTCGAAGGACCAAAGATGTTGGGGAGGGAATTATCGTAAGTAAATTAAAAACCCTCCAACGATAAAGTGGACTGTATTTCTTTGTTCAAATCACAATTATTACACTTATTTAAGGTTCACTGTTCTTGATCTTGTACTGCACACTTCTATGGTTCAGGGATCTTGATTGGTTCACTGTTGAAGCGGAAGTGAGTTTTGGACCTGGGAGGCCGGTATATATGCATTTCCCCCGCCCGGCACTGTGGTCAGTTGAGCCGAGCAGGAGAGGGGCGATCGCAGGGGCTGAGAGACGTACGGGGAGCGGGGGGCGTCAGCGGTCGACCAATCAGCATTAGTCACCACTGACGCCGCACAGGGAATGTAGCTCCTGTCCGTAACACTACCAGAATCAAGAATTTTCGTAAATAAAAAAGTTGATCCTTTCGTCGAATTGAAGCTACTCACGAAATATTAACTCGATAGTAATCAGTTGTAAAAAAATGTTCTACGCATCCCGGACTATTATGAAGAATACCTGTTAAAAATGGCACCGCAAGTTAAAAATTGGATTCCTTAAACGATAACCGAGCACAGTCGTGAATTGTAAAGTGTAACTGTGCTTTTTTGCCTTTTTTCACTTCCCAGTGAAACAACTCCTCGCAATACAATATTACAAAGCCGTAACAGCTTTGGAAACTTTTAATGATGTATTTTTTAAAAGTACCAACTACGTTGCGCGATTTAAATTAAGTGTAGTCTCTACATTTTGTATGTTTGAATCTTTTTTCATACTTTTTTTGAGTGTCCTCTAGAGATTGATTTAAAAACTTTCATCATTCTCAACCCATATTCGACTCACTGCTGAGCTCGAGTCTCCTCTCATAATGAGAGGGGTTAGGAAAATGGTCCACCACGCTAGCTCAATGCGGATTGGCAGACTTCACACACGTAGAGAATTAAGAAAATTCTCTGGTATGCAGTTTTCCTCACGATGTTTTTCCTTCACCGTTTGAGACACGTGATATTTAATTTCTTAAAAGCACAAAACTGAAAAGTTAGAGGTGCATGCCGCGGACCGGGTTCGAACCCACACCCTCCGGAATCGCGGGGCAAAGGTTATACCCACTGGGCTATCACGCATCGTTAAAAACTTTAAATAGAGCTAATTATGAAGGTTATTCTGTACATTTGGTATGTTTGAATCTTTTTTCATACTTTTTTTGAGTATCCTCTAGAGATTGATTTAAAAACTATAAATAGAGCTAGTTAATTACACCAATCATAAGTAAGCGCAATGATGGTTGACCCCCCACCAAGTGGACTGACGTCATCAAGCGAGTTTCAGGGATTCGCTGGATGTAGGTGCCTCAGGATGTTTGAAAGTCTCTTTAAAGGCAGTGGACGTCCATCGGCTAATATGATGATGATTATGATGAATTACACTTGAGGAGTGGATGATGAGTTGACAGTACCGCATAGAAAAAGGTTGAGAATACTCATAATATAGGTTAAATAAACTTAACCCCTGCAGCTATGTTAGCCCGTTAACAGCCCGATTTTTGGATTTATTATTTAGGCGAAATTAAACTCATACATCAATTTGATGTCCAACAAAAAAAAGACTTGCAGTAGTTATCATGTTGTCATAAAACAAGCTGGTATACAGATACGAATATAATTATAAATATTATCAACACTGCGAATTGCGTGGTAAATAAATAACTTCAATACTAAAATAAATCATTATTGAGATCTAAAGCTCTTATTACACTGGTGATTTGCAGCGAGTTCAATGCGAAGCGAATACACAGCTAGCACGCAACGCTTACACCGCTTAATCGCAGTGGAATTGCCGATAAGTACTTCTTATATCGATTGATTGGCACTATATATTTTATTGCTTATGATAATTACATTTCTATTCAAGATTCTATTCTTCTATTCTATTCAAAATATTTATGAAGTCCTAATAACTATTAACTTCTCAAATATTATTCTATGGGCAGTCGATGAGTATCTTCTGTGAGGTAGGTAGCCTAGACGGAGTGTAATATGTGATGACCTATGGTTCTAAGACTTGGTCGCCAACTATGGGCCTCATAAGAATGCTCAGTGAAACACAGCGGGCGATTGAACGAGCAATATTCTCGGAGTGTCCCTGCGTGATTGAATCAGAAATGGAGAGATCCGTAGAAAAGCCAAAGTTACCGACATAGCTCAACGAGTCGCGAAGCTGAATTGGTAACGGGCGCCTCGCTTTAAGCTCGCCTGCAAATTGCCAGTGTTATATCACCGTTATACAAACCGAAGAGATATAAATAAATTGTATTTCTGTGTATAATTACTGAAATCCAATACTGTGATACTTTATTACCAATCATCGCAATTTATCAATTTTACAAAGGATGTTCCATGGCATGACAACATCCTACAAAGTGCTGCACTAAGCTGATCATAATTAATGATTGAATGATCATCAAAATGAGGAATTAGGTAATCCTCAGTTAGGTGATCATTCAATCATTGATTCAATCAGTTCAACAAATCATTCAGTGTTAAGTATCATTTGCCTGCACCGGCAACCATGCCCTTCAATCAAACTGCTAGCGGTAGGAAATAGCATAACAGTATTTCTTATAATTCTTCAAATAAAAGTAGGTACTTAAATTATAGCAGGCAATTCCTTGAACATTCTAACACAGTTTCCAAACTCGAAAGCTCAAACCTGACACTTGAACATTTTAACACTAATGACTGCAATATCCAATAACCTCAAAACCTATTTCTAACCTCAAAACCGCGCCGCTTCCGTAGACAATATCCGGCCGTGGCCACTTGCAGCGTGCATTATTAGATCTTAACTTTGTCGCAACTGCTGAACTTTGATAGCTATGACGATACCTTCTAATTGTTTTAGCTAGTAAAGTTCTATCATCGACGTATATCATTCAAGTACAGGCAATGATAATTTTATACTATAGACATGTTACGTTTCTACAAAATCACCGCAAAAAGTGATCCGCATTTAGCTACACATGCACAATTTTGTCTTTAATTCCATTTTAAATTTCTGTATATTTAGTGTTTACACTTCCTGAAAACATAACTCGACATTGTAGACGACATTGTCACTAAATGAAATTAAGCCAATTTTCCACATTTGTCCGCCTCAGTTTTGATGCGCTAGTGCCTCATCTCTATACTTCTCTCGCAGTATAAAATATCATTGGGTAAAGGTCAACGGGTGATGGAGCAAGTTATGCTTGGAGTTTCTCTGCGTGATCAAATCAGGAATGAGGAGAGTCAGCGAGTCACGAAGCTGAAGTGGCAATGGGCAGGCCACATAGTTCGGAGAGCCGATGGACGTTGGGGTCCTTGGGACCGGAATGCTGGAATGGCGACCCCGCACCAGAAAGCGCAGTGTTGGTCGACCTCCCACTAGGTGGACCGAGGACATCAAGCGGATCGCAGGAAACTGCTGGATGCTGGCGGCTTGAGACCGTTATGTTTGGAGGTCCATGCAAGAGGCCTATGTCCAGCAGTGGATGGCTATCAGCTGATAATGATGATGATGAAGTACCTATCTAAAATATTTTGTCAGGAAATTATTACCAATTGTCAAACAGCCAAATTAGTCGTATGTAGGAATATCAAATGAGTCAAAATTTTGGCCTTTTTTAAACAGATAGAGCCAATCTATCTCTTGGGAAAAATAAAAAATTCTTTCTTAAATACAATAACCTATTTGTATATGGTAAAAAGCCAGTAAAGCCATTCATTAAATTAAGTAATATCAAGAGGTAGGTAATTAGATAAAAACGGCGCAACTTTGTAGATAAAGCGTGATGTGGTTGCCGATAGTCCTCGAGTAACGACGTAACTTGGTTAATCTCCCTTACCTTAATTATTGGAGGCCCATACGGAACCTACAAAGGTCCCACTTGATCAAGTAGATTTTTTAAAATTCCAATAAACAAACTGCTACTGTGTGATCGTTGAAATTATTTTGAATTTATTTGAGCAACTAACTCGTTACTCTCATGATAACTGCCTCGATTTATTGGTTCAAATCGCCAGTCTTGTAATTTTGGATCCTCCACAATTCATATCCTCTTTTTTGTCTGAAAGGATGAAAGTTTGTCAACCCATGCTACTTCCATAGGTAAGGCTACTTCTATAAGGTAAGGCATGCTACTTCCATAGGTAAGGCTACTTCTATAAGATAAGGCATGCTACTTCCATAGGTAAGGCTACTTCTATAAGGTAAGGCATGCTACTTCCATAGGTAAGGCTACTTCTATAAGGTAAGGCATGCTACTTCCAAATATGAAGTTTAGATAGTGGTGACCTTTGAAGTAAGCAAGATTCAAGATGCTCAATTGCCAAAGTAAAAAACTTAATTCATTGACCCTTGAAACAGTCTCTCTCTCTCTTGGTCTATTTGGGTCTTGTTCCAGTAAATTATAAGTATTTTTTTAATCAGGAAATTAAATTATTACTAATTCTTAAATTATAAATTAAGCTCTCCATCAAGCAATAGAGCTTTTAGTAAGAGGTCCGGGGAAGTACTTATAGGACGTGTTCGTCTGTAATATTATCTATTCTAAATATTATATAAAGTCCGTTAAATAATTTCTATAGTAATATACTCAAAGGCACGACTATCCGCCCACTTTAATATGACGACGCGAAGATCCTATTACGTCTTTATATAAGAATCAGATTGATGAAAAAGATAGGAAAGGTTTTGAATAAAAGATTTAAATAATTCTCACTCATTTTATTTACTATTAAAGTTTAGAACATTGAATTTCGTCTTTTACACCGGCCACGTAACAGAATACACATTTACAACCATTAGCTAGAATCACAATAAAATTATAATTAACTAAATAATTACTATATACAATGAATAAAAAATATTATTTACAATCTATCATCGCTTAAGACAAAATAATAAATAGTTTAAATTAATCTTAATGTCTAGTAATGTAACTTTGATTGCATTTTGTTTTGCAATAAGTAAATAATTAAGTAAAATGAAATATAAGCCGTATAATACAACTTGATATTGTTGTGACTGTAAACGAAAGAAAAAAGATAATTTCAGCTAAGATTATCGTTTTAGGAAGTCACGTAACTAGCAAAGGAGATTTTAAAAGCTCTGTTCAAATCGGATCAGTAATTCTTATAGAAATTACAGACGAAGGTATTGGTCATCCCGTATTGGATATAAGGTTATTTAAGAATTATATAATGATTTATTTATTTTGCTATCATCCGCGAAAAGTCGATGATAGCAAAATAAATAAATCATTATATAATCATGATGAACTTCCGCAAAGTAACGCCTGCTTCTATCCAATAGTTATCTAAGAACTCTACAAAAGTTAAAAAGTGCAATCAACAGTTACATAAAATATACCTAGATATTATAAATTAAGTACATTTGTCACATTCATTATTAACGATTCTAATTTTATAAAATTTATATTCAATAGCAAATTTAATAAGTTGGAAATAATAGAGAGAATTGTTGGTAATTTGTATAGGTACTAACAGGTTTCTGTATAACTAGTATTCGTATCTGTTCCGTATAATTTGGTATAGAAAAGATTAGAGGTTATAACTTGAAAACTTGAATGATTTCTGCCGTTTCTCTAAGAGCCCTACTATTATATCATTAGGCATTATCACCAATGATAGGTTACATAAACCACATTTGATGTTTACAACTCACACAAAAACTATTTCAGCAGCGTTGTCTATTGCACGATGACGGTGACTGAGTTCAGGTTTGCTAATTAGCATAGTTTTCACGTGCTACTTGCGCTATCTACCCGTCTTTTTCGAACATCATTGATTGTCATTTAACAACGTAAGATTGCAATTAAGCGTCAATTCGCCTTTAGACGTAATAAAAAAAATACTAAAATGAAAATTTAATGGCATACCTACATTTTTTTTTTAATGTGGGTATCTCATGATATTATTTGAATATGGGTTAGTTACGCGTACCTAAATAAATAATATGGGTTCAAAACAATTTTATAATATCACATGAATAGCAGTTCACTTTTGTTATATAAAAATATCGTCCATGATATAGATTACTAGATCATTTTAATAATTTTTAGGGAATTCTTACACTTGTTTATCGATTGAACGTAGTTACATTTATTCAACACTATACACAATTTCTACGCAAATGCAAATAGTTTATTAATAACACACTTAACCTCATTATTTTACTTTTATCCGCAAAAGCTGCGGAAAGATAGGTACACATATCCAAAGAAAACGTTAGATTTGTGTTGACAAAAGCTGTATGGAACTCACTAACTCACATTATAGAAACAGTATTTACACAACAAAGTATAGAGATATCATATATCAAATTGCCTAATAGGTACTAACATTTAAAAATACTAATAAAGTTGCTTACGTTAAGTTGAGGAATATATTAGTCTATATAAATATTTAGAGGGCCATTGATTCACATATAACTATGTCTATTACACGTTCAGTTTTAATTTCAAAAGGTTAACAGCTTAACAGAACATCAATAACTATAATTTAGCATATTAAACATAGGTGACATATACTTTCTAAAAAAAGTAGAATCTTTTTAAGTACAAATTTTATAATTTAAACAATTGAATCATTTGGTTTATCAGCTTTAGACAATAATGGTACACTACTATAGTCTTTGAGACACTCATTAACTTTCCTAGCGCCGTTATCAAAGGAACTTGCGGTTGGTAACTTGGGTATCCAATTGTTATTACCTATCTTATTCGCTTTGTGATTTCCAATGGAATTCATCTGACAATCCTTAAGTTTGACTTTAGGTTGTCCAGACATTACATTGTTGTGATTGACTGAGTTTACGTTCAGTGATATTGAATTGGATAATGTATCTTTATCGAATTCTTCAACATCCGTCACACCGTTCGACACAGGTTCAGTTGGATCGGAATGTTGTCGCTGCATCTTTATGAGCTGCAAAATTGGTTGAGCTTCTTTTTCCAATTTCGTTACATCTGGTTGCTTTTGGAAAATGACCCCTGAGCCACGTCTGCTGGATGATCTTGATCCATGATCCAGTCGTTGCCTGAATGGCGTTAGATGCGATAGCGAACCGCTGTTTTTAGATTGACTTTGTAATTTCACTAATGGTGCCTTCTCCTTTGGAGCGTTTGGATCTATTATTTCTCCTAATAACCAATACGTGACTAGAACTCCTTTACCCTATAACAAAAAAGCAATTTAGTTACTACACCTAAATACACTACATTTTTCTATGAGTATTTTTCAGTAGTTAGATGCAAATAGCTCAGGACAGTGTTTTTCGAATATCCCTACAGAATTAAATATATCCAACTGTGGGACCATTTTGTGGATCATGCAAATCAGTCTCTTTATACGCTTGCAGCTTGAGTGACATCACCAGTAGTCAATAAAGAACAGTTCCAATATCTCTTACACTTATGCAATTAAATGTTGACCTACCTTCATTGCTACTTCTCCTCGACATTCCAGCTTGAATGTCCCGAAGGTGTCGAGCAACGCCTTCGTCGTCGGTGAAACGTGTATTTTCAATGCTTCACCATTGGATTCCATCCTTGAAGCTGTGTTCACCGTATCTCCGAACAGGCAGTATCGCGGCATCTTCAAGCCAACAACACCAGCCACACATGGACCTGAATAAATCAAAATCAAAATTCAATAATTTCTAGTAGGTTTAATTTACAATCAGTTTTGAAACATCCACTTTGA
Source organism: Bicyclus anynana (assembly GCF_947172395.1). NCBI lineage: Eukaryota > Metazoa > Arthropoda > Insecta > Lepidoptera > Nymphalidae > Bicyclus > Bicyclus anynana. The sequence continues at coordinate 10,099,960 of NC_069104.1, read as the reverse complement.
CTTAGGTATTTATTTGTACAGACTCTACCACCGGTTTCGAAGGTATTCTGCTGGGAATAGTCGGAAATAAACCACAAGATTCTCTTTTAAAATCATCACTCTTTACAATGTTTATTATCATTACATAAAATAACTAATTTTACTTTTTGTGTGAAGATGAAAGCCGACCATTTTTGTCTTTTAGAAATGCTGCTTTCCATTGGTACGTATTCCTTTTGACTAGTATGGAAGGGAACAACGAAAGTTGTACAGGTCACTAGGGCTTAATTTTAAGAATATGTTGTCTCCTATGATCTTTGTGAATATTAAATATGTAATGTTAACGCTTTCACGATGAATAACTTTCATAATATTTCATAGGAAGTCGTATGAAAAAGTAGCGAATTGTGTTGTTACTTCCTTCAACCTTATTTATCAACAAAAATGTGGAACAAAATATCAAAGGACCTAGTCACAGTTCGTTTTCTATCACTATTATTTATGACAACCACCGCTCAAAGTTGTTTACTACTTTTGTAGTCACGAGTACGAGAATTTTTTGTCATTTACTCTATTAATTTTGTTTTTAGTTAATATCTTATTAAATTTTTGTGTTTGCTTCACGGTAAAGGGGATAGACATAACTTCGAGAAATATAGCCTACAGGCCTATTGTCTACTTACAGTATCTCCGACTAAATACCTAATAAATAAATGATATAAATACGGAGGAACAGTAAGAAGATATTATAATATGCAAGAAAGTAAAACACCCAAGGTTAACATAACTGATGAATATAAAAATGTATTACTTTCTTCGACAAATATTGGATATACTACTTTGAAAGTTAACTTCTAGCGACGAGACTAAGTTTGAAGCGTTTGTTAAAAACATTTTAATATTATTTCAATATTTTATTATCATATTTCACAAAAAAAAATATTTAAAATTCAAAACCGAAGAACGTAACCAATATTCTTTTATTATACCAAATTTAGTACTCCAGATATCAATTAATGATGGTGATGAGTAAAAAAAATAAAAGTAAGCAATCATACTGATGTCTGGTTGTAACAACGTTCTTTAGCAAACTTGCTTGCAACACTACCGTGTTTCAAAAACAAGAAGGAATTTTTATTCTAAGCAAAGGAGCTTTATACCGAGCCAATATACCTAATTTGCGTTTTATCAGTGAAATTTCACAAGTTGATTGCAATTTGGATGAAAATTCCTTCGCCACAAAGAACAGCCTGTCTGTAACAATAACGATCTTCTTTCCTCCTCTCGATGTTTTATTTATGAACTAAAGCTTTTTACATAATACTTTTTTATCCTTCACTTTTTATAGGTATTTTTTTCGTAGGCTACCTTTTTCTTTTGTTCAATTTGTGATATTGTTTTTTTAGAATTTGTAAGAATATTTTTAGACCTGTTAAAAATAATTGCTGTTTGGTTTGAATTTGCCGATTTACCTTGATAATTAAAATTTTTTCAGAATGTTTCTTGTACGTAAAATAAATTTGAAGTTTACAAAAACAGTATGATTTATTCTGCAAGTAAACAAGTACCAAAAAATTTTTACCATAAATAAAGAAAATATATTCAATCGTTTTATAAATAAATGAAAGTTAACTAAGACAATGGTTTTATACACATCGTAAAGTCTATTAATATAGATAACGTACAGAAAAAGCAATAATACAAAAGGTGTACCTATCACTTCGTAGATATTTCTTCCATGATTTCCTTCTTAGGATTCAGAAAACGCGCGGATATTAGAAATTGCAGAATTAAAATTACATACATTCAAATAATTAAGACTTCGATTTGAAAAAAGAAACTAAATTTCATAAGACCTAAACCTTTTTCTCAATAACATCTTCACGAAATGTACCTAAATATAAAAAGGTTCGCATAAAAAATATTTTGTATCGAGCATGTATTCAAGGGTCATAAAAAATGGACGGTGAAATCTCATGAGCTAATATATTATTTACATTCCCGAGGAGTATACACACACCTCATTAGTTTGTAAAGTGATACGAATATACATGCGTATCCAGTAGCGAAAAAATGGCCGTCTATAATGTTTCTATGGTTCTGAAGTTTTTAAAAATGTTCACATATTAAGTTTTTTCACTTTTAAAGATCATTACCGGTTTCGATATCACTCGATAATGTGAGTTTCGTAGGTCTCATCTCTATCTACGTTATCGTGTGTTGTGACAGTGAGAGACGAAGTTAAGACTCATATTTCCAGTCATATGGGCCTTAAGGATTTGGAAATGCGGTTACATTATAGATCGTAGAAGTTTATTTTATTACTCTTCAGTATTCATCTCTATCTCTCTCTCTATATATATATATATATATGTAAAAAAGTATATATGTATATGTATAAATATATATATGTATGTAAAAAATGTATATATATATACACGATACCACGATACACGATACCATATATATATATATATATATATGGTATCGATACCATATTACGGTTATGGTATCGATACGATTTATATATATATATATATATGGTATCGTGTTAGACAAGGAGAGACAACAGACGAATTTAAGACTTATGTAATCGAGTTGTAAGAATATCTTTACAAGTATTTAAAATATCGCTACAGAATCAAAAATTGTAAAAATGTAAGTCGTTTTCTAACACAAACACACACACAAAAGCACACTTGAATTAGCTTTTAATTAACAAAAACATTACTAATATTTTTAATGATTTTGTTGGAGTAATAAACAAAATTCAATTTGTAATTTTAATACTGTCGAGTTCAGAACTCTTATGCTCTGGTGTCAGAGTGAAACGAGTGTTGAGGGAATTTTAATTACTTCGCGGAAAAAAGCATAAGACCATTTTTTTCCCAAAAGAAACTAGACCAAATACCAAATGTAATTAAACTGCTACCGACCTCTTACGCAATTTAAGAGGAAATTAAATTAATGGTTGAACACGAAAACGTCTTACAGGGTCAATGAGTAGTTAGAGGGTAAATCAGATAATAGATCTTTTGATTGTAGAATAAACTTTACAATCACGTTAAGAATTTTCAAGAACATAGAACATGGGCAACGTTTTACGTAAGTTTTCGTTACTCTGATATTCTTAATTTTGTTACTTTTTTATCGTTTATAAAATACCCTTTATTGGGCTTACTGTTGATCACGAGTCTCCTCCCAGAATAAGAGGAGTTATGCTAATAGTCCACAACGCTGGTCCAATGCGGATTGGTAGACTTCACACATGCAGAAATTCAGAAAATTATCAGATTATGTAAGTTTCGTCTCGATGGTTTCCTTCATCGTTTCGTGATATTTTGTTTCTTAAAATATACATAACTTTAATCTAATCTTTCGTATCATACACATACGACATACTAAAAAGTCATTTGATCGGATTATGGTCCAGAGACTGATCTCCGATAGACCAAGAAACAAGAGAGAAAAAAAAATCTTTCGTATCGATTATTTACTTAAATATATTTCTAATTATTGTATACTGCTATATTATTTGTACGCTTTCACCAGCAATTAACTATTGTCCTATTTTTTATGCAAACTTTACTATGTTTAGTTGCAAAGTGGCACTTTTAAATTGCATATCCCATTTTTATTAAGTATCTTTGAATGCTTTGAAGAAAATGTGCGAAATATTATAATAATGTTATGGTAAAAATATAGATGCTCAGAGAAAAAAGGAGACGCTTTTATCGCGTATTTCAGAGGCGATATCCACACTCAATTCCCTACTGCGTCAATTATCTAAACGTTATAAATAACAGGGAAGTCGGAAAAATCTTTGTGCAGAGAAATATCCCAAATCTCACTCACTGGGAATTTGCTCGACTTCCAGGAAGGCACGTATTCGTGTAAAATTGTACGAGTGGGTATGAACGAGGGTTTTATTAAATGATGCCACCAGAAATTTTCTCGTCATTAAAGTGGTTAGTTTGTTGATCAATAGGTATTTGGTTCAAGTCTTCGGTTTATAAAATACACTCTGAGTTTTATTTCTTCTGAGAAATTCACAATCCGGAGTTGGTGGAGAAACATCGCTGTGCTCAATAAGCGAATTAAATCGTTTGTTCCGGTTACTTATTAGCATCATGAGACACAGCGCTAAATCTTATTGATTTTGTTTTTTTCATCATTTATCATTATCAAACCATATTCACTTCACTTCACTGCTGAACACGAGTCTCCTCTCAGGATGCGAGGGGTTAGGCTAATAGCCCACTACACTGTACAAATGAGGATTGGCAGACTACACACGTAGAAAATTAAGTAAATTCTCTGGTATGCAGGTTTTCTTACGATGTTTTTCCTTCACCGTTTGAGACACGTGATATTTAATTTCTCAAAATGCACATAACTGCAAAGTAAGTGCATGCTCCGGACAAGATTCGAACCAACGCCCGAAGGCAGAGATCATTTTTTTGTTATGCGCAATAAAGAATCTATCTATCTATCTAGATAAAACTCGTCATCAACCCATATTCGTCTCACTGCTGAGCTCGAGTCTCCTCTCAGAATGAGAGGGGTTAGGCCAACAGTCCACCACGCTGGCCCAATGCGGATTGGCAGACTTCACACACGCAGAGACTTAAGATAATTCTCTGGTATCAGGTTTCCTCACGATGTTTTTCCTTCACCGTTTGAGACACGTGATATTTAATTTCTCATAATGCACATAACTGCAAAGTAAGTGCAGGCATCGGACAAGATTCGAACCAACGCCCGAAGACAGAGATCATTTTTTTGTTATGCGCAATAAAGAATCTATCTATCTATCTATCTAGATGAAACTCACCAGAATGTAATCCAATCCGTAGTTTCAGTTGATCAAGCGGTCGATGCCTGATCCTGAACCGACGTACCGCATCCAACAAAGCCAGCGACATCCGCGCCACTTCGCAAGCGTGTCGAGTACCATTCCGTTCCGGTAACCCTGACACCACCATGTATGCGTCACCTATTGTTTCCACCTGACGAAATTATGGCGAGTTTAGAACATCAACAAGGATATGATCTATAACATATAATGTATTCGGAACTACGAGTAAGTAATGAGCTAACAAACCATTTATATCAATCTATTAAAAGCATATATATAAATAATAAAAGCATAATATATATATCATCATCATCATCACCATCATATCAGCCGATATGGACGTCCACTGCAGGACATAGGCCTTTTGTAGGGACTTCCAAACATCACGATACTGAGCCGCCTGCACCCAGCGAATCCCTGCGACTTGATGTCGTCGGTCCACCTAGTGGGGGGTCGGCCAACACTGCGCTTACTAGTGCGGGGTCGCCACTTTGGGACCCCAACGTCCATCGGCTCTTCGAACTATGTGCCCCGCCCATTGCCACTTCAGCTTCGCAACTCGTTGAGCTATGTCGGTGACTTTGGTTCTTCTGCGGATCTCCTCATTTCTGATTCGATCACGTAGAGACACTCCTAACATAGCTCGTTCCATCGCCCGCTGTGTGACTCTGAGCCTTCTTATGAGGCCCATAGTTAGCGACCAAGTCTCGGAACCATAGGTCATCACTGGCAACACGCACTGTTCGAAGACTTTTGTCTTCAGATCCGCCTTTAGATTAATATATATATATATATATTAATCTAAAGGCGGATTTACATTTATCTGACGTCTCGTGTTGTGACATGTCGTGATGGCTTCTGTCGCATACAAAATGTATGAAACCGATTCTGTTCTGATGCGTCTCAACACGACAGGTCAGACAAATATAAATCCGGCTTAAGATCAAAGGTAAAAGGTAGATGTTTCGGTACGCCAATGGCTTGTTGATTTTAACTCAGAGGGGGCTGTAAAATTTTTATTTATCTATCTTACAACAACTTCTCAGGGAAGGTCTGTCATTGGGAATTTGGTGTTGTTGTTTCGAGTCTGAGCACGTTAAACAAACGGGATTGAAAAATGTGTATGACATTTGCTACCGACAGGTCACGTTATCAAGATCTGTCATTCCCATACATATTTCTAGTTTCCGAAGCGTTAGCGATCATAGAAATAGCATTAGCATCTGATAGCAATCGTTATTCAAAAATTATCACTCTAACCCGCACCCTCCAGTGCAGGTTAGAGTGATAATGGATAGAGTGATTTGGAGTTCATTTATTTATTTAAGTTACATTTCCATTACAATATTTAGCACATGTTAAGGATAAAATGTCATAATTATTACAAATGGAACCCTGTGAGGGTGTTATAAATACAAAGTATAAGTAAATTAACTTAACGTAAGTAAGAAGGCGGATTTATTAGTTTTCGGTCAAAAGGTCATTTATTTTACAATACACTTTTTCATGCTAAAAGATTTTTTAAGTTGTTAAATACTCATTAATGTTTTCTTTTCCCTTAATGCTTTGCGGTAATTTATTAATATATATTATATAATTTTAATGCACATTTTGTGCGGACCAGTACTGTGCATTTTTAAATTTGATTCAAAGTTCAATTTACGCGCGCTCCTTAGTTTACTTCCATGGCACGTCATTCAATTTCACCAGTTTTTTTTTTATTCTTTACAAGTTGGCCCTTGACTACAATCTCACCTGATGGTAAGTGATGATGTAGTCTTAGATGGAAGCGGGCTAACTTATTAGGAGGAGGATGAAAATCCACACCCCTTTCGCTTTTAACACGTCATCGTACCGGAACGCTAAATCGCTTGGCGGTACGTCTTTGCCGGTTGGGTGGTAACTAGCCACAACCGAAGCCTCCCACCAGACCTGGACAAATTAATAAAATCTCAATCTGCCCAGCCAGGGATCGAACCCTTTTGAAAATCCACCGCGCATACCACTGCGCCACGGAGGCCGTCAAAGCCCACTCTACTGTCCTGTAAGGCGGCTTTGTATTACAAATAGGCTAATAATGACAAAGGTTATTCTGGTCGTTATGAACCTTAACGAGCTATTGAACCTTACCTTATAAACATCGTAGTTCTCGACAATAGAATCGAAGCAGGTGTACAAATCATTGAGGAGATCGACCACTTGCATCGGAGTGGAGGTGGCGGAGAGAGCGGTGAAGCCGACGATGTCGGAGAAGTATATAGTGACTTGTTCGAATGTTTCAGCGACCACTGATTGGCCGTTGATTAGTTGAGACGCTACTGACCTAAGGAAAATTTAAAAGAAATAAAAAAAATGCCTCAAAAATTAACTTCTCCAAGATTCTCCAAGATCATCTGATACTGATCAGATGACCGTAGTACCACCTGAGAATAATGGCGTGCACTTCATAGATGCAAAAATGTCATCTGATACTGATCAGATGACCATAGTACCACCTGAGAGTAGTGACGTGCACTTCATAGATGCAAAAAGGCTCTGCCTACCGGACTCATTTTGAAACAGTTTTGGTAAATCAATCAGTAGGGGGTCGACCAACACAGCACTTTCCCATGCCTATTACAGCATCTTGGGACCCTAATTTCCATCGGCTCCTCGTACTACCTCCTTTTTTGAAATCAGTCAAAATGAAATAAGCAAACTTTCTTTTGTAATGTAGACTTATACTCTAAGAGCCACATGTAGCCCGAATTTGGTCATTTTATAAAATAGTCTAATAAAAGGTTAGCACAAAGCTAAGTGTCAGGATGATTTCACATATTGTCTTAAAAATATATTTTTTCTCTAAAGCCCTGGACTGCGATATTCACTGGGGTTTAATTACACTATAATTAGACGTGTGTTTATTTATATACCATAACTTATTGCTTAATTGATAAATATAGAATAAACAAAATCAAAACTTGCACAGAAAATCATAGTCATCCATGTTAAAAAACGTACATTTTTAATTAGCCAATTCGCTCGCAACTTTATAATAACAGAGCCAAAATATTAAGGAAGGAGTTCTGATATTTCAAATTTACTTACAAGGGTAAAATTACGTAGAGTTTAATAAAGATAAAAGTTAAAGCGACCGTTCGTAGTGAAATTGTTCGCGATACTGCAAAATACTTCCGTTTACTTTTAATTACAGTTGTTATCTTTGGAATGTTTAATTCAAAATACGCCTGTTTATTATTACATATCGAACTTGGTAAAAGTAAGTACTTTTTTTGGGAAAAATAAGACAATAACAAAGGAAAGAAAACTTTCTTCATTAATTATTGATCCGATCGCTTTTCTGTAGTCTATGTCCCAATGATACAGAAGACGTCATTAGAAAAACGAGCCCTTTGGCTCACCTTTTGTTTCTTTTCTAGCTAATACGCTTCCGTGAAACAGAATATCAGAACAATATACAGAGTGCTAGGGAGTATTTCCCATAACTTTTTATTCCCATCGGTTTTTTTTTATAAATAAAAAATTTTTTTTAAGTTTTCATACAAAGTAATTAAAATAATTACGAATTGTAATTGATCTATCTTTGCAAAACGTAACTGTAGTGTCAAGATTGTCGATATCGACGAGATATTGCAACTTGCACTCCGCACTTCACTAGTAAGCTACTTCATGATATTTATCAATGAAAAGTTTGGCTAAGTCATAATAATATAAGGATGCGATAAGACAAAATTTAAGATTTATTTACTTTGTACTCTGAAAATGATTCATTTTAGTACACACGTTCCATGGACATTTTAAATTATTTTTCCTTAAACAATAATTAACCCTAGAGTTATGGGAAATACTTTCAAGCACCCTGTATAGTAGTTAGGTACTTACTTTGGCAGTAACTGGTATAATAGCTCCTCGCATTTCTTCTTCTCTTCTAGATAGTCTTGAGTGCGCTCACTTACTAATGATTCTAAATTATTAGCATATTGTTCCATACGGGAAAGCAAATTGTCCAATATATTGCTACTCTCTTGACTTCTGAAATGAACAATATAACATTAGCAACAATGCCGTAATCAGATTAAATTAAAACAAAAGCAAAGTATTATAGATTTTATAGACCAAGAGTCTATGTTTGCAAGACTTTCGTCATTTCAAAGCATGACAATTTGTCTTCATTAGTTTTTAAAGTTTATCTATTTAACTGTAAAGTGTCTGGGCCGGAGAAAACATGATTTCTACGTACCTACTATTCTGAATACAATAAAAATTTTATTCCATATTTAGAAGTTCTTTTACAGAGTCACAATAAAACTAAAATTTACTGTAAAGAATTAAATTAAAACGAATAATAAGACCCTGAACAAATAAATTGATCAAAACTTAATTAAAAAAGTAAAAAATAAACCACAGAGTTGCCCGAATTTTCAGACTGTTTATCTGGACTTTAGCTGGAGCTACATGTGGATGTCATCTTCGAAATCAATGAGAAACTTTTTGTTTATAAAATGACGAAGGTCTCTCATCACAGGCTCTTACACTATAACGATGTTGTTATGATGGCTGACTGTTAGTGATTTTACAAAGTCTATTATCTCTACTAAGTCTATAATTGTTTACTTCTCAGAACTTTGTTAATTAAGACCAATAACATTATACTGGCAAAGCTTTATTGGTATGATCGTCATTTTTATTAGTCTTGTATTTATTACCATTATTTTGTATCTCTGCCAATAAAGCGATAAGTCTTCAAGATCGTAAAATAGATGCTAAATGTTTCTTTCTGTCGTGGATTTATTGCTTATCCCAATTTTAATCTAAATTGCTAATACAATCAATATCTTAGTCGTCAAAGTTCAAGACTTGTTTAACCTAATGGAATTTTTTACACACTTTCCAAAACGAATAATACTTAATTCAGGAATTAAATATTTTCAAAGCCTTTTATTCGCGGGCGTCACAGCGAATACGCAAAAGTTTGTAATATAATGTATGTTTTATAAACAAAGACGACGCTTAAAAACGTGAAATGTTGCATCACTCGTAGTCATGGAAACAGTTTTTTTTTTCTGTTCCCATACATTTAGGTCATCCAATTATGATAAAATCTACATTATCTCAATCATAAGGTCAAATTCGGATAAAACCTTACTATGCAGTAAAATTTTATGAGTCCTTTATTTACCAATTAGGTCTATGATATAGCCTATATAATTTATCCGAATAATTTGCAACTTTGGGCGACTGCGGACTGTTTCAATGACTGGCCAATATTATACAAAAATATAACATTTCTGATAACTTTTTGCATATACGTACATAAACGGCACTTCGAACACATACTACATTAATCCAATTAAGCTCCCCCATCACACAATAATATTATTGTCAATAGTGTAGGGAAGGGTTTTTTAAGGAACTAATGGATAATGTAATACTGAAGGGATATAAATAACATAGGCTGTGATTGCTTAAGGCAACCATTGTCTAGTTTATGGACGGTATTATGGTGTTTGTACCTAAAACATATCAGAAACGCATTCATTCCAGACTTTACTATTACAATATAATCAAGCTTTAGCAGACTCAGAAGTGGGTTACAAACAATAAGAAAATTAATGTCGAACAAAGGTTATGATTCACAATATTTGTCAGAACAACTTAATTAAAAAATCAAACTGTAACCAAAATAAGACCCTAGAATGGCAGAGAATGACCTTGAGTGGAGTCCCGCACTTGTAAACTTTGTGTGACGTCTTTGATAGCTACACTCCCCTTTTCCACGCAAGTCACTCTTCCCGCTTCCCAAATAACCCATAAAAATTTACACAACAAGTAATATGGACGGCTCGAACGCCACCACGCCACACAACGAGCGCCTTATATCGCAAGTCGATCCCGCCAACTGATCGCTACCCCTCTCTAAATCCCTACTCTTTACGAAACAAGTCGCGCCACCTAGCGTCGGCACGAGTCAACACGAGATCGAGCGTCCCAGACTACTATTTACTACACAAGCATATGTACGTATGAATTACTTATTAAGGCGGCGTACTGCGCCTTTAATATGTCCAAAGTCAGGCCTCTCTGTGGGGTCCTCAGCCCAGCATCGTCGCATGAGCTCGGCTGCGTCATCGGCTTCACACGATCTGTTGTAAGTGGTGTTGGGACGTAGGCAGCTACCGATGACTGCGTCTATTATTTCTGTTATAAAAAATATTACATTCTTAGTGAGTAAGAAAAAGCGTATATTTTAAAAAATCTTTTTCACAAAAAAATTTACCGAAAAGCTACTCTATTAAGTGAAAAATAACATAGTACCTATGTCCTTTCTACTGATCGGTTTGAAGGCGGTGCTATGCCAAATAGGCACTTAAAGTTTATTATTTTTGGGCACCGCCCAAAAACAATGTTGACGGTTCAAGCCCATGCCGTTGTTGAAAGTCCTCAAAAAAGGCCAGCATTTGATGAATTCATCGGCAGGTTATGATGATGAAGCTCTTCGGAACCGTGTTTGGAACCTCGTAACTCGTAATATATCCATAATATCATAAATAACCCGTCATTTCAAAAGTATTTGAAAAGTAACCCTAAAATAAATTAATTTTGATTTTGACTTTGAAGGATGACTGACCTTTAGGAGACAGCTCAATGCCAGGTCCGAGCCAAAACGCGCCCTGTCTGTTCACTATCTCGTGCATGATGATGCCGAAGGAGTAAACGTCTGCCTTCTGGGTACCCTCGGGAGGGGGTTCAGCCATCCGCAGCAGTTCTGGTGCTGTCCAGAGCATTCCTAAGAACAAAGATTATTTAATGAAATTCTGCTCTACAAAAATACGACGGAAATGGGTTTTCCGGAATTAAATGCTTTTAATGTTGGAGAGGTATAGTCTATCTGTATTCCAAATTCCATCCAAAGCGGTTCAGTATTTACGGCGCTAAGTAGTAACAAACATACACTTTTACACATACTTTCACTTGTATAATATTAGTGTGATAATTTATAAGTATTTAAACGTAAAACGTTATGACCTCTACCTCCGATTCCGGAGGGTGTGATATGATAGAGCGGACTTCACCATATTACCAATATGTCATCTGTAATTATAATTATTTTTATATAACACTATTCTATATTGTCTTTGACAAATCTGTATATAAGCACGAAATTAAAATTAACGGACACTCCGCTGCAAAAACTCAAAAAAGTCGCTTTTCTTTTTCACCTTTTGTGATCCTCCTGTGATCAGATATTAAGAGATCCTGTTCTCAGGATCTCATTATGTAAATTCACGTAATGACACGTAAGTTTATATTTAAGAAATTAAATGTCACGTGTCTCAAACAGTGAAGAAAAACATCGTGAGGAACCCTGCATACCTAAGAATTTTCTTAATTCTCTACGTGGGTGAAGACTGCAACCCCTCTCATTCTCAGAGGAGACTCGAGCTCAGCAGTGAGCCGAATATGGGTACGACCTACTTACTCTTACAGTAAATTACAATCATACCCCAAAATGAGAATATCAAAAAACCAACAAAAACTTTTTTCTTCTTCTGATCCCACCCCAAATTTTAATTTCTAGAATTTACTTACATTATAAAATATTCCAAACTCAACAGTTTATGCTCAGTAGTCTTAACTATCAGTCAAATCAAGACAAACAAAATATTATTCGAGAAAAACAACAAGTAATGCCGAATAACTTTTATTCCGACCACGCACAGTAAAGCCAAAACCAATCTAGTGGTCTAGATCCTAGACATTAAGCTTATATACAAAAATAAATACTATGTGATACTAAAAAAAGATCAAACAACCTTGAACAGCCTTCCAACACTTCTCGACACGACATTCTAATATAATTTCAGACTTAATCTTAAACAAAGTCCCATAATTCACATAAATTATTATAAAAATACAAAGTTATTATTCATTCATAATATTATTCAACGATAATTAAATATCTAAATTAAAATTTATCCCACGAAATTACATCAACTGATCTGACTGACAAAAAAAAAATCACACATAATATAATTATTATGTAAAATTTAAAAATAGAATTGTATAATTTTTATAACGGTAAACGCCGCTTGAATGTTTGCAATTCGTGTATCAAAATAACCTGTTCGAAATTTAAATATACCCAAACAGCATTCTATGATATTCCTTATAGAACGAGAGCCTGCTAAAGCCAGACACACCTTATGAAGGCTGAAAGTTTGTCAGCCCATGCTACTAAAACACTTAGACAAATAACCTAGTAAGTATAATACCAGCGGCGATGAGTTTATGTAAGCTGATTCCCGCCGGGTTAACCTTAGAAATCCATGCATGATATATGAGAAACTAGAGTTTGTATCACGGTATATGAATTTCATTTTCCTTTGGGACGGCTTATATATCTATATCTTCATCTAAATTCCATCCTGCGCCACTGGTAAGTACGGTAGGTAATTGTGGAGTTTGGACCATTGTGTGTTGTGCTTAAGAAGATAGCAACTTTTAATAAAAATAAAAAAGCCTTTTATTTCTTCTTAACAATTGTTTAGGTACATAATGTGGTAGTTTATTAAGCGCATTATAATGTTACCTGCCTTTTCTTTAATTTAAAAAAAAAAAACCTTTTACGGTAAAGACCTCCTCCAGCCATATGATCAGTCTTTTGCCTGCATAAGCCAGTTTTTGCCAGTGAAATGCGTTATGACGTCGATAGCTTTTAAGGGTCCAAGCAAAACGTAAAAAGTAATCTTTTGATATTTTCTATTACTTATCACGAGAAATCCTGTCTTTAATCGCCTTTCACCGAAACTAAAAGTTCTCTTTACAAAAAAATAACGGCGTTGTTTGAAGCTAAGTGACAGGCGGTTGGGGACATCAAAATTCTTATATTCGCCGACGAAAATATAAATAATAATACGTTTTATAGTTGAATGGTTGAGGATTTGCCCCCTTGTATCTTCCTACATAAGAGCATAGGCTAACAAACATAGCCTTCATAAAATGAAGAAGGTCTGACAGTTGCAGGCTTTTCAGGCAGAATGTTAACCTCTTAAAATTAAATACATAACAATAATAGCTGTATTAAATGGTCCCTAAAAATACGAGTTACCTATAATACTCAACACATTATTTTAATCTATATAATAGGGCTTCACTTGATGTAGTTGGTCTCTTTCGTGTCCCTAATATAAAACTATCTTCATTATTATACAATTGTTTCATAATCTACTGTTTACTGTAAAAAGCTGTCACAAAGCAGACGGCCTACCTATTTTTAAACGGAAAACCATCGTCTATAGACAAAGCAACAGTTTGCAAAGACATGCAAGGAACACGTGTAATTCCCTGTGTCTAATTTACGTCTGTAACTTGACCGGCTACAATACCTTTGCGACTGAAACATAGCATATACGTGGCGAAAATCAACACATGGCAGTAGTACTTGCCCGCACAAGGAGACTACTACTACTACGAATACTTGATTATACTTACGAGTCCAATAACTATGGGCCCTTGCATCTTTCTCCGATGTCCGCAGTGCATTGAGACCAAAGTCAGTTATTTTGAGTACAAAGCGAGAGTCCACAACACAATTGCTAGACTTGAGCGCGCCGTGGGATTTGATGTCACTGCTGTGCAGATAGTGCATTCCCTGGTGAAACAATAATTAGAATTATTTGTAGCTATAGATAGTACATTCCCTGGTGAAACAATAATTAGAATTATTCGTAGCTACAAATAATACATTTGTAGCTAAATACAAATAATACATTTATACTACAGCCTTTCTTGATGACAACAAATAAATTAGAAATGAAGGTAGAAAACGCATGCAATTTCATAACTTATATATTTTAAATTATGAATGGTTTGTTTCTAAAACGTTATATAAAATATATTAACCATATCAAATTGTTCTAAGCTTATAAATCAATATTATTTTAATTAATTTAATAACAAGTTAATTATAATTATTATTAGGTGTGAAATGACTAGTGATTTAGAATTAGCTACAAATAGTCAATATCCTGGTGAAACAATAATTAGAATTCACTACAGATAGTACATTCCCGGGTGAAATGATAACTAAAATAGGCTCATAACTGCCTCATTGGTTAAGTGCTTGGCCTATGTGGACCACTAGACAAACGAGGCAGTCGAATCACGAGGTATAGGGTTCAATTTCTGGATTAAACTGCATATGCTAATAAGCTTTTCTTCTAAAAAATTCAGTATATTTTCTCAGTTAAGAGGTAGGAAGTTGGTGGTTTTACACCCCCGTGTCTTGGATAATACGTTAAATAGTAATGTACTTTCTTACTTGCGGCTCAACTATTATCAACTAGACCAGGAATTTACCACTTACTGGACTAATATTTTTTTTATTCTCTACAAGTTAGCCTTTGACTACAATTTCACCTGATAGTAAGTGATAATGCAATCTAAGATGGAAGCGGGATAACTTGTTAGGAGTAGGATGAAAATCCACACCTCTTTCGGTTTCTACACGACATCGTACTGGAATGATAAATCGCTTGGCGGTCTTTGAACCGATTGACGGATGAAAATTGTTTATATATATACAATGGGTGAAGGTCGTTTCTAATTTCGATCTTCTGCTATATATATCATGATTACAATAACAGTCGCCAGAATAAACGACATCATAACTTTGTACTAATGTTTACATCGGTATGTTAAGAATTTTGAATAGGTGCAATGCTTTACATATAAATCGGCAAATTAAAAACGGCTTCAAAGCTAATGCAATTTATAGTAATTTATAGTTATAAATATAGAATAGAATTATCTACGAAATTCTTACAAGGTAACGTTACATTTTTAGTTGTAGGTGCCTAATTACTTTCCAAAATTTTTTTTTTACTATTAATTTTTTGATTTTTAATACATTTTTAAAACGGCAATATTATATTAGAAATCAAGAAATTAAAATTTAAAAAAATGTAATTTTGGAAAGTAGTTAGGTACCTACTACTAAAAACATAACGTTACCTTTTAAGAATTTCGTAGTTAATTCTATTCTATATTTATTATTATATATTCTATATTTATATATATATATATATAAATTGTATTAGCTTTGAAGCCGTTTTTAATTTCAACATTTTCATTGAAGGTTGTCTGAAGGAGATCGCTTTTAGCGATAAGACCGCCTTTGCGCATCTTACTTTTCTGTTGTACTTTCTTTTTTCTTATTTTTTGTATGAAATAAAGAATTAAAATAAATAAATAAAAAATATATGCGTCGAATTGAGAATCTCCTCCTTTTTTTTGAAGGCGGTTAAAAACAAAACTTTTGAAACAACAAAAAGCTTACCTTCACAATATCATGCATCAAGCTGACTTTGAACATCCAATCCAATTTTATAGTATCGTTTTCCAAAATATCCTGTAGAGATCCTTTAGGGCAGTACTCCGTAAGCAGACAACAATGCGGGGGGTCGACGCAAGCGCCATAGAACCTCGCTAAGTGGTCATGTTCCAGATCTTTCATCTTTTTAAGTTCTAGAAGGAGGGGCCTCGTTAAATCAACCCTCTGCTTATCAACCTTCTTGATAGCGACTCGACAGCCTTTGTAGAAACCGCACGGAGCGTAGACTTGGCGATCGCCTGCCAGGGAAGTGACTTCGTCAGAATATGCCGTCTGAAAATGGGTCTTAGTTAGCCTGTGTTTTGTTATAGATATCCGATAGTTTAAGACCGTCGGCATATAATAAATGGCAAGGGGCACAAAGGCAAAATCCCTTCACCTTCGATGACCTGGCCGACACAACCTTATAATTCCCATGTTTCTAGTAGTAATCCTTCCTAATCAAACATTACCACAAATTGGAGCAGCGTGGTTTGCTATGCTTCATATTGCGTCTCCTATATGGTGGGGGACTGGATTATGAGTCTGTGAATGCCAGACTTCTGTCATTATGTAAATGTGAATGTTTGTCGTGCTGTAATAGGTAATTAGGTAATTATGGAGTTGGACCTTGGTAACATTGAAATGTAAGTAGAACAAAAGACATGACCCTCTATATGTTAAACGCATGTAATTTATTTGTAGCTTCCAACTTTTAATCCTTAATTTACTCAAACAAGTGAAGTTTAATAAAAGCTTGTAAAAATTGTACATCGAAAGCCTGGTCTGGTCAGGCCTTTGTGATTTTAAAGCTAAAAGTTCATCTGCCCATGCTATATATGCATGCTGTATATGCCACACTCCACAATGTCTAAGCACTATTGTAGTGTCCGATGCCTAACCAAGGCAAGAACAAAACTCAAGTACCAGAAGCATCCAACACCATACTGTTATGTTTGGCACAACCTTTGGAAAGGTACTAACTTAGCATTGTGCTGCATAAACCAAGCAAATGCTGAAGCATGAGTACAGCGGTGATTTTCAGCTGTTACCTTAATCCAGATGACCAGGACAATAGACAATTGTTTGGGACTTTGGGAGATAGCAAGTTTTTAAAGTTCAAACTGTCAACTGTCCAAGTGAAAAATATTACTCATAATTACATTAGCTTGGTATGATAAATTATATTACGGCAATTTTTCGAAAAAAAAAAACATTAAAGATATTTCAAGGGGCTAGCAAAGGTTTGCCTCGACGCTGTCTCACGGACCTATTGACATGATTTCTTATATTATATAGATAGAAAATATAACCCTAACCTTTCATACACACCATGGTCAACTCAAAACTCAACTCAACTCAACATGTAATGCAATATAAGATAGCAACATGTAATGCTAACTTTCCAGCTTATAAAATTACGAGCTCTAGCGATCACAGTCCATTATTTTTAACGAAGGAAGTTTAATTAAAACCAAGCTAAAAGCCACTCACCCCCGAGCTGTACCTTCGAGCCAACGAATGCATGCTGCCTCGCAGCCGACCGCCGGGCAGCAGGACGTCGCTCCAACCAACCCTCCACGTCATCATTGCTATCTCAGCCTCTAGTTTGTAATGTCTGTTAGAAACAAACAGGTGTTATGAAACTAAAACTTTTTTTAAACAAGGAATAAGCTCGCGCTCGACCACGATCTAGATAGATCTAGAATGTAAGTATAGATGTGGCCTAAAGTGGAACACGCTTGCTTAGAAGATGCCTATTCACATGAGAGTGAAGTAATAAGTCCACCACGCTGGCACTATGCTGGCAGACTTCACACACGTAACGAATTAAGAAAATTTTTAGGGATGCAGGTTACCTCAGTATGATTTTCCTTCACTGTTTGAGACACATGATATTTAATTTCTTAATGCTCACAACTGAAAAGTTTGAGATGCATGACCCGAATCTAATTCAAACTTACGCCTTACGAATCGGAGGCAAAGGTCATATCCACTGGGCTATCACGGCTCATATTTTTGGAAATGATAATTACGGAATACAAATTCCAATATGAATCGAATAGAGAGAGTAGAATAGAAGATCCGGCTCGAAGGACCCCTTTGTCCTTGACCAAAGTCAATGTTTGGGCTCAATAAAAACACAGCCATTTTTAAAAGTAAAACTTTAAAAAATGGCTTAAATCCGGAACGTATGTGGTGACAGTTTGGCCACGTTTGGCGGTTAGTGGTTTTTTATTTAAAAAGGCTGTCAACGTGACATTATCTGCGACACCACAGACGTTCCATTTTCAGCCCTTATGCCCTCATTCGCACGAGAGTTGGGCGTTGGAAATAATTATTTAATATTGGGTGTTATGCCGCAGATTACAATTATAACATTGGCATTTGCGTCGCTAACATGGATTGAGATATTAATGCAAAAAGTCCTAATAAGTGCATAAACTTTGTGTTTGGACCTACCAAAGACTTATACGTTACTTATGCGTTACTTATGTATATGAGAGGAAGTCTGAAGGTGGCGCCAGTGACAGAAAAATTGAGGAGTAGAAGGTTAGCATGGACATGTAATGCGTGTGAGGAAAGTCATATTACTAGAAAAATGTTGAATGTGCAAGTGGAAGGTCATAAGAGGAGAGAAAGGCCAAAGAAGAGATGGTTGGATTGTGTGAAAGAGGATATGTGTGTAAAAGGAGTGGATGATGAGTTGACGAGTAATAGAGACGAATGGAAAAGATTGACATATTTTTCCGACCCCACTTAAGTGGGATAAGGGTTAGGAGATGATGATGCGTAAGTAGTTAAGTATAACCACGCACTGATCTGCTATAATTTGTATTTAATACTTAAGCGCTTCAAACTTAATTAAATAGTCCTCCAAGCATATTTAGCTTCAAGAGTTTCGTATAGAACATATATAATCTAAGCCTTTAAGTAACTACTTAAGTCGCAGCAAAGCGTTACTTAACTACGGATTTAATATCACGATACTGCTACCATATTCAAGCTTCAACATTTCACATGAGAATTGCGCTGACGAGAAAATTATACGAGCACTGCTAATGAGGATACTTTTGGTGACGTCATAGAATTAATTTCTTGACTGACTAGGCCTGACTTTCCTTTACAATTTAATTTATTGATATAAACGAAAAACTTCAAAGAACAAAACGTAATATCACATCAAATTATGGTAATATTAGGACTATAAACGGCATCAAACAGTTAATTGTGGCGATAGTATTTCGACTTTTTTACAAAGAACTCTTCTATTATTCTTTACAAGTTACCCCTTGACAACAATCTCACCTGATGATAAGTGATGATGCAATCTAAGATGGAAGCTGGCTAACTTGTTAGGAAGAGAATCAAAATCCACACTCCTTGCGGTTTTTACACGTAATAGTACCGGAACGCTAAATCGCTTGGCAGTGTCTTGGTTGGTAGGGTGGTAACTAGCCACGCCGAAGCCTCCCACCAGCCAGATCTCGACCAATTAAGAAAACCTCTATCGGTCCAGCGGGGGTCGAACCGAAGATTTCCTTCTTGTAAATACAAAGCTCATACTACTGTACCACTGAGGCCGTCAAAAGTATATTACACAGTTAGTTGCTTACTAACTTAAAAACAAATATGAAAATTCAATCATATGTTATATCATAGTAATGTTAAGTCTAATTTTATACGGAAAGTTGGTGGCATAAAGGACGCCTTGGGAAAACCCTTAGTTGATTTTCGCATATCCATTTTTTCCTTGATTCAATATACAGAGCGAGACGTCGTGTCATGTTTGTAGGTAAGTAGGTCAACTTTTTTATATTACTTACTGCGTTTATACATATAATATTGTAAGTTATTCGTATTATATTACTTTGATTATTATACAGGATGTTCGGGAGTTTTTTCCATAACTTCAAGGTGTTGACGAGTCCACTTATAGCAGCCGAAATGCATAAGTAATATTTTTTCAACTAAAAAATAAAAACTTATTATATTTTCATATAAAGTAATTCAAATAATTCTGACTATCTATATGTGTTTCATACACACGCCTTTGTGTATCCTTGTATTTTAAAATACGTAAAACTTAGCTACGTCATAATTATAAGATGCGTTGAAGGGGTACTTAAGATCTATTTACAAAAGAAATATTATTTACCACGAAAATAATAATTTTAGAACACATGTTCCTTGAACATTTTTAATAATTTTCGGTAAAGAATATAACCCCAGAGTTATGGTAAATACTCTCGAGCATCCTGTAAATAATATATCTAATCTATGCCAAAAACCTATCGATGTGTATTTTTTTTTTTTAATTTTAAAAATTTGGTATTTAAGTATTAATTATTGATAAACAAAATTTAAAATATTTCAACTGCCATAGATATGTAGTAGTGTTTTATGTTATACAGTTAGTCCTTGAGGCATCTCTACATAAAATTATTACGAATTATATTATTATAACCTTTCAGATTAGCTATCATATAATGATGAAACCGGAAGTTAAATTAATTGGCGTTAAATACCATTTAAGAGTCACAGAAAAGTTACGCACCTTCATTTACTTGGATGACATACTCATTTCAGTGTATTAGTCGATAAAACATCTAACAACATTATTTGAAGCAAGTTAAAAAAATAAAAACTTTTAATCAAGGGTTGATTTAGAGCGACAACCCTATCACGTTTTGTTTTTTTTACACTAGCGGCCGCCCGTGACTTCATTCCACGTGGACGCTCGCCCGACTTCTTAATTGGGTCCAGAGAGATAGGAAAAATGTGTTATAGCAATCAAATATTGACAAATACAGATACATACATACAACGAGTTGTTTGACTTATTTTTTACCCGACTGCGTCAGAAGAAAGGTAATGTTTTTCGAGTATGTATGTTTCTATGTGTGTATGTATATCTATTTCTTTGGAAACCCTACAGCCTAAACGGCTGGTCGGATTTTGACATATGAGGTGTCATTGAGTTCGTTAGAATTGTGCTAGTGACATAGGCTATAAGGATTTTCAAAATGGCGCCCGTAAATGAAAGTAAATGAAAGAGAGGTAGGTAAGTTTTTTTTTACCTTCGTCGTCATCAACCCATATTCGGCTCACTGCTGAGCTCGAGTCTTCTCTCAGAATGAGAGGGATAAGGCCAATAGTCCACCACGCTGGCCCAATGCGGATTGGCAGACTTCACACACGCAGAGAATTAAGATAATTCTCTGGTATGCAGGTTTCCTCACGATGTTTTCCTTCACCGTTTGAGACACGTGATATTTAATTTCTTAAAATGCACACAACTGAAAAGTTGGAGGTGCATGCCCCGGACCGGATTCGAACCCACACCCTCCGGAATCGGAGGCAGAGGTCATATCCACTGGGCTATCACGGCTCTCTTTTTTACCTTACCCTAATAAAATGGATATCAAACGAAAGGTCGTAAAAAGACAATTTCATAAATACATATATTCATTATATTATGTTTATATAACTGTTTTAACACAAACTATCAAAAATAGCGTACCAATTATATTGGGACCATCGAAGTAAAATTTACTAACTAGAATATATTCAAGTCAGAATACTTACTTATATTTAAAATAAAAGGTAAATTAGAAGAAACTACAAAGTTCGAAAAAAAAATATTTTTATACCCGACTGCATAATAAAGGCAACATAAAGAATTTAGTCAGAACTTTTTAAAGATATTTGTGATACCTACTTGTTTTTCTCTTTTCAGTTCACTAAGCAGTCGGTTTTTTTTGTTTTTATAATAATATTTTTTTACACGCAACATTCCATCTACGTACTTAATAACACATCGCTATATTACTATGGATTAACCTGTGTTGGTCAGACATTCTTTAGAGATTTAGAAATACCGTCATTAGCAAATTATATGAAGCTCTCTCGAAACTATTTCGATAGAGTTGCCGTCCATCCCAACTAGTGATTGAGGCCTGTAATTACACTCCCAACCGTAACGCCAACGCCAACAATCAGAGACGTCGAAAACGTCCTTTACGATCCAGACGATGACATGACGACCGACAATGCTTCCCAGGCAACACAAACACAAGCTACATAGCGTCTTGCCAGCGAAGACGAGGTCCCCGATATCTAATGTCACCCGGACGTGGGTTCTCTAACCCACGATCTTGGGGGTGTCCGGACTGATTCACTCGGCCCAATACATCCTTCCCGAGCGGCCCTGTAAGCCGAGGTCAGAGTCTCACAGGAAACGCCCTTAGAGAGTCGTTCCGCCCTTTGTCTTTCTTTCAGCCTTCGGGTCTGACCAGTCGATGCTTCTACGCTCGCCCAAACCCAGTCGGGGATCGAACCCAGGACCTCCGTCTTGTTAATCCACCGTGTATCACTGCGGCACAGAAGTCGTGGAAGGTACGGGTTTCACAGGCTCTCATTTTATACAAGTTAATAGATAATTTGACTTCTTTTTTACTCACAACATTCTATTATATTTGTTTTGTCATAAAAATAATCATTAAGGCTTCATTAAGGCTTTATTATTATACCTACGTTTGCTCGTATATTTTACTCATTGTAAGCCCCCATTTGCACGAGAGTTTTTTTAACGGACGTTAAAAAAGCGTTCAAATACAACAATTGCATTCCCAAGCATATTATTACTGAGACGGGCAGCGTGACGTCAGGAATGTGTATTCAGCAATGAAAATCTTCGTATAGTTCCAACAAAGTGTATTATCACCAACAAAGATCGCGCTCGACTGGCTACCAGACGACAAAATAATTACCGACTATGACTCAAACAGTTTTACAATTCAAAATGGTTTCTGTATTTACAACTACTTTTTAATTATACAGTTTTACAGCTTGGTCTAACATTATGAAATTAATCCGTTAAAAAAACTCTCGTGCGAATGAGAGCTTAGTGAAAGGTAATATAAACACCGTGTAAAAGCAATATCATAAACAAATACGGGCAATTCAATAAAATAACGCTAATGTATGTATACAGGGTGTATTACAATAAATAAGGCTATATTGCATTACGCGTTGAACCGTGAGCTTAACTAAAAAATACTGCCGAAAACCTTGATACGCACAAATGATATTGGTTTTTAGGGTCCCGAACTTACGTACAAAATCAATGTGCCTAGTGGGAGTTTTCAATATTTCCAAACTGTTACTATCGCGTTGACGTAAACGCAAATTTATATGGAATTGAAACAGTTGCGCAGTAGTGCCACGAAATGGCATTGTTTTAATTCCTTGGAATCGCGTTTACGTTAACGCGATAGTAACAGTATCAAACTGCCACTAGGGCCTCTTTACCCAAAATCACTCGCGTGTCACAGTCATGGTCGATTTTTGCTTATTTGACGGGCTTCGAGATGCAGTGGTATACGGGGTAGAAGTAGTATACGGATTTAGAAGATGGAGATCCTAGGTTCAAAACCCCGTTCTGCCGATTAAGGTTTTCTTAATTGGTCCAGGTCTGGCTGGTAGAAGGCTTCAGCCGTGGCTAGTTACCACTCTACCGGCCAAGACGTACCGCCAAGCGCTTTAGCGTTCTTGTAGGATGTCTTGTAGAAACCAAAAGGGGTGTGGATTTTCATCCTACTCTTAACAAATTATCCCGCTTCCATTTTAGATTGCATCATCACTTACAACCAGGTGTGATCATATTCAAGGACTAACTTATAATGAATAAAAAAAAATATTATTTTATTAATATCACTGTCATATAATATTACGACATCAACAGATAAGGTAATTTCACTTTTGCAGTATATCTCTGCGTTAAGTGAACACGTGTAAAGTGAACGAAGTGTATCGGCTTGTAAATGGCACTCGATGTAACATTACTGATATGCCTGATATGCCTTTGGGAAAGTTCTCTCTGTTTCATTAAAGTAGGGCATTGATTATTCATAATCTATTGTGTTTATACATAAAGTTAAATTAGTTTTCTTAATCACCTATTTCCGGGTATTCCTCGCAGAGCAACCATGATAAATCTTAGCAGTACGACTTTGTCAGTAGGGTGGTAAATAGCCACGGCCCACCAGCCAGTCCTGGACCAATTAAGAAAATCTCAGTCGGTCCAGCAGGGGACCGAACCCAGGACCTCCGTCTTGTAAATCCACCGCACATACCACTGCGCCACGGAGGCCGTCAAATTACAATATTACAATGAAATAACATTAAAATATAAATGAACCGAAAGTGAGTTAGTTCCTTTTTTTGTTACGCTTTAACGACTAAGCAGCTGAACTTAGACTAATAACCTATAGAGCCGCAAAACAATTTTTCAGTCCAAACGTATGTGAACGTAAGAGCTAAAGCCGTATTTATATTTGTCTGACGTGTCGTATTGTGACGCATCAGAACAGAATCGTTATCATATATTTTGTATGCGGCACATCAGAAGCCATCACGACATGTCACAACACATAAGTGTAAACGTTGCGATATAAAATGTATGATATCGATTCTGTTCTGATGCGTCACGACACGACACGTCAGACAAATATAAATCCGGCTTAAGCTAACAAGACAAGCACACAAGCGTACTTATCGTAGCGTAGCAATGCGTCCAGAGCTCCCATTTCGGGGCACATAAAACGGCTTACGAATCCTGCGATTACACACTATCTAATCTAATATGTGTTATAAATCTGTGCCGCTGAACCCTTTTTTAAATCTTTCAGCAATAGAAAGCTATATCAGTAGGCTACTTTTTATCATCGTATTGCTATTAGAATGGGTGCTACATGAAAATACCTACTTCATAAAAACTATGCACAACATAACTAATCGCATTTTAACAAAGAACCTATTTATTAGATGTAAAGTTCTTTCTTCACTTTTGCTTTGAAGAAGCAGCTGTATTTAAATAAATTGCTTCAAGGAACTCTGGCATTCTAGCATTTTTCTACAGGACAATATAATACTGGACAGTTTCATTTAAAAGCGTGGTTTTAAAGGCCCGCTTCGTTATAAAATATTTCAATTAGGTTATTTTCATGTAAATGTTATGATTATTTTTCTTTATAAAATGACAATTATTTAATAAGTCACTCATTTCAGTTCTTGAACATTCTCCAACAATTTTTCATCCTTTTCGAAATAAAAGATTAATTTCAATACTTGATCTTAATTATTAATTAATTTCCATTGGAAAGTATGTTATAGTCGATTTTCCATTTGGTTAGGAATAAATATTGCAATGAAAACAAAAACATAATAAAATAAAATATGATACTAAAATTACAATTAATGCGAAACTATCCTTACTTCCTAACTAACACTGTTCAGGACATTGGCTCGACAGTTTTAGACAAATTACAGTTTTGAATGGCACATTTTCCACTTTTATCCCGATATACCTGGTACGCAGGTAAAACCGTGAATACCAATGATGTTAGAAGAAAAAATAAGACAGGTTACATAAGTCGTAATAGCCCAGTGGATATGACATCTGCCTTCGATTCTAGAGGGCGTATGCACCTCCAACTTTTCAGTTGTGTGCATTTTTAGAAATTAAATATCACGTGTCTCAAACGGTGATGGAAACCATCGTGAGGAAACCTGCATACCAGAGAATTTTCTTAATTCTCTGCGTGTGTGAAGTCTGACAATCCGCATTGGGCCAGCGTGGTGGACTATTGACCTAACCCCACTCATTCTGAGAGGAGACTCGAGCTCAGCAAAGCCGAATATGGGTTGATAAGGATGATGATGAGGTTACTTTTATTTCAGCGGCGTTGTCGACGGCGCGATGACAGTGCGGCGACTGAGCTCAGGTTTGTTAATTAGCAAAGTTTTAACGTGCCACTTGCATTCTGCATATAACCTCTTTTTCTTCTAACATCATTGGTGAATACCTAGTAAAAATCTTTAGCAAATATATATCTTTTATCTCAAACAAACAGTCGAAAAGCTTTCGTATGTCTCCATTATAGGAATCGCGTATATGCGTAAACAAATTTACTCGTAACATGCCTCCGATGTCACTGGGTAATAAAAGAGGGCACATCTCACTGGGACTTTATCAGCGATGTTATTGGTTTCGCTTTTTTATGATCCGAGCGAGACTGGCCTGGGCTCAGTCTAGTCTAAACGGAAAAATACTCGTGCCTGCCCGATAATACGTCAAAATAGTTTTCCCCCGTAGCCGTGAATATGTTGCAAAAAATTATGTTCTCCGAATTTTATCTATAACTAGCAGATGCCCGGGTTTATGCTTGGGTAAAATGCACTTTCAACCCTTTAGAGGTTGAATTTTTATTCCTATTGCATTTCACATTGTATTGATAGTCAATGTATCTGTTAACATAATGTATCTGTTGAACATAATTTCAAAATATCTTCGATGTACAGAATTTCACCTGTTACAGTTTTATTATAAGTATAGAAAACTAGCAGACGCCCCGCGGTTTCATCTCCGTAGCTCCCGTTCTCGTGAGAATACGGGGATAAAATATAGCCTATGACACTCACAAATAACGTAACTTTTTAGTGGTAAAAGAATCAAGAGATTACCCCTACAATCTCACAAACTTTACCTCTATATGATATTAGTATAGATGATGTTGAAGCAGGTGTGAAAATTTGCGTTATGCTGGTAAATATTCCTAGCAAGGGAGTAATCTAAAGGGAATACTTTTAATATTTCAAAATATCATTAAAAATTAACAAAAACCTTATAGGTTCTGACTTTATCTATAATAAATGACGAAAACTTCGAAACATATTGCTATAAAACCTTTGAGAAACGCTTACTGTCGTAAGAATAATGACTACATTACGGCACCATCATAAACAGCTATACGTTTACTATGTTCTGCGTTAAATATATAATAATTATATTAAAAAGTGTTAGTTGATTTTTCATTTTTTCTGTAGGCATGCAGCCTTAGGTTTAGCATGGAATTAGCGAAAATTCCGCTCTTTGGCAAGTCCGAGCTTTTATCTCTGTTTGTATGGCCTAAAATG
The DNA here is from genome assembly GCF_947172395.1 of Bicyclus anynana. NCBI lineage: Eukaryota > Metazoa > Arthropoda > Insecta > Lepidoptera > Nymphalidae > Bicyclus > Bicyclus anynana. The sequence continues at coordinate 10,072,772 of NC_069104.1, read as the reverse complement.
CTTGTTCAAAAATAAATGGTGGTAGAAAAAAGACAAGATAAAATTGAAAACTTTGCAATACTACGTATATATACTAACTAAGGGTAAAAGTTTGTCACGAAGATTAATATTTGGTGAATGAGGGCATGATTTTGCTTTCTACTTGGAATATTTGATTTTAAGGTGTCAGGCTTTGCTACTGGATACGTCCTAGAGACACGCGGATAGGCCTAAAGTCCATAGTTGCCAAGGGCTACTACAACATTGATGAGTTCCTTAAAGATAAAGGCGCTCATTGGATCAGCTTCCACCTTCACACAGGAAGTAAAACTATAAGAAATTGTAATGTTGTCATCAATTGTAAATTATAATACTGTATGATTTTTTTAAAAAAAGAGCAACTGTTGAGTTTCTTGCCGGTTTCTTCTCAGCAGAACCTGCCTTCCGAACCGGTGGTAGAATCTTTACAAGTAGTTAATTGAAAAAAGTGCTTGTAAACTGAGCCTACCTGAAATAAATAATTTTTGATTTTGATTTTGATTGTGGAGAGGCACCACAGATCGTGTTATTCTATGTTAGTAGTCCAAATCCAAGCTAATACTATAGGTATACCTATAGTATATGACACATTGTCGTGTTTTTCACATTGCTTTCAAAGCAAGGGCCCAAGATAAATTCTGCACGTTCCCTATTTCGTATGGTAATAGAAAAACAAGACCGGCCATACTTTTTGTTACTTTACTGTTTCGATTATGGGAGCGGAAAAAATAACAGAGCTTCCGTTACTACTTGCTTACTTACATACTTTGTTTATTTCCGTCATTTTCGAAAAAGAATTAGATACAAAATTCATGATTATCATTAGGTATCAGCCTATTTTGACAGACCACTATAGGCCAGGCTTTCTTCTTTATAGAGCTTGGATCCACAATGCTGCTCCAATGCTCTAATTTTTTTTACTATCACTATCAGAAATGAGACTGATGGATTATCTTGCTCTCTGAGAGGACGTTAAAGAGGATATCTAAAATTTGCACTAGAATATTTTTTCTGCAATCGAGAGGTTGTCTAAAATTTGCACCAGACTATTTTTACATCACTCTAGAGGTTGTCTAAAATTTGCACCTGACTATTTTTACATCACTCTAGAGATTATCTCAAATTTGCACCAGACTATTTTTACTGCAGTCGAGAGGTTGTCTAAAATTTGCATCAGGTTATTTTTACAGCGCGAGGTTGTTATAAATTTGTACCAGGCAATTTTTACTGCACTCGAGAAGTTGTCTAAAATTTGCATCAGGCTATTTTTACTGCACTCGAGAGGTTGTCTAAAATTTACATCAGGCTATTTTTACTGCACTCGAGAGGTTATCTAAAATTTGCATCAGGTTATTTTTACAGCGCGAGGTTGTTATAAATTTGTACCAGGCAATTTTTACTGCACTCGAGAAGTTGTCTAAAATTTGCATCAGGCTATTTTTACTGCACTCGAGAGGTTGTCTAAAATTTACATCAGGCTATTTTTACTGCACTCGAGAGGTTATCTAAAATTTGCATCAGGTTATTTTTACTGCGCGAGGTTGTTATAAATTTGTACCAGGCAATTTTTACTGCACTCGAGAAGTTGTCTAAAATTTGCATCAGGCTATTTTTACTGCACTCGAGAGGTTGTTTAAAATTTACATCAGGCTATTTTTACTGCACTCGAGAGGTTGTCTAAAATTTGCATCAGGCTATTTTTACTGCACTCGAGAGGTTGTCTAAAATTTGCATCAGGCTATTTTTACTGCACTCGAAAGGTTGTCTAAAATTTGCATCAGGCTATTTTTACTGCACTCGAGAGGTTGTCAAAAGTTTGCATCAGACTATTTTTACATCTCTCTAGAGATTGTCTCAAATTTGCATCAGGCTATTTTTACTGCCCTTAAGTAAAAGGTTGCTGAAATTTTGCACCATTTTTTTTTTATATATACTTTAAGAGGTTGTCTAAAATTGGCACCCGACTATTTTTACTGCGCTCATTTATCTAAAATTTACACCAGGCTGTTTATTTTTCCAATTGTGCGAAAGTTACATCAACATTGTAGCATTTTGGAACGTACCACCTATCCATCTTTCTCGGCGATTGGCGCGCACCTCACGTACTTGGGTTATGTTATCATATTAGTGGGGACATGAAATACGATACTGAAAACAATTCTCACGACTCTAGGACTTTGGAATAAGGCCGACCCTCCAGTGTTGTGCGCATAGTAAAATATTCCGGAGGTATAAGTAGGGGAGCACGGGATGCTAAATTTGCAGTTACTAAAGCGTCATGGGAATCGATTAGATTTGGTTGATTAGATGTTAAAAAGAATAAATGGCTATACACTTTTTTCGCTTTCAACGATGGAGAAAAAAACTACAGACTTTAAAGAGAATTTTTATTACTTTGGCTCACTGAAATCATCAGAAAACATAAGCGATTATTCAGGAGATTATTTCATTCAAAAATAAGTAAAACCACTGAACAACACTGGCTCGATAACAGAAATATAAAATTTCTCAGGTGTGCAGGTTTCCTCACGGTGTTTTTCCTTTACCGTTTGAGACACGTGATATTTGATTTCTTAAAATGCACATAACTGAATAGTTAGAGATTCATGCCCCTGACCGGATTCGAACCCACGCCCTTCGAATCGAAGGCCGAGGTCATATCCAATGGGCTATCACGTCTCATTAGTACCTATAGATACTAGTAAATGTTTGTTACACTGCTTTTCTAAAAGCCCGATTTTCTGAACCTTAAAAAATGGTCTGGTCGTTGTCAAAACTCAAACCTTTGTTGGATTCATTGATGAACCAAAACAATGCTGAAAACTGTGCAAACTGTCAACTAGGACCGAAAACGGTCACTTTTACGTACATTTTTGTTCACTATTTTCTGAACAACTGGTCACTTTTGTAATAAGAGTTGCTTGTATTTAAATAAAGGATACGAACATATTTTCTACATAACTGAAGATAAAAATGTGAACATTATTTATTATACAAACTCTGGAAGCAGTCAGCTTATTTCCATACTTGATCTTCATCATCAATCTACAAGGACACATGGTCACTTTTTTAAAATATTGAGCATAAAGCTTAGACCCACCATCCTTTTTAATACGTATTTCAGCACAATATGACATTGTGGTAACGACAGGGACCGATAGCTTATTGTGCTCCAGGAAATAGTAAAAATATTTCGCATCTTTAGAATTATAGAGACCTAATAAAAAAAATCAAGTTTTTGGAATATAGCTAATATAGATCCGTAGATCACGATATTTTGAAGAAAGTAAGCGGCAATTAAATATTGTTTAATCATAAATATTTTTTTACAGTTTATTATTATTATCATACTTCTGAATATTTAGACGAAACCGCGTATCATTTCGTAATAAGTCTATATAAAATAGCATTTGATATTTAATTAGGGGACACTTTCGTGTCTTAAAATATACTCAACACGCATCAGGTCTTTACGTTAATGAAAAATATTACACTTACTTACCTTACGTAATTCTTCTTTCTTTATTTCTTCACATTTATTATTAAATTTATTATTTAAATTTAAATTTATTTATTATTAAAGACACAGCAACCTTCTCGAAATACTGACGGCTCTACAGACGACTCTACAGACTACTGTTTGCGTCGCTTTTAAACCGTATGGATGCGAGGGAAAGGGTTGGCGTGATAAAGACCTAAATATGCGCGTACCTCCTATTACACGAAAATACGTCATGTTTTATCAACACACGATACCATGGGTAATGGGTATGTTCATTGTAAGTAATTCTATGCCCAAAAGTCAAAATTTAAAAATTTTGGATTAGGTCTCTATAATTCTAAAGTTTATACGTTTCGAGAAACTAGAAATGCATTTGTCAGTTGCAGTTTCCGCTCTATTACATGACTCCAAACGCTAATGAAGGCCACGTGCGGAGTACTAATAATCCGATCGCTTGGGGTACAAATAACACGTTTTGGATAAAGTCTATTGTTTATATTGCTACGTATCTACGCACTACTCCCTAAATCAATGTCATTATTATTCAAATATTTTTTTAATCACTTAATCTTATAGCTCGAATAGAATTAATGGATTCTTAGGCAATATACCAAAAAACAACTAACCTTTCTTATTTTATCTCTGTTTAAGACCGGGATAACATACCGCTACATATGTAGGACAATGTAGCTGTTAAATCATATAACTATTAATTAAAGCTTATTACACTCAGAATTTCTAATTCCCAACTACTGCTAGCTATCAAAAAAACATACATTAAGTCGAACGTAGAACCTCCTCCTTTTTGGAAGTCGGATAACAATTAAGAATTTACGTAAATACAAAAGTTAAATGTGTCATCAAAATGAAGCTAATCACGGAAAATTTTCTAGATAGTTATCAATTGTAAATCACGCATTCTGGTATATAACTAGTCAAAGTCTATCACTACATCAGAAATTAGGAAATTAAAAAAATACCAGGCCTCCTGATTAAGCATGGCATAATACTAGTGAGCAAAGACAGTAAATACTCGTAAGAGCCGTGATAGCCCAGTGGATATGACTTCTGCGGAATCGGATTCCGGAGTGTTTGTGTTCGAATCCGTTCAACTTTGTACATTTTAGGGAATTAAATATCACGTATCAAACGGTGAAGGAAGGAGGAAACCTGCATACCAGAGAATTTTCTTAATTCTCTGCGTGTGTGAAGTCTGCCAATCCGCATTGGGCCAGCGTGGTAGATTATTGGCCTAACCTTTCTCATTCTGAGAAGAGGCTCGAGCTCGGCAGTCAGCCGAAGATGGGTTGACAATGATGATGACTTGTACTTACCTATAAATGAACACCGACAGTGTTGCCAATATGACCACGACAGAACTCAGCACGATGCTCAAAATGGCGTACACGGGCAGAGCTGCAACAAAAACGTTTGTTTAGTAAACATTACGGCGCCCCGAACGTTGCCTTGGCCAACGAAAATGAAACTTCATTCAGAAACAACATGAAACTAGAACGTTGTTAATTTACAGTGTTACACTTTATGATAACAACTTTTAGCTACAATAGCTTCAACATTTAGAATTTAAATATTCGTGAGTGTTTTCCATCATCTTTCAGTATCACTATTATGTTACCTGACATTTCAAAAGTATTTGCAAACTTAGCCTAATTGAACTAGATAAATTTTGACTTTGACTTTACTAAAAAAAAAACAAAGTTTAAAAAACTACGTTTTCAACGTGATAATTAATAAAAGCGTCAGTTCTGTGTTTTCAACAATATACAAAGAATAGAGTGATTCAAGAGGAAGGTTTAAAAATGCAATTTTTTTCAAGAGTAATTGCATACGTTTTTATAATAAAAGAGACACAAGAAACCACGGCCATGTCTCTCAATAAGTTCAAAGTTTTTATTAGCAAGCTTATAGGAAAATCTCATTATAGTGTTAAAGTTTTAATAATAATATATATAATATTAAAACTTTTCTATAATCTCTATTCTAGTATCATCAATAATTGTTATCATCATTATTTAATAACATTATTACCTGACGTTTTGAAAGTGAAACTAAAATAAATTAATTTTGATTGATCACAATCAAATTTGTGAATTCACAGACGTCTGCTAGTATAGGTCGCATAAAAGAAAAGCAACATTAGAAAAGCAACATTTAGAGGTTAATGAATTTTCACAACTTGGGTAATTTAGCAGGTGATTTGTTATAACTACCTTGCGAAATTATTAAAACAGAGAACCATCGTGATTCTCATTATACAGATAAAACAATAGCCAAAAATATCTTTTGATTATAATAAATTACTCCGCTCCCGACATCCAGAGGGATATCTTTTACAATTCATATTTACTTTACGAGATCATCCATTTCGGCATGTAATATATCTTGGAAAATTATTATTATTAGGTGCTTTCATATTTCCATATTAGAAATTAACTAAAAAAACTGGAAATTGAAATGAAAATTCTAATAAATGATTTAAGTTTATCCTTATATAGACAAAACGAGATGGTCCATTTCAGGTGCACTCTTGTACCCCGCATAATCAAAATTTAAAAAATACATGGATTTTATTAAAATCTAAATAACTGAATAAATCTAACAAAATAAAAAGAAATAAATAAAATTAAAACCTTAGTTTTTGAGATAAATCAAGATGGCGCCCATAGGACTTAAAGCAACTATGACATGACAATTGACAGCAAACGTCAAATCGACTACTGCATTGAAAACGTCATCAATCCGCCATTACCCACATTAGTGTTGCATTTCTTGGAAGAAAATGAATATTACTTCGAAAGATCCAATTTTGTACGTATAATGTTAAAACCCTAAGCACATTTTTTGTTCTTTACAAGTTAGTCCTTGACTACAATCTCACATGATGGTAAGTGATGATGCAATATAAGATGGAAACGGGCTAACTTGTTAGGAGGACGATGAAAATCCCAACCTCTTTCGGTTTCTACACAACACCGTACAGGAACGCTAAGTCGCTTAGCGGTTGTTGGCAGGGTGGTAACTAGCCACGGCAGAAGCCTCCCACCAGCTATAAAATCTGGATCTACTGAACCGATTTGGTAATTTCTTTTACCATTTTTTCGTTATTTGTAAGTGTCATAGGCTATATTTTATAACCACATTCTCACGGGAAAGGTGTATGCGTGTGAAACCGCAGGGCGTCAGCTAGTTTTTCATAATTGCAGAACACAATACAATTCAGAAAAGAAAATTTTGGAATAATAAAAGTTTAGGAGCGCTAATTAAAGAATTCTTTGTTGTAACAGATATGCCGTCTCGAGCCGCCGGCCTTTGATCGTAGACATAATTAATTTTACTGAGTAAGTAGAATGCCTGTCTAAGGACGGACAATAGTGTCCTCGAAAAGCCCTGAAGGCATTTGTCACATACAAAAAGCTCAGATAATTCTCGCAATACATTATAGTTCTGATATATAAAGTGCTAAATTCAGAAAAACAATATAAAAGTTAATGAAATGTCATTAACTTATATTTCAGTTACGAAAAATGTTTCCGAACTGAAATTTTGTAATTGGTTAATTTTAAATGCCTAAATAATGTACTGTATTTATCCTATTATACATTGTTTAAGACTACTTTAAAAGTTATTTCGTTATATTTATGAAATAAAAATAAAAAATTAAAGAGCGTGAAAAATATGTCTTAGTTTAACTATATATATATATTAATTATAGTTACAGCTAATTGTAACGGTACTTATTCCTAATATTTTATCTTAAAAAACTTAAAGATAGATAGGTCAAGAGACCATTTTCATTTAATTACATTAAAACTTAATGATCAAAGATTGCTTGTACAACAATAGAAGTGAAAAATAGTAAAGTATTAAGCTTGCAAATTTCGACCAACACAAACAATGCATGCTGAATAAAAGTTCAAAACATTCCACAAACTCTGCAAAATTTTAAAAAGTCTTGAGTTGAATTATTTATCAAGTCTGTCTAGTTCTTATTCAAGAAAACTCTTATAACAAGAAATGCACCAGCGTTGTGTAATGCAAAGATTGATTTAAAATAACGGCATAAAATTTTTCAAAATCCGTTGAGAATAGAAAACGTGATACATCTGCGGTGAAGAAGATTAGCTATTCTGAAGGCGCACGTCCATTTAATTTCTATAAGGCGCCTGTTACACCGTCTTTGTAGACATTCAACTAACTAATATATTTGAACTGCCTCATTGATCCGGTGGTTAGTTGATTCCGCTACAAACAATGAGGTCCAGGGTTCGAATCAGGCTGACAAAAAAAAAGGTTGTTGGGATTTTTCTTACAAAAAAAATCTTAAAAGCAGCCTCTTAGTTGAGTTTTGACGGCCTCCGTGGCGCAGTGGTATGCGCGGTGGATTTTAGGACGGAGGTCCTGGGTTAGATCCCCGGCTGGGCCGATTAAGGTTTCTTTAATTGGTCCAGGTCTACCTGGTGGGAGGCTTCGGCCGTGGCTAGTTACCACCCTACCGACAAAGACGTACAGCCAACCGATTTAGCGTTCCGGTACGATATCGTGTAGAAACCGAAAGGAGTGTGGATTTTCATCCTCCTGCTATCAAGTTAGCTCGCTTCCATCTTAGATTACGTCATCACTTTCCATCAGGTGAGATTGTAGTCAAGGGCTAACTTGTAAAGAATAAAAAATAAAAGAGAAGTTGATATTAATACACCCCCGTGCCTCGGAGAGCACGTAAAGCCGTCGGTCCTGCGCCTGATCTCTCACCGGTCGTGTCGGTCTGCCGTCCCATCGGATTTCGAGAGTGAGGGAAGAGAGAGTACACCTGTGCTTGCGCATACACTTGTGCACTATAATATCTCCTGCGTACATGGTTAATCTTAAGAGAATAGCCACCGTGACCGAAAAGTCGGTCGGGAGCATATTTAAACGAGGAATAGGCTAGTTGACACTTTTTTAAATGGTCTTAAATTGATCATTGTCGTTCTACTAAGTACATATAAAAAAATATCATATTTTTTTTGAGAATAGATTAAGGTTCCGTTCTAGGCGACCGCGACCTGCGATCGCGCGACCAACTGCTTAGTATGAATTTATATGGAGCACTAAACAAAGCCCGAGACCGCTTCGCGCGACCACTTTTGCTTTGTGCTCCATATAAAGCAGTGGGTCGCGCGGTCGCAGTTCGCGGTCGCGCGTCGCGGTCGCCAAGAACGGAAGGCGACCTTTACATGAAAATTTTCTTTATTAAATATTTATTTGACAATATGAGCCAAAACGCTGTCGGCATGATGGTTTATTTGTCAACTGTTTTTTACATCACTTTTAACTAATCCCTTACCAAACGTGTGACAAAAATATCAATTAATAATTAGCATGAAGTTTAGTAGGTACATCAAGTAACATTATAATGTCACAAAGTGAACGACAGCGTTTTTGACGTTTGGAAATTTTGAAAAATTACATGAAGTTTTATTAGAAATTCTTAACTTTTTAAAAAGCTTCATCAACGTAATGAAAGGACCGTGTGACAGGATGTTAGGCCTTATCTCATGAAAATTAATTAAAAAAGAAGCCTTAAGTAACGTACGAGAGTAAACAGTACTCAGGCTTTGTCTACAATGCTCGGCCAATGGAAAAACATCGCAACCATTTACTAATGGTCCGAGATCCCAGGGCCGCCAGATGTATTTTATTTTCTGACACAATGTGTGAAATTGAATAATGGTGGTACGTATTGAGATTGTTTAAATAATATTTATGGAAGAAAAATGAAAGAATATAATTGTTTATCAGTTACCAGGTTAACATAGTAAGAGAGCGGAAGAGGCAGTTTAGGGATTCACATAGGCGCGCTAGATGAACATAAATACACTTTAAAAAACTCTTCTTCCAAAAAAAAAATACTCTTCGGAAACAAATGACGTCAGATTAGTTCATAGCTAAAAAGTGTTGACAATTTGGGAGTATCCAATAAGAGTGGGAGAGTTTCAAAGTTGCAAAACAAAACCGTTGTATTTCTATATTTTAGCCATGAGCGCTATAAATTTATTTATATTTGAAGAAAATAAACCTAAATGAAATATAATCTGCCGATTTCCACATGTCAAAGTAGGCTTTAAAATCTGTAGAAGCTTTTCCCATCACTGAAAGCTGCTTTTTCTTTCATTTATTCTACCAATTGCAATAGGTCCTTGTGATGCTCTAGTAAATCTCCATTTAGCACCATGGGCTCCCGTATTTATATACTAGGACCACGTGCTTAATACACTGCTTTCTGCCTGCTATCTTGAAATATAGATGTTAAATCTCTTGTGTTAATTTCAGCGGCAAGCAGGCAGCGTCGCCGACAAACAGCTCAGAGGCTTTGAATCCAAGTTATTTGTCGACAGAAATATGTATACAATGTGGTATGAAATTTATTACAAAAAGTTAGTTATAAATCAGGTTTCGCGTTCCGGTACGATGTCGTGTAGAAACCGAAAGGGGTGTGGATTTTCATCTTCCTTCTAACAAGTTAGTCCGCTGCCATTTTAGATTGCATCTTCACCCATCAGGTGAGATTGTAGTCAAGGGCTAGCTTGTAAAGAATACATAAAAAAAAAGGTTTGACGTAAGCCCTCATTCGCACGAGAGCTTTTTAACGGACGTTAAAAACAGCGTTCAAATACAACAAATGCATTCCCAAATATATGTTCACACGACAGCGTTTTTAAAACACGACTTCAGGAAACATATGACGCTTTTTTTGAGCAGTGTTGCATTTTACATTTTGTGGGTTGGAAATCGACATTCCTTTAACTTCATAACATATTTGAAAGCTTTTTAACGTCCGTTAAAAAGCTCTCGTGCGAATGAGGGCTAATGAAGGTACGTAAAACATTGCTTACAAATACTACCCCAGCTACATCTTCCTTGTATATTTTGTGCCTCAATGCGGTTGTGCTAAGTCCCAACAATGCTAGAAAGCTATATGCTAAGACTCCTACCTCGTAGCGTTTACTTGATTTTCAGTGCATACCATTTAACTGTGCCAGAGGATTGCTAATGCTTTGCTGGTCTTTGAGGGATTATATAACTTGGCAGTCAGTTCTAATTAATACCATGTTTTGGAGGTAACAAAAAAATCTTTCATTGTGTTTATTTGACGTTTATTCTTGGACTATAATTTAATGGGGATGATGACTAGGTTTGAATATATTGATTTTTATGATACATTCGGGTAAATAGGGTCAATGTTAACTAATTTATACATAAAAAGCAAAGATTGTCTGGATATTTGCAAAATAAATGAGATTATAAAATTTCAAAAACTATTAAATTTTTTTTATCGTAATTAGATGAAAATTCATACAGTTTTAGCTTCCTTACATTAAATGTGACATTTTTTAATATATGAACTATAAAGATAAACGCACAAATAACAAAGATATTAGTAATTTTGTTTGAACGCGCATACAAATCTAACGATCATTACATTGCCTATGACGTCATTTTTTCGAGCCATTTTGTATGGGGCGTTTTTCAGGGGTCCGCGGGAGCGCCGCAAATCTGACTCTTTAAATCCCTGTAGCTCCGAAAGTAATGATCGCAGATACCCTGTTCCTTTTACAAAATTGCTTTACTATTAGTATACTCTTAATTTATATACAATTTTAAAAACTGTCATCATTCCTATTCTTAGTTTACTTGTCTTGGTAAAATGGGTTTAATTGTATTCAAATCACGAAAACAAAGTAATTGATATAAAGACATACTAGCAGATGCACGTGACGTTGCCTGTATGAAAATCCCTGACACTTCTAACTTTCAAGAATTCAGACACTTCAATTATCGTCATATATCAACATTTTTACACAAAATCTTCAAAAATTACATAATCCTTTTTCATGAATCTACCTATTGGCGAAAACACAAATCTCTTCAGTTCATTATTATTCGGAAACTCAGTTTAAATTCTAAATTACTAATCAATCAATCTTAATCTTACCGTTGAGCTATTGAGACTCTTAAAGTCTCAATAGCTCAACGGTAAGAGCGGTCGGACTCATTGGCGATGGTTGTTTGATCCCCGCCCCGTTGGTCTATTGTCGCACCCACTCTTAATACAGTATTTCCCGACTAGTTGGAGGGGAATAGGAATATTAGTCAAATTTAAAAAAATACATGGCAAATATTCTTTAGAAAAAAAATCGGTTGTCTGTAAAGTCGGTTTACTGACGATAGTGGAACGTGACAACGTCATAAACAAAATACTGATTTCCATCAGTATTTTGGTTGCATTTTTCAAAAAAAAATGTTTGGTTTTCTAAAATACTGTTTAATAATTTTCATAGACTAGAATATACTTTATTTCTTGTAAAAGAAGTTGTCAACACTAGCGCGAGGGAACGACGCATGACGTCATCTTTTTTCGAGTTTGCAGCTCCATCAAATTATAAGACGTTGTCACGTCAATAATAATAATAAGAAGATTAATAAAAAAATCACACATAACTTACAGTTGTCAGGGCAGAGGGAGCCGTCAAAGCCACAGCTGGGGGTATCAGGCGGGGGGGACGTCCGCCCGCCCGCCCAGTGGATAGGGCGGTTTTCTATGAACTGGAGTGAAGAGTTGGCTGCCACGTACGTTGCTACCACCTGTAACAAAATCTTGATTATTGACTTTTAAAAATGAACTTAAATCAAAATAATTTGCAAACATAACGAGCTTTAAGCGTTTAAAAGAAAAGTTGCAACGTGGAGGAGTCACAAACATAATTCACAAACTTTCGCTTTATAATATTAGTGAACCGAGAAAAAATCATGAACCGTCATATTTAAAATACGTAGGAAACTAGACACAACTACGCTTTTAACCGGGACCATGTTGTTTACAAGTATTCCAATAGATTTATTTTATTTTAATTGCGGTATGAAAAAAATATTTTGCGTCAAATACTCTTAGAAATATAATATTCATCTGCCTCATTGTTAAACTGGTTAGTCTAATTGGTCTAATGTCGAGGTTCTGGCTTAGAGTCCCGGGCTACATTGTACAGAACTTTTCTTTTGTCTAAGAAATTTTCAGTTCAAAATTAGATATAAAAGATTCGGCATAGCAAAGATTTCAAGTGAAAAAACATATTCAACCGTCTTGTACAAGATCTTCATGTTTAGGTGCATGCATCCAACCTAATAGGAATATTTTTATCAGATCACTGAACCGAAAAATCATGAGGTGATACGTTAACGCCGAATTTGCGATCTCTCTAGCTTTTCTGTATTCTGCGAATTATATTACCTACAGGTGAGATAGAAAATATTCTTTTCACCCGACTGCGCGATGCAAGAGAGGATTATAATATGTTTTTGTCCAATCTTATAACACACCTTTTTTATTTCGGGGGTTAAAATATTAAAACCTTGAAAATAATATTAATTACTAGCCGACCCGGTCAAGCTTAGAGGCAGGGTATTGGGTTAACTATGTACTAATTTTGTGAGTTTGCGAGGGGTAATTTCTGGATCTACTGAAACGATTATAAAAAATCTTTTTTGAATAGAAAGCAACGTTATTAATGAGTGTCATGGGCTATTTTTAATCCCCGTAATCCTACGAGAACGCATAATTTTTTGTCATTACCCAAAGACGTGCACGCACATCTTATCTTAGTACGTAACAAGCGCATGCTGTGAGTGGACGTGGAATTAAAAAAATGTTTACCATTTTTTTTTTATTTTAATCCCTTAATTATGCCTTCGTGTTCCTTTTGGAAGTGTAAAAACACAAGCCACAACATGAATAAAGAGAAATGTGTTACGAGTGATGACGTACTCAATGTGCGAAACCAATGACAATTCCGCGACGCTTTGAGGCTCATCTAATGATCTACGATCGATGAATATTGCAATTTAAAATTGATAACAACATTACAATTTCTTATAGTTTTACATCCTGTGTGAAGGTGGAAGCTGATCCAATGGCCTCCAAGTACCTTTATCTTAAAAATCAATGGTGTAGTAACCTCGACTAAGTAAATTATCCGAAGCTCATTCAAAATACCGTTACAGATTAAATCTTTAGGTATCAGTGCACATGTTTAACATAAATGTAAATTACTTTCATTAGATAGGTAATCTAACTTTGCTTATTAAAACATGCCTAGACGGGTTTGAACGAAGCAAATTCATGTAGTTTTAATCTTCACTTTAGCGACCTGTAGATTAAAGCGATGCATAAAACTGGAAAACTAGTTAAAATAAATAATTACATACTGAAATCATAATCTACTTTTATATTCAGTATTATTCAACGTTTACTTTTCAAATAATGTTATGAATAACATCGTTTCAGGGTAGTTTCCTTTCCCTTGGAAATACGGAGATAGAATATAGCTTATGTTACTGGCTGTCAATGTAGCTCTCCGTTGGTGAACCAATTTTAATATCGGTTTAGTGGTTTTAAGGGTAAAAATAATAAAATAAACTCATAACATTTTGGTACGAGATCCAGCATTAGGTTCTGTTATTTATTTGGGATAAGAAATATATGATAGAAAATATTCACATTGACACATTGCAAATAGGTTGCATTGCAATAAGAACCAGATGAGGGTATATATTCCTAATGCCGGATTTTAGACCATTTATAATAATTTAGAATGACACATTTATAATAATTATTAATGAGCATTTACCGAACTTTAAGTTTATTTAATTTAATTATTTCTCTCAAAATTAAAAAAGAAATTACCGCGCTGATGGTACAAGATTGGAAATACAAGGGTTTTATTTTGTAACTTTGAAATCGTCCCATTCTATGAGACGATACGCCCAATTCGACATTTGTTTGAAATGCACACATATTTCATTAGTTTTTGAGTTTATCGCGAAGAGACAGACGCGGTGGATGTCTTTATTTATGATTTCCAAATTTCAGCCCAATCGCCGCAAAATTAACAAACTTTCATACAAACTTTCATCCCCTATTTTATTCTTTTGGGGGTAGAATTGATCATAATCCTTTCTTGGATGCCTACGTCATTACATACCTACATGCCAAAAAATTTCAGCCCGATTCGTCCAGTGATTTAGGCTGCGCGTTGATAGATCACTATGTCAGTCCTACCTTTGAGTTTTATATAGTTAGACTAGAAGGGCATAAAAATATTTATTTTACCACAGCATTTTTCAGCCTAAAATTCATTTCAACCTAAAAAACAATCTACATAAATACAAAATTATATAGTTTTTACATTGAAATCGTTACTTTTTAAAGATACAAACAGGAAATACTTTTTACAATTACGAGTATATCCCTCGTTAAGCGATATTAGATTCCCATTACTGGATTTAAAAGAAATGAGAGCGGATTTCCGATATTTCTCTCTATTACGGAACTCACTTCAGAGAGAGAGATCATTATGATTGGTTGATGTGCTTATAAGCATAAGGGTTCTGACCTAAATACGAATGGGGAGGTCAAGTGGCTTGTACTTAACGAGATTTATAAGTTAAGTGGATGTTAATTAACATTTTGGAACAGTATTTTGATCTGACGGCCTCCGTGGCGCAGTGGTATGCACGGTGGATATACAAGACGGAGGTCCTGGGTTCGATTCCCGGCTGGGCAGATTGAGATTTGAGATTTCTTAATTTGTCCAGGTCTGGCTGGTGGGAGGCTTCGGCCGTGGCTAGTTACCACCCTACCGGCTAAGATGTACCGCCAAGCGATTTAGCGTTCCGGTACGATGCCGTGTAGAAACCGAAAGGGGTGTGGATTTTCATCCTCCTCCTAACAAGTTAGTCCGCTTCCATCTTAGACTGCATCATCACTTACCATCAGGTGAGATTGTAGTCAAGGGCTAACTTGTAAAGAATAAAAAAAAAAAAAAAAACAATAAAGAAAAATTTAAATAACACGAACTATTAAAGACTGTTTCGTTAGTCCAATGGTTATTCTTTTTTTTATGATTGTTAACAGCCAGTTTTTTCATGTAAAGCTTAAGTAACAGTAAAAGTAGTAAGTAGTTAAGATGACTTTATTTTTCCGCGATTAAGACCGTCACTTTTGCTTTATGACGTTACTTTGACTGTTACTTACGATGAAGAAACTGGCCGTAAGAGAACATTTCCGATAGACTTTCAACTGTATGTTATCAGAGGATTTTGAGTTACTTTGGCCATATAACCCGTCGCCTTCCCGATAACCCGGATAAAGTAATAGTGGTGGTAGTGGAAGGGAAACGACCACGCGGCCGATCACCTACCCGCTGGTCTGACCTGATTAAGTCGCTCAATAGACTCCCTGTAACAACAGCCATTAGAAAAGCTGAGGACCGGACTGTGTGGAGGGGAATTGTTAACAACGCATCATAGGGACTGCAGTGCGGACACGACCTTCAGCAATGAAGAATGCGATTAAGAAGAAGAGAGAGAGTCTAAGAGACGTAGGACCTCAGCGGTGTCACTGGGGGGTTTGATGTTATGGATGATCAGGGATGTTACGGAGCTTCAACTCCGATTTTTTTCTCTCATTTATTTATTACTTCTTTTTTTTTTAAATTTTCAACAATATAAGTATAAAATACAAAACATTATTAAAAATTTATAAAAAAAAAAATTCACCCTCCCGCTGCGGGACATTTGAGTGTCCAAGCAACCGGTGGTCAGGGCTCCAGAGTGAGGAACCTCCTCACAATACGCGCCGTCTCAAGAATCACTGCCTTTTGTATCCGACTCTTGATCCAACAGTTAAGCGAAAGCTTCTTAAGGTGTTGGTCGAAGCTTTTCGCTATAAGACCATTGACTGAAACAACTATCGGAACAATAATAGTTGACTCAACATTCCACATGGCGGTAATCTCGTGAGCAAGGTCCAAGTATTTTGATACTTTTTCCTTTTCGGCTTTAACCAGATTATCGTCATGTGGAACAGTAATATCAACAATTATTGCACGACGCACTGACCGATCGACTAACACTATATCAGGTCTATTGGCTACAATATACCTGTCAGTGATAATCGTTCGGTCCCAGTAGAGCAATGCACTGCTATTTTCAAGAACTGACGCTGGGTCGTACCTATAGTAAGGCATCTCAAAATCGATAAGGCCATATTGAAGAGCAAGCTGTTGGTGGATTATCTTGGCTACTTGATTATGTCTGTGCAAGTATTCGCCGTTAGCAAGGTGAGAACACCCGGACACAATATGCCTGAGGGACTCCCCAGGACGATGACACGCTCGACAGATGTCTAGAGTGCCATCTTTCATAATGTGCAACTCCGATTATTATTACACCTTCAGTTTTAATTGGAAGTCGAAGCATGATTTGCTACTTTGGGATTTAATTCATTTAATTATTTTTTTGTTTATTTGGTAACATGCCAAGGCTTTTCATTGTGTGTGTTTTATTTAATAATAAAAAAATAAAATGAAACAAAATTTCACTGAGTAATCTTTTATTGGCCCTTAAATAAAAATTTCTCACTTGCCACCAATTCTGATTCTGCCTCCGACTCTGACTCCGGTTTCGACTCCGATAAAATTACCTTCGTTACATCCCTAGTTTGAGCGAACGCAGAAGCACCGACTGATAAACGAACCTCGGCTTAGAGAGTCGATCTGCAAGCGTACTATATTTGACGTATGCTAGTTGACATGTACGAAATTATGATTCTATGTAACAAATGTCATCCAGTGCTTACTGGTGGATATCATACAGTATGTGGGTTAGTCAAATATCGAGGACCTCGTCTTCGGCGGTGAAGACGCTGTGTATAGCTTGGCAAATTCGTTCGTAACACTCTCGATGGTCCGATGGCTTGCCGGGAGAATGGGCGGATAATTTTGCCTCTGAGTATATAATAATATTTTAATTTCCTTTATATTTTTGCTGCTTTTGTCACACTGGTGAATACTATTTGCTTTATTTTTAGCAATGGACTAATTCACAGCTGAAAATAAACGTTTTGTATGCAGCATAAATGTATGAAAATTGGTGTAAAGATATTATGTTGTTTTACCCATTGTGAACGTTGTTACACACAGACAAAATGAATAGACTTGTAAGTAATAAAATTTTACTGTTACCAAACAAATAAATGTTCTGTATTGTTTCAGAAACATTTTTATTCTTACCTCAAAATATATTTTTATTCTGGTGCTGAAAATTCAGGGAGGTTTTTGCTCGAATAAATTAATATCAACTTCTGCTTCACTCTGCTGTCACTTAGGAGGCCCAAACACACGCAATAATTATTGTCAACATCGTTGTAAATAAGTATATAGGATGAGATTGCTAAATAAATAATCATAATATAGAAATGCGAAAGATCATTGATCACGAAATCTCGCAAATCGCTTGACGTACAAAGATGAAATTTGGCAAGGAGGTAGTATATAGTTAGTAGGTATCCGCTAATAAGAGATTTTGAGATAGGGCCGGATTAAGGAGGTCTAAGGGCGGACGAAGTCGCGGGCGTCCTATAGTAATGTCATATTTTGGGGTATGACTTACGCCGCGAGATCACTTTAAGCAACCTTACTGTATATATAGTCAATAATAGGTATTAGCGTATTGGCAATAATTAACAATGTTATAAATAGAGTGGCGTTGGTCACAGGAAGAAGTCTTGGCTGAGAAACATCAGAGAGTGGACCTGGATCGCGAGCGCCGCACAATTATTTCGCCTCGCGAAGGATAGAGACGACACGAAAGACACGAGCTTCTACAGCTCATCTTGATGGGAAAGGTTGTTGGTAGAAGAGGCGTTGGTCGCAGGAAGAAGTCTTGGCTGAGAAACATCAGAGGGTGGACCGGGATCGCGAGCGCCGCACAATTATTTCGCCTCGCGAAGGATAGAGACGAGTTCAAGAAACTGACTGCCCACCTTCGCTAGTCGGTGAGGCGCCATAAGAAGAAGAAGAATAATCTTATTAACTGTATGTGGACACCCTTCGAGCAATAAAAATCAAACTTCAAAGTCAACGCCGTATATACTCGTATACGGTTCACTTAACTCTAATGTAACATCGGCAGGATAAAATAAATCTCCTAACGAAATTAGGCTCAACCCCAATGCTTAAAGGGAACCCCTTTATACGGGGATAATCACAACCTATCTTAGTGGCCCATCGCAACCTTTTGCTCGCAAATGAGCTCTTTGCGAAGCGGATTTTCTGGCTAAAGTGAAGCAGACAATTTTTGATACGTAATTTCGCGTATATTTACGTGCGATGTTAAGTGCAAAAGTAAATGAAAATTATATGAGCATGACCGTCGTCTGGAGCGAAGGGCTCATTTGCTAAGCGAATTTGCAACGTTTCGTTGGGCAGACGAATTTTCAGGAAAGTAATTTTTTGGAACACGTATCTAATTTATTTTATTTACATTTTTTAAATATTTATATAGGAAAGGGTATCCAAAGCAGCTCTTGTCAGATATTACCAAACTTGGCTAGACAGGGAGAACATCAAGAGCGGAGAAGGGGAGTTTTAGTTAACTGTCAAGGACGTCCTTAACCCTACACCATCGGTCACAAGTCCGGGATCTGCTAGGGTGTTTCTCTCTGCCACACGATGGACCCGGCACCCGCACAGTGAATCTATGGAATGCTAGGATATTTCGTCTCATATCACTGTTAATTGTTTTTAAACATCTGTTTCTGCGGTTGTTGAGCTTTTAAGAGTTCATACAACCATAGCTTAGGGCTCCAGACTGAGGATCCTCAGAATATGCGCCTTTTCAAATAATGGTACTGGCTTCTGTTACTTGTACACATATGTTTTCTGTGCTTCTGCATCCGACCAATCGTCCATCTAACCACGAGAAAACTTGTAGCTTTTCGCAATAAGAACTATGACTGTCACTTCTATCATAATATTAGAAGTAAATAACTTAGAGGCTCAATCATACTTCAAAATGATCAGAAATGCCATTTAGCATCAGAATTAGCTCTGTCAGTATTATTAATTTAAGCCTTTTGAGTAAAACGTCACTAATGTTTTCTTTATCCATCCAATAAATAAGTGAAACTATATGAATAAATAAATTAAAAAAAAAAACGCGTCAAACTTATAAAGGGGTCCATCGTCAGTATCGGACCAAACGCATTAATCGGATTTCTAATTTTACGATAGATTCGTGCGACACGTACGATGCGGATCAGTGGACTCACCGGTATGACTTTTTATACAAAGAATACTATGATCCGTTTGATGCGATGCATCCGATACGATGCGGTTCTGTGGACGCCTACCGTAATACGTCTCTTTTTACATCGTTAAGATAAAAAGCACGTATTTCAACTGAGCGATAATAACTTTCAAAAGCAATTCCATTGAAATTTCATTAAAACAAAAGACTCATCGGAATGGGTTCGATTTATCCGTTTAATTACCATCGCGCGACATTAATTCCAGACCTTCTGATTGGGAGTTTTGATTATGGCCAGGAGCCTGTAATAGCTAGACAAACATCATTCTATGAAGACAGAATGCTCCTACTATTAATAAGTCCGGTAGCCAATTATGGAGTTTGAACTGTGGTGGCTTTGAAAGTTTTGGTTTCAAAGTGTCCAAGTATAATTCTTATATTTTTCTTGGTGTATTATTTGGGTAAAAGGAACAAATATATGACTCTCATCATGTCAAGATTCTACTTCCGAACCGCTGGTAGAATCTTTACAAATAGTCAACTGACATATCAAAAGTACTTGTAAACAGCGGACTGTATGACAATATTATTAGTGACATCACACATCGTAATGTCACAAAACGGACGTCAGCGTTTTAGACGTTTGGAATTATTATTTGGTAGATAAAATTAAAATCCTTAACTTTAATTAATTGATATCGATATAATTTGGATCCTATTCCATGTTCTTCACGAAATTAATATTTTTTTAAAATTGAGTCCCTACCCTATTGAGATTCTGGACGTTTAAAACCAAAGCCACTGAGGTCCAAACTACGTAATTAGCTACCGTACTTCCGAAAATCAGCGCTGGGCATTGCTTTTCTGTGATGAACGTCTAATGCTGAGATGTAAACCCACAGAACAGACAACGCTAAAAGCTAACGCTTTTATCAATAGAAGTAGCAAGAGGGCGTGGCCCGCGTACACCCGGGTGTGCGGAACATCGCAAGCGTGTCCGCGCATGTACTTGCAGCCTTGTTTTGTTCTGTGACAAAAGGAATAAATAATATTCAACTCTAAAGAAAGGGTGACATATTTCATTTTTCACTAAATATTAAACAGCCATTTAGGCCACGTCCCCCGGTACGCTGGGTTCAATACAAAGAATTGGCAGTTTATAAATCTAGTTACCTCTTATATCTGTGTGTAAACCCATTCTGTTTGGTGTCACAGACAGTCATATAATATCTTAGATATATATAATATCATATGTACTATTTGTGTCACTAAAAATTAATAAACTTATTTTCTTTCTTTCTTTCTTTCTACTTACCATTGGCATGGACTGACAAACTTTCGGTCAGTAAAATGAAGTACATCTGACTATCGCAGGCTCTTATTCTATTATGGACTCAGACGATTATGTGTTTTAATTATACGAGCGTAAAAGAGATTTTATTTACTTTAAATAACGAACGCTTCGTTTACTAAAGCGAAATGCAAGTGTTATATCTCTTTGATGAGGGACAATTTCTATCGTGCTTTTATAGAACTCTTGATAACGCCAGCCACACACGATCAATGTGCCGTCAAGTCAGCGCGCATTATGGATGTGAAAGTAAAAAAAAAATTGAGTGGGTGGCGTGAAAGAAAGTTCTGTATTGGATCCGTAGATCTTTTTTTTTTTGAGATTTCAAATCAATTTTTTTTAAGATCTCAATCCGACGCGTATGTTGTTATTCTTTTAATTGAAAGAGTATACCTCAGATTGGTAACATTTCATTTTCATAAAAATCGGTTTATTCATTTTGTATAAAAATCAAAATATGGCGATTTTATATTTTTTTAGAGAAGGAATTTAAATATTTGTAATCTTGTTATAAAATTGTTGGGTGATGTGCTTATACCAAGTGTCTGTATCATTAAATAATATTAGGGCGACCAATCTTCGCTCTTTGATAAAATTAAAATTTTCCAGAAAAAGAAAGTGTCGTCCACCATATTTGTATCTTAATCATAAACAAAGAAAACATGTCAACAAAACCTATTTGCTATTTGTACCCATACGTGTACATTTCTGAAAGACGTAACGAAGAACACCTATGACAAAAATAGGACCTCAGTAGGTACAGTGAGATGCGGCAGGTTTATTTTGCTATTATCCTGCCATTCTTATGCGAAAGCTTTGCCTGTACACTTTGTATTCTCATGGTGGGAAAAGAAATCCTTTATCTGTAAATTTATGTCATAGGAATTTGAATTGTAACACCAAAGGAATTGGTATCACTTTTCAATGATTCGATTCTCTGTCGATACTTCAAGTACCTAACGTAAAAGGAAGGTCACTGAAATGTCCCCAAGACTGAAACTACTACGATTTAAGAAAAACGAAGGAACGGCTTCTTTGAAAATTTTATTTCAGTATTGGTAATATAGTGCCTATTCTTGCTTTAAAAGGTTCTTGGTATGTTTTCTATCAGTGTACCTGTGGCTTGGCAAATTCATTTGTAACACTCCCGATGGTCCGCGCGGGCCGGGAGGGGGTTAGGATACCCCACGCGCACGACTTCATACCCGCACAATTCTCCCCTCTGCCCGCGCGCACGACTTCACACCCGCGCAGCCCTTCCCCTCCCGTCGCCCGCATGTCATCAACGAACTTGCTAAGCTATAAACGTAATCATCAGTGATAACTAGCCACAGCCGAAGCCTCCCACCAGCCAGACCTGGACTAATTAAGAAAATCTCAATCGGTCCAGCCGGGGATCGAACCCAGGACCTCCGTTATGTAGATACACCGCGCATACCACTGCGCCATGGTGGCCGTCAATAAAACGTGAAAATCCGTGATGCGATGCGTCCGTTACGTACGATGTGGATATGTAGACGCCTACCATAAAACATCATCAGATTCAAGAAGATTTGTCTGTCTGGTAACTCAAGAAATAATAGTAATTTAAAAAATGTAATTTAATTATTGACTTGAAACCTACCAGAGATTTTTCTTAATTGTGTGTGTGAAGTCTGCAAATCCGCATTGGGCCAGCGTGGTGGACTATTGGCCTTAGCCCTCTCATCTCGTCCTCAGCAGTGAGTCACCTAATGATACTGATATTTCGCATAATAAAAATCTATTTAAAATTTCTCCGACTTAGAAACCTGATCCTCTTTGCGCTGGAAGCCATTCACATTTAAATCTACTTATTTCACTGAAGGAAGTTTAAAGTAGGTTTACAAAGCTATTTAATATGATATTTGATAGTCAATGAAACATAATCTGATCGTTTTGCTCGTTTTTAGAGTTCCGTAAGTCGAAAGCAGATAAATAGACGTATTGTAGAATGATTTGATTAGAACTCAGACAAATTACATAAGGACCAGTATCGCAGCGAATTTCATAAACAAAATTTGTTTGTCGTTTTTTGAAGCGGAAGAAATAATACACATCGAAAATAGTTAACACCAATAAATATTTTTTGTGTCCTTACACTACACACAACTATACATTTTAATCGCAATATCCACACGTGTAATTTTTACACACACTAATACAACTTTGACAAAGACATCGTTTAGTCTGTTACACAGAGTATTCGATTACTTATCGATGTTTTGTTGTTTCGGCTAAATAATCAATTCTTTTTAAATATAGTTTTACTTGCGAATTTGATATAAATAAGTTAGAAATATTTACAAATTAAACGTAACTTTATATACCAACGTAAACCAGAAGTTTTTGGCGGTTTTTTACACCAATCAACTACGTAAAAAGGTATGTTCACGAAGCTCTTTACAAAAACGATTACTACTATTATAAACGCGTTAGATCGTTGATCTTATACTTTAACAGAGGGGTAACGTCTAGCGAGGCAGATCCTGAAGTAATTAGTCTGAGGATTAGAATCATTATCAGATACATTTGGTTGTGTGTGTAATAATGACAGGGACCGATGGTTTAACGTTTTTTGACAGCATCCGTGGCGCAGTGGTGGATTTACAAGACGGAGGTCCTGGGTTCGACCCTCGGCTGAGCGGCTCGATTGAGGTTGTCCCGGTTTGTCTGGTGGGAGATTTCGGCCGTTGCTAGTTACCACACTACCAACAAAGACGTACCGGCAAGCGATTTAGCGTTTAACGATGTCGTGTAGAAACCGAAAGGGGTGTAAATTTTCATCTTTCTACTAACAAGTTACCCCACTTCCATCTTTGATTGCATCATCACTTACCATCAGGTGAGATTGTAGTCAAGGGCTAACTTGTGAAGAATAATAAAAAATACGTGCTCTCCAAAGCATGCGGCAACTCCGGGTTATAACTGAGATCCTCTCAGAAGAAAGAAACGCTTAATATTTCATACCCTAATATATTAAACCTGATTAAAACCTTCATAATTTAAAGCTATCACCATCAAGCAAAATGTAATGTTTTTTAGGATATCATTTTCATGTTATTATATTAATAGGCGACACTAAGTAAGCATAATAAGGGCATTATCGTCAACATAATATTCAAACTAATTTACTAAATTATCTCGACACACAATCGGGTAAACACATTAAGGCTACATTTCCAGCAAAAATGTAGGAGAATCTATAAGAGAGAGAAGCTATACTCTTAATTCTAAAATTAGTGCACAACTTTTAAAAGAACTACTAGTACAATCTGTTTAGTATTTTTGTATATTACCACTTAGGTATTTGCTATATCGTTCGTTATCAACCTATATTCGGCTCACTGCTGAGCTCGAGCTTCCTCTCAGAATGAGAGGGGTTGGGCCACTAGTCCACTACGCTGGCCCAATGCGGATTGGCAGATTTCACACACGCAGAGATCAAGAATTCTTTGGTACGCAGGTTTCCTCACGATGTTTTTCTTTCACCGTTTGAGACACGTGATATTTAATTCCTTAAAATGCACACAACTGATAAGTTGGAGGTGCATGCCCCGGACCGGATTCGAACCCATACCCTCTTGAATCGGAGGCGGAGGTCATATCCACTGGGCTACGTCTCTCAAAAATATTTGTCGATGAGAACAACATTCTTGCAATGGAATGAGAACAACATTCGGATTAAAGTAGATTAAAAGCATTGTCTTGGATTGGAATCGGATGCAGTGCAGAGAGAGATTTAGGTTCCATTGACAATGCGCTCTTTCCATTACGGTGGCATTATTTTCTTAGGTTAGCCTATGAAAGGAAAAGGATTTAGAGAAAGAAGATACCTTTCTTCATGTTTGCGATGAAATCGGCTTATTTATTGAATACCTTAATATTATAGCAACAAAAGTTAAATAATAATTATAAAGCCTACTTGAAATAAACATACCATAATTATGTGGAATAATGGCGATCTATGGATAGTTTAAATTCTTATTTTATCGACTGTAAAGCTAATTAACTGGTGCTATTAACTGCTATCCAGTTGTTGCAATAAAACTTTTCACGAATTTTGTTTTTTCATACTTGGTACTTGCATTGTTGTACCTTAAAATATACAATACTCAATATTTCAGAGCTTCGCTTCCTATTCGCGTATAGTTTAAGCGGATAGTCGGACTAGCAGGGAAATAGCCGGCGATCTCTTACATCTGCGTGAGTGAGATTGGCCCCGATAGCCGCCAATCATTCGCCCAACTATATCACTATACATCACTGCCTTGCCTTTCTTTCAGTACGGTATCCTAATAAATTCCTGCCTTTTCATATTGAGTAAGCAATTTATTCACTCATAATGAATAGTGATTATTCTTTTTTTTATTCTCTACAAGTTAGCTCTTGACTACAATCTCACCTGATGGTAAGTGATGATGCAATCTAAGATGGAAGTGAGCTAATTTGTTAGGAGTAGAACGAAAATCCAGACCCCTATCGGTTTCTACACGACATCGCACCGGAACGCTAAATCGCTTGGCGGTACGTCTGTGCCGGTAGGGTGATAACTAGCTACGGCTGAAGCCTCCCACCAACCAGACCTGGACCAATTAAGAAAACCTCTATCGACCCAGCCGGGAATCGAACCCAGGAACTCCGTTTTGAGTAGCGGACGCCCGCGACTTTGCCAGCCATTAGACCTCTTTAACCCAGCCTTATCACAAAATCCGTTCTTAGCGGATACCTAATAACTATAAACTACCTCTCTGCCAAATTTCATATTAGTACGTCAAGCGGTTTTCGAGATTTCGTGAAACTTTCACATTTATATATTAAGATGAGGGTAGGCAGCGCATTTTAAGAAGACCACGCCATTGACACCGATGACCCCAAAGTTCAAATACGTTGAACTCAACAAGGGACTTCTGAACAGAGATCGATAAGATTTTTATTAAAAAACGGAGAGTTTATCGCCAGCCCCGAAAGTGTGATGTCGTTAGTCGATTGAATAGTCACGAGCAGGTCTTTAGGGGCAGATGTGAATAACGAGCGGACCTTTTATAAGGTATGGGGTACACTGCGGCAAAACTTGACCGATCTTGGCCCCCTGTTACCGAACTTATTTGAATTATAACTCTCCTAGTAAGCATGGTTTACACGAAGCCAGTGAGCTGGCGCCAGTATTACAAAAAATACAAGGCCACTAAAAAAAACTACATTTTTCTGGTGTTGTGCGCCAAAAATAAACTCTTCTAGCTTAATAAATAGCATAAAACATGGTTTATACGAAGAAGTTGACTTGTCTATACAACTGGACTGGCCAGTTGTACAGACAAGCCATCGCTGGCCAGGGACCAGGCCAGTTGTTTAGACGACATTACAGAATTTTTCTTGTGGTGTGCTACAAAAACAAACGTTCAATATTCATGAACAATAACTATCTACTAGTCTATTCACTTATCAAATACACATATTCGCAACGCTAGAAGATGCAGGCACGAAGGTGGATGTCTCTATTTTTAAAAATAGGCGAGCGCTCTATTATCACCAGAACTGGCGGCCAGCGCTGGCTTAGCTTGACATCGTATTAGTCAACGCGTTGGCGAAGGTGAAGAGCATTATACAAGGCTAATACTAACCCAACATTGGCTGCCACTGAGACTGAAAACCAATGCTGGCTACGTGTAAACTATGCTTTAATCTCGACAAAATTCTAGTCCCCTTGCAGGGTAATTTTGTATCTTCACAGAATAATTTAAAGCTATTTGTATGGAACTTTTTGTAGTGCGTGACACATTAGCACCGTGTCATATTAGGGAGACAGAATCAAGACCGGGAGCCGCAGCATAAAAAGCTGAAACCAGTAAGTGGCATAAGGAAGGCTCTCGGATTGAGAGTTACATATTTGTTCCTTTTGGAGACTCTTGGGCTATTAGATTCGCAGTGCCAAAAAAAGTCTCATAATTATTTCACCGCAGCTAGTCACCTCGACTGATGACAGAAGGGCTGGCTCATTTTTTGCGCAAATTACCAGTTTAAATGACTGCAATGCAGCCAGTATGTATTCTTGCTACCATTCCACGGTGGCATGATTTTTATAGTTATTATGATTAGTAAGCTTAAGTTTCTTATTGAATTATTTCTCAATAAAAAATTTTTAATTTTAATGAAAAATCTCGTATTTGCAAGTATGATTCATTTCTCCATAAATAAATATGTTATTGTAAGCGTGTGAAATAATCTAACGATCCAATTATGAAGTCCGGCATTTAAAGTTTTATTATCGCCAAAGAGATAATATGTTTTTTTTTAAACTTAAAACCTGATACATACCTACTAGTATGCAAGGTGCATTTGATCACAGACTAGAAGAAAAGCATAGACGAGTGCCTTTTTGACGGGCTCCGTGACGCAGTGGAGTGCGCAATGGATTTACAAGACCGGCAGGGCCGATTGAGGTTTTCTTAATTGGGTCCATGTCTGGCGGGTGGGAGGCTTCGGCCGTGGCTAGTTACCACCCTAACGACAAGACGTACTGCCAAGTGATTTAGCGTTCCGGTACGATTTCGTGTAGAAACCGAAAGGGGTGTGGATTTTCATCCTACTCCTAACAAGTCAGCTCGCTTGCATCTGGGAAATAGGAATATTGGTCTTAATTAGAAGATAATATGACAAATATTCTTTAAATGAATTTATTACTTTGTTCGATATCGCGTCGCATATACTACCTACAAATAGCTGAAATTTAATAATTGGCAATAAATTCATAAAATAGACTGCGCTATATTTAGTATTATCATATAAACGCTTTCAGGTTTTACAGCTACAAGCATTGGGTATTTTAAAGATTGACGTACCCATAATATTATGTATTTTAGAACTCACCATTATTAAAAAAATCGCCATTATTAAGTAAAAATACAACTTGACATAGTATTGTACAGAATATCCGGTTTTCTCAAATAAATTAATTAATCATTATTGGTCATATTGTCTATCTATATAAATACTTAAGTCTGAGTATAAAATGATTATAGATTAGCAAAGTCCATAAGCATAACTTTCCGTTTTATTATAGATTCGGGTTTAGATGAATGGATTTCTCACGAATATTATTACACATTTAAGTTCCTAATGCTTGGACCACGAGACGAATACGCTGTTTAGCAAATATGTAAGCTTCTAATAGTAGAGGAGCCTGGGATGCTAAATTACAGTTACTAAAGCGTCATGTGAATCCATTAGATTTGGTAGATTAGATGATAGAAAGAATAAATTTTTATACACTTTTTTCGCTTTCAGCGGTGGGGAAAAAAACTACAGACTTCAAGGACAATTTTTATTACTTTGTCTAACTGAAATCATCAAAAAACATGCGCGATTATTCAGGTGACTATTTCGTTCATAATAAGTAAAAAAATTAAACTCACGCTCGTGGCTGGATAACAGAAATATAAGGGTTTTATTTTGTAAGTTTGGAACCCATTGCATTACGTTACGCTCAAATCAACTTACCTACCTTATTTCTGGAGCTTTTTGCGACTAGGCTTTTGGTTGCCCTAAACGTACCACCGATATTAAAGGCTTATATATGGTGGAGGTACTGAACAACGTGCAAGGTTTACTTCCTTATGTTCATCTGCCGCGCAAGAATAACTGCAAAAATCCTCTCTTTGGCAAAAGCAAAGGCACTCCAACTTAAAAACCGCATAACTAATTACCAGGGAAATCAAGCGCAGTTCTTTCGTCAAAAAAGAAACCATTGTGACGACAAACATTGAAAACAAAGAAACGTCAGTACGAGTTTGCGATCGTTAGAA
Source organism: Bicyclus anynana (assembly GCF_947172395.1). Taxonomy (NCBI): domain Eukaryota; kingdom Metazoa; phylum Arthropoda; class Insecta; order Lepidoptera; family Nymphalidae; genus Bicyclus; species Bicyclus anynana. The sequence continues at coordinate 10,043,935 of NC_069104.1, read as the reverse complement.
ATCAAAACTTATCCTGAGTTTCTTTTGTGCGACGCGAATTAACCGGCTTTCAAAACATACGGACAGACAAGGCTTTGTATTTAAAAGCTTTGCCATTCATTGATGATGATTAATGGTTGTAAAAAAAAACCATCTATTCTGCACCTAGTTTGTCGGGTGCCTAATATTTAATAACACGATGCAACCGAATACCGCAATCGAAAATGCCAACACGATTTTTCTATTAGCTCTACCAATTCCCAAGTTTTAGCACTCTTAAATTCGTCTATATCCTCAAATTATACGGACTTTTATTGCTAGATCAAGATAATACGGCGGAAATAATGCTCATTCTGCAGAACTTTGTCAAACTATAAATTAGTTTTGGCTGGTTGGTCACACACAAATCAATTGACGCTAGCAAAGTTCTATGACACGCGTCGTTGACAAGAAATATGGAACTTTCCTACATTATCCCTGTGACCACAAACAATCCAACTTGAGAAATGAGGTTCCATTTGTCTAGATTTTACTGTGACAAAGTTCTGCGACTCTCATTAATAAAAAAATATGGAACTATGTAACAGTAGGCACTAACCTCGAATTTTCTGGTCTGGGATAGATTTTACTGTGACAAAGTTCTACTAGTATGACTCTCATTAATAAAAAAACAGTAGACACTGACCTCGTGGGATATATATTACTATCGTGGATTTAA